>NW_024425786.1:10015970-10032708 GCF_017311325.1 Ursus maritimus
GACACTAACTTAGTGGTTTTGAACCATGCGTTAATTTTTTTCGGAACACAGTCTACATGATTCAGTACTCTAGAAAGGTCATCTCTTAGCTGTTTTCCCTGTTAGAGTTCTTTTTCTAAAAGTAAGCAGTAATGTGATGCCCTGAAAGCAATGAAAATGATCAGTTCAGTATCTTCATGTCTGCCTGTCAGGAATTGGCTATACCTTCCCATATCAGTCGTCTAGCAAGTTAAATAATTAATTGAACTACCACTTACTGAGTCTTGAGCTCTTGTGCTAGGCGCTCTGCATATGGAGAAAACAAACAAACATGAGTCTTCTCATCGGGGAGTTTCTAGTCTAGTGAGCAAGCCAACAGTGATTTCTGCTCCCCAGTTCTTGGCACACAGAGAAAGCAATCATATTTATATGGTAAGTTAAGACAGATAGACAAGGGAAGGCTAAGTTGATCACCTGGGGCTTCAGCCATCCTGAAGGCTGAAAGCTGAGTACCTCATCACACCTGTAACCACACTGACTGCCCCAATGTAGCAGTTGACTAGCTCTCCAATGATGAGCCTTCTTTTTGAGGGGCAAGAAGGAATTCTTGATATGGGACAAACTTTGCATGGTCAGTTGTGAAAAAGAAAACAATGTGAAAGTATAATAAAATCCTGAAGGAGATTTGATTTGTTTCCTGTTTTTGTCTGTTTTCTTGTTTTAAGCCCATTAGTAAGGTTTTTGCCTTACAGCTCTTGCTGAATTGGAAATAAGTGAATTTGTGAGCTTACTCAGGGGTCCACATTTTTTTATCTTTCCATTTCCATGGCGGATTTATGGCTAAATTACTCATGGTCGGTGGGTGACTATTCAATTGCTACATTTCTTGAAGCTGCTTTTTTTTCTTTTTTCTTTTTTTCTTTTCTTTTCTTTTTTTTTTTTGGTATGAGTTTTTTAGAAGATTGCATTTGATAACAAATAAAAGGTTACATCTCACTGATAAGAGGACTTATCTTTGTGGCTCACTGGAATCTTGGTTGTATTATGACTTGTCCTTCAAGTACATGACTGGTGAAACCATTTCCCTTGTGGGCAGAACCTTCCTTCTTTACTCTGGAAGGAAATCAAGACAGCATCAGCAGAATCAACTGCTTCTTTTTTTTTTTTTTTAAAGATTTCATTTTATTTATTTAACAGAGATAGAGACAGCCAGCGAGAGAGGGAACACAGCAGGGGGAGTGGGAGAGGAAGAAGCAGGCTCATAGCGGAGGAGCCTGATGTGGGGCTCGATCCCATAACGCCAGGATCACGCCCTGAGCCGAAGGCAGACGCTTAACCATTGTGCCACCCAGGCGCCCCAGAATCAACTGCTTCTTAAACATAGGTCTTTAAAAGTACAGTTGTGTAGAGCATGGGATCTTGTCAGGTTACTGGAGCAAAATCAAAGCTGTCGACTATGATAGAATTCAAATCTTTATCGTATTAGTTATCTATTGCAGTATAAAGAATTACATCCAAACATAGCAAATGTTATTATCTCACAGTGTGTGTGGGACGGGAATTCCGGAGCAGCTTACATGGTAGTTCTGGATCACTGCCTCTTCTGAAGATGTAATCATAGTATTGGTGGCTTGACTGGAGTCATTGGATACTTGACTGGAGCTGCTTCCAAGATGGTGCCCTCACATGGTTGTCAAGTTTGTGCTAGCTTTTGACAGAAGATCTTGGTTCTTCACCACATGGACCTTTCAAGAGCTACTTTTAATCTCATAACAGGGCAGCTGACTTCCCACAGAGTGAGTGATCAGAAAGAAAGAACAAGATGGAAACCACAGTGAATTTAATGATCTAGTCGAGAAGTCAAACTCCAACATTTCTACAGTATCCTGTTGGTCACACAGGTCAGCCGTCTTCAGTGTGGGATAAGACCATATGAGGGGGTGAATACCAGGAGGTGTGAGAATCATGGGATACTGTTCTGGAGGCTGTCCTAGTCTCTACCTTCTGCCCCTAATGAATTGTATGCAGAATACACTCCGTCCTTCCAAAGATTCCCCTCCAAATATCATTCCATTAACATCAGCTCAAAGTCTGGAATCTTGTCATCTAAATCGGATCCAGGTATAATTCCTTAAATGCGGTTTTGTTGATACCATTCTTCTCAAACTGAAGATCTGTGAACTATAGAGGCAAGGTATCCTCCTCATGCATGTACAATGGCAGGAAAAGTGCAGAACAATTGCTATAGATATTCCTGTTCATAAAGGGGGAAATGCAAAGCACGAAGGAGTCAATGCACTGTAACAATTCTAATACCTAGCAGGCCCGGGTTGATAGTTTCTTATCCAGACTTAAGGACTAGGAATAATTCCGCTTGGCTTTTGGGTCTACCATCTGAGATCTTGGTTATACTCTCTGAGTCATTGTTCCTTTTACATGAAGGATAGCTCATGTGTCTATCTTCACAGTTTTCTCAGTCTGCATTTTGTGGTAGAACTCAGGATTCATAGACATTTTTTTTCCCCTTTTGTACTGTCTCTGTCCCTTACAGTCCAAGCTGATAGTATATCTGCCAATACTATTCTCTTAAAAACATTGCGAATCTACTCTGAATGTCACTGGAGTTCATTCCATTAGACAAAGCCACATTCCAAATGTCTTTGAGATGAGCCCTTCTCTACCTTGGGTTTTTGCTAAAACTGCTGAGGGACAGCCTTAACTTTCTTTTTTTTTAAATATTTTAATTTTTTTTATTATATTATGTTAGTCACCATACAGTACATCCCCAGTTTCCGATGTAAAGTTCGATGATTCATTAGTTGCATATAACACCCAGTGCACCATGCAATACGTGCCCTCCTTACTACCCATCACCAGTCTATCTCATTCCCCCACCCCCTCCCCTCTGAGGCCCTCAGTTTGTTTCTCATAGTCCATAGTCTCTCATGCTTCATTCCCCCTTCTGATTACCCCCCCTTTCTTTTCCCTTTCTTCCCCTACCGATCTTCCTAGTTCTTATGTTCCATAAGTGAAACCATATGATAATTGTCTTTCTCTGCTTGACTTATTCCACTTAGCATTATCTCCTCCAGTGCCGTCCATGTTGATGCAAATGTTGAGAACTCGTTCTTTCTGATAGCTGAGTAATATTCCATTGTATATATGGACCACAACTTCTTAATCCAGTCATCTGTTGAAGGGCATCTCGACTCCTTCCACGATTTAGCTATAGTGGACATTGCTGCTATGAACACTGGGGTGCATATGGCCCTTCTCTTCACTATGTCTGTATCTTTGGGGTAAACACCCAGTAGCGCAATGGCTGGATCATAGGGTAGCTCAATTTTTAACTTTTTAAGGGACCTCCACACTGTTTTCCAGAGTGGCTGTACCAACTTGCATTCCCACCAACAATGTAGGAGGGATCCCCTTTCTCCACATCCTCTCCAACAATTGTTGTTTCTTGCCTTGTCTATTTTTGCCATTCTAACTGGCGTAAGGTGGTATCCTCCTTTGCCAGATCATCCAGCTCATTAGATACATTTTCTACTTCCTGCATCACTGCAGGCAAGAGGGCCATTACACCACAGGCAGCTGCCATTACATAGCAAGGATCTCATTCCTCTACTTTCCGATAGCATTTTTCTCTTTCCTTTATGCCCTTGCCAATGCAGCCTCCTTGAAGGCTAGCAGGACTCTGCTAACAGTCTCTTGGAAGCACTTTGGGGTTTTGCTAGTAATTTCCTCCAAAGTACTTTCAGCTCCTGCCCACTGGTTGGCTTGAAAGCCACGCCATATTTTTAGCATTTTGTTGTTGTTGTCTAGGTACGAAAATCTGTATCCGTTATCAATGGGCACTTACCAAATTACCCCAAAGTATAGTAGTGGCTTAAGAACGATTATAAACCTTTAGTGTGTCACAGGTTTTGTGAATTTGGAAATCAGGAGTGGCTTAGCTGAGCTGCTGCCTAAGTTTGCTCATGAGGTTGCGGTCAGGAGGTCAGCTGGGCGCAGGCATCCAAGGGCTTGACTGTGGCTGGAGGATCTGTTTCCAAATTGCCACACTCATGTGGCTGGTTAGTTTAGCTGGCTATTGGCAGGGAGCCTCAGTTCTTCACCACGTGGCCTGCTTGAGGATTCTCCTGACATGGCGGCTGATGTCCCTCAGAGTGAGTGATCCGAGAGAGAAAACGCAATGCCTTTTTTTGGATCTAGCCTCAGAAGTGACACTGTCATTTCTGCCCTATCCTACTGGCTATACAGATGAGCCTCATTCACTGCGGGAGGAGACTACCCAAGCCTGTGATGACCAGGGAGGCAAGAATCATCAGGAGTTATCTTAGAGTCTGGCTACCACATTCACCTTTCTGTGCCGTTGGATAGTAATAACAGTGAAATTTCAGCTTCCTGGGACCCATACATTAGTAATCACTTCTTAGAAACACTGAAGAGTTGAGATGAACTGTGCATCCAGAGGCAATCACTCTCAACTCTTGTTAGTTGGGTTTTGTTTTTTTAATTTTTATCTTTAGATGTCTAAATAACATGTCTATAATGCTTCTTTGATTTTTCATTTTTAATTATCTATTGATTGCAACTAAGGAAAATGAGTATTTTGCTCTTCTGTAAACCCCTCCCCATCATCATCCATACATCATACGTAGTTTTGATTAGTTTAATATTCAGTGTTTATAATATGACCATGTAAGTACAAATCATGGCAATCAGGTAGTATATTACAATTCCTGCTACTCTCTTGAGCTTATTTTTATATTGTACCTTAGAGTTAATAATTGTATTTTTTTTCTTGTTTCGTTTTTTTTTATTCTAACAATAATTGATTTCCAAACTCTTCCCCTTGTTTAAATTCTTCTTAATAATTTCAAACACACAAGGTATTTTATCAATACCATACCTGTAGCCTGACTGCAACTTCATGAGAGACCCAAACCCTAGGCCACCCAACTGAACCACTCCCGCATTTATGACCCTCAGAAACTGTCGTCAACTGGTAAATGTTTCCTGGCTTATCCTGTTAAGGTTAGGATTAATTTGTTATGTGGCAATAATACAAGAAGTGTTGTTTTCTCTTCTCCCTCTTTTTTTTTAACTCTTTGATGGCTTGTAGGATATCTCTTTGCTTCTGATGTCTGAGATTTCATCATAATACACCCTCTGTGTATATTAGTGAGGATTTTACAAAGTTTCTGTTTCCCTGCAAAATCTGTTTCCTCCCCTTTTCCTTCCTTCTTTCTTCCTCCCTCCCTCCTTGTCTTTTTTCTCTCTCTCTCTCTCTTTTTTTTTTTTTTGGAATCTCCTTCTCCCCCTCCTTCCTTTCTTCCTTCCCTTCTTTTTTCCTTCTCTCTTATTTTCTTTCTTCCTTTCTCCTGAAAGGTTTTCCTCCTAGTCTGGTGATCCCGTGCTGTCTCCTTCCACTTCAGAGGTGCACTAAACAGATCCTCTGAGGTTCTGAGCACGTAGGGGTGGCTTGCTGACTGTGGGCCTCGTCATAAGGTAATCTGGCTGAGCTGTTTCATCGGAGAATCCGTGTTAGTATCTCCAGCTCATATCTATTGGGCTGGTTCGTTCCCCAGGAGAACTGTCAGTGTGCTGTCTTGGGTATAATCATTCTGGCTGCTATCGGCCTGCACTAAAACCCTGATTCGACTACTTACTAATTATGTGATCTTGGTAAAGGAACCAAACCCCTAAGAGCCTCCGTGTCCGCGTATGTGAAATGGAGGATGTTGGTAGACTCTACCTCTGCCTGACAGTAGCATTGTTGTAAGGATTAAATGAGTTAATATACATGAAGTACTTAGAACAGTTCTTGCCACAAAATAAACATAAAACAAGTGTTAGATGGTGTCCTCCTCCTCCTCTTCATCCTTATGCTCCGTAGAGCTGGGGTAGGGAAGCAGCCGGGATTTCAGCATTGAATATATCAGCCAACTTTTCTTTAGTTTCAGTAAAGTACTCCTGCCTTCAGCTGCCTGGTGTCCCCAGTTCAGAGGCTCACTGTATTATCCATTCCAGAGATTGAGTCTCCAGTGTTCAGCCTGGGTGGGTGAGGGGCAGTCACCTGGCTGTGTAGACATAGGAAGGGGTCTAGACCTTGAGTTAGTCTTCCTGTTCTCAGTGCTGTCTTCTCTGTGACTCCCAGAGTGTCTGATGCTCTCAACCCGGCTGCATCTGACTTCCTCCTGTCCTGGCTTTGGCTTCTGATTTTTTTTAAGGTCTGCTTGTACTTCTGCTTCAAGCTTCTAAAATTTTGTTTCTGTAACTTTTCCTCTTTTTCCATCGTCTTGTGGATTTGTTTGTGTGTTTTTTAAAGAATACATTTACTATCATTCTAACGGGTGTTGGGAGAACAAGGATGCAAATTCATGGGTCCCTCACTCTGCCTCTCACTGAAAGTCTGAAATAAGCTTATTAAAGGAATATTTCAAAAGCAATAAAAAGTAAGCGGGCTTCATGCTCATTTTGGATTTCTTGGCACTGTGTAAGGGAGCAGATGCGGGAGCAAACCATACTGGTGGGTAGGATGTTCACATCTGTATTTGCGATGGGCATGTCTCCTTTACTCAGATTCACAGAACTCCTTGTACTTGGAATTATTCATCATCCGTCTCTTATTACATTGTAAGCTCCATGAGGGCAGATATCTTTATTGTGTCCACTGTTATATGATTTGGAACTTCAAAAATATCAACAATTGTAGTCATTATCACCGCACCGTAGCAGAAGAAGCAGTCGTGATAAAAACAGAACTAAGTTCACCCAGTATCTGCTGCTGGCTGGGCACTATTGTGAGCTCTTCGTTTACAGTGATCTGTGTCTGTGTACTACTCACAGCAGCTTTGAAGGAGGTAGTATTATACTCTCCACTCCACAGATGAGGAAATCAAGGTTCAGAGACACCTGCTAACTTGCCCAAGGCCTGTAGTTAGTAGGTAGAAGAGACATGATTTGAAATTCCAGAGCCTGACATCTTTTTTTTTTTAATGATTTTTTTATTATATTATGTTAGTCACCATACAGTACATCCCTGGTTTCCAATATAAAGTTCGATGATTCATTACTTGCATATAACACCCAGTACACCATGCAATACGTGCCCTCCTTACTACCCATCACCGGTCTATCCCATTCCCACACCCCCTCCCCTCTGAGGCCCTCAGTTTGTTTCTCATAGTACATAGTCTCTCATGTTTCATTCCCCCTTCTGATTACCCCCCCTTTCTTTATCCCTTTCTTCCCCTACCGATCATCCTATTTCTTATGTTCCATAGATGAGAGAAATGATATGATATTTGTCTTTCTCTGCTTGACTTATTTCACTTAGCATTATCTCCTCCAGTGCCGTCCATGTTGCAGCAAATGTTGAGAATTCATTCTTTCTGATAGCTGAGTAATATTCCATTGTATATATGGACCACAACTTCTTAATCCAGTCATCTGTTGAAGGGCATCTCGGCTCCTTCCACGATTTAGCTATTGTGGACAATCCGGAGCCTGACTTCTAACCACAATGCCGTTCTGTTTGTTGACTGAATAACTAAATGTAGAGTCCTTTCAACAGAAGAGATTTATCTGGGAAAAAAAAATATGGCTCCACACTAACTGGTTTCTTCATCCCTTTCATAAATCTGTAGGCTACCCTATGCTAAAAGCAGAATTCGTTTGAGATACAAAGTGATTTCCTGCTGCACTTTAGAATACAGGTGAGGATATAGTAAAATGAAATGTATTTAAAATACTAACAGACCAAAAGTACTTAAATAGCCTGAGTGGTAATTAAAATTGAGAACAAGATTTCCTTTGATAAACCTGTTACTAGTGAAGAATTAACAACAAAGGAGGCAGTGGGTCCATGTGGGACACCTTCTGTTTGGGGAAGAGAAAAGAAAGAAAAGAAAATCCCTGTTTCTTTTTTCTTCAGAATGATTACAAAATTGTTTTGAACACTGCCACCCCCAATCTGAGACCCAACCCTAATCTATGCAATCAGTATGACCCATAAATAGACTTTATAGTTCTTATGGGTGAAATTGGTTCTTGCAGTCCCTGAAACGTGGCCCAGGGCTCGGTGCTGTGCAGAAACTTAATAAATATCTGTTGATTCGTTGGTTCATTGCTGGATTGACCTCTCCTTGGGCTCTTACTGAGGCTGCTGCATTAAAGACAAATGATTAATGGGAAGAAGACATGTCTCAAAGCATGCAATGTTAGCAATCGTGCCATCAGATGGACGCAGACAGAGGAAGCTTTTTCTTTGCCAGAGCCTGCCTTCCAAGGGCCATGGATTCCCTCTTAAAATAAAGGCGGGAGGCTCGGTGTTGGGACTGTTTCACTTCTAAGGACGGTCGTTTTGATTTTTTGGAAGTGACTCTGGCTGAAATAAAATACTGAGAGGGAAAGTTGCCGATTCCTTTTCCCCGATGTTGGTCTTTCTGTGAGATGGTTCAGTTGAAGCATAATTCTATGTCAAATTGTGGCAAAAGGATCATAGTTTTTCCTCTTTATAATTTTCAGTCTTGATGATATCTTTGCAATTTTTTAATTTGTCACTTAACACCCAGGACTAGAAATTATGTGTCACATTTACATGGCCAGTTTTATGTATTCCTGACAGTCTTGGAATGTATCTTTCAGTTTTAAAACATTCCATCACTTTGGGACATTGGGAGGCTCATGTTTCTTGACAGATCCCCACCCCCATTGTCATGCTGTTCTTAGGTCGGATATGGCACGGGAAGGGGGTCCTTCTCATCGGAAAGCCAGTTTCTAATTCATTCCATCCTACCCCAGCTCCTACCCCAATCCTACCCTAGCTCCCACCCCAGCATCCATCCCAGCCTCTACCCCAGTGCCCACCCCAGCCCCCATGCCAGCCCTTACCCCAGTGCCCACCCCCAGCGCCCACCCAGCACCCATCCCAGCCTCTACCCCAGCACCCACCCAGCACCTACCCCAGTGCCATCCTCCCCCATTAAAAGCAGGAATCACAAGAATCTATTTGACATGTGATTTGCTTCTCTAGGTCCTCGCTCTTTGCCTTGGCATGGACTGTTGGCAGGAAGCCTCCGGCCCATGGCTGCCCAGGTCTCTGGGACTTTGTCTATTGCATTTGCATGCAGATTGTATCCTTGAGCTCCACAATGCTGCATCTGGCCTTGCATAATAAAATGTCAGCAGCCCTTTCATATCAGCTGTTGAAGTTGTGTTACCTTCCAAAGCAAGGGAAGCTGCCCAGGGTGCTTTCTCCTGGGATTCTTTCTGAAAAGAACAGAACAGTCTGCTGTCCCTCACACCCTTGGACTCAGAGCGGTTCCTCTTGTCCTCCTTCCAGGAGCTGCCTGGAATCTTAGGTTTGACCGCCTTGCTCACAGCTTAACATCTTAGGAGAAACGTGGTGGCAGGGCTCTACACGTGGGTGGTCAGGCAGTTGGTGCTGCTGAGAGTAGAGTCAGGGGCTACAGCCCGAGGTCTTCATGGATGGTGACTGCTGGCTTGTGTTAGGGCTGCTGATCCGCTTCCAGCAGATGCTCTCACAGTGATACCAAGAGCTGACATCAGGGTGGAATGTGGGTAAGGCCAGGAAGGCAATACTTAGCACCCCAAAGTAAAACAATGAACAGGGTACACCTTACTTCATAATTTGAAGCCGGGTCTTCTGGCCGGTGGTTCACATGTTGTCCAGGGCCTTGGAGTTGGACAAAACTGGATCTGAATGCCAGCCCCCTTGATTGCCTTTGTGACTTTGGGCAAGTCACGTCTCTGTCGTCAGGTTCCTCATTTGCAGACTATAGGTCATCAGACCCTCACTGGGTTTTTGTAAGAATTGTAACAATACACAAAGTCAGCATGGCTCCTGGAACACAGCCGGTGTACAATGAAGGACTGTTGTGGATTTACTTACAGCAGGAACCAGGTACTGTTATAAGTGTTACTGTGAGTGATGAAAGTTGTTATTGTAGAGTGTTCGGTGAATAAATTCATACCACCTTTGACTTGCAACGGAGTTCAACTTTTTGAGCTCTCCCCAGTATGTTGGTCGTGCTTACTTAGGTACAGTTGACATGCTAATGGCAAAGATTATCTATGATTAAAAGCAGCTACTTTGGCTTTATTCACTTATGTTTGATGTATTTCCAGTTTTAGATGCTTGGGAACATACTTGCTTTTTCAGTTTCTTTCATTTAGATCTTTAAAAAGGGTATTTTATGGACTTAGCACGTGAAGGGAAAGTGGCAGATTCTGAGTGAAGCACAGAAAGACCAGAACCCACTCTACAGTGTGGGACATGGCGATGATGGGCAGGACCTAAGTTATAACCTCCCGGATTCTCAGACTCTGTCATCAAAATGCAGCTAATGGAGAGCAAAGGACCTGGGACACCCCCTCCTTACCTCCCACCCCTGACCAAAGTTAGGACAGGGCTGGAACCTTCTTTGAGATCTTGTGTTTTGTCTTAAAATTGCACATGAATATTGCATTCCATTCCATATTTCATTCCTGCTTATTTTATCCTAGAGAGAATGATTAGTCTCCATCAGTCCTCCCAACCCCCGCAAGCATCCTGGGAGAGAGCACAAGCCATGTGCACCCCAACACGGGGGACCAGTAGTCTGATCTGAAAAGTGGAACTAAGCTATTGCTCTAAATACAAAGGGGGGAATCAGGAACACCTGAAGAACGGACTGTAGTGAAATAAGGGGAGGAAAGGGAGCGGAGTGGGGAAAGGTCTTGGGATGCGGGTCTGGGCTGGAATTGGGGCACGGAAGGAATCCAGCAGCCAAACCCGCGAACCACAAAACCCACCTTCGGATGCCTATCGCATGTGACCTGTACCGAGCTGACCAACGAGAATGGCCTCTCAGCTTCTTTTCAGGGAAATTCATTGGTTTCAGGAGTGAAGTTAGCCTCCCGCCGATGGAGAGCACGTTCCAGAAGGACCACAGTTAGGACACTCAATCTTCTGTCACCGCAAGGTTGACGCGTCCTTGGCTCCACTTCCTCCTCCTGGAGCCAGAGTCCATTCAATCGCTGCAGTCTTTACCTGGACAATGACATTCAAATGAAAATCTGTGCGTCGTGCCCAGGCAAGTCTTCTGGCTACATGATTTTGTCATAATCCATTTCTCACAGAGCGACTTCATTGTGATTTATTCCCTCGTGGCTTCTATTAGGTAGAAGTGGAGTTGGCCTTGGTTACGCTGGGAGGCTGCACATAAAGAGAACACAAGTGCTTTTTGAATGCCGGTGGGACAGTGCGCGGACAGATCCAGGCTAGGTGTGACGGGCGCTGTGATGGAGAGTTCTTTTGCTCCAGGTGGAGTTCTAGGGCCCGTGGAGGGAGGCTTGCAGAGAAAGCACCTATTATCTTTGTGCAAATTGATACTTGTCTGCTCTTTGCGAGCTGGAGAGTGCTCTGGGCCGTGTTCCAGTGGAGGTCGCCTTTTCTGCTGATGCCGAAGGAAATGGGTCAGATTGGCAGGCATGCAGCTTTCTCACTGCGGTGGTGGATGGGGATGGTGTCGGTGATACGCCACAGGTCTGTGCTGCTCGAATACTAAGCTCTTGGGATCCTAGGGCCATGCTTCCGAGACGTCGGGTAGCGATAGATTGTTGTAGCCTTGGACTCAGCTTGATGCGTCTGTTGAGTGCAGCGGGGAGAACCACAAGACCATGGAGCCTTTCATGGGATATGGTTTTGTGGCCGTGGCCAAGTTGCTAAAACTGTTGCTCCTCAGTTTCCCCAATAGAAGGATGGAGTCAGTAGTTCGAAAGCATGAGTTGTATGGGGTGAAACGTGACGCTACATGCAGAGTGCCCAGCACAGTGCTAGGCATTCAGTAAGTGCTGTGTGAACAGCGACCACCATGATGGGGGGGTGGTCTTTGTTGTTCCCACTGCCTTCCTCGGAGCGAGGCATGGAAAACGTCCACCTAGGGAAATATCCTAGGTCCTGCGTGATCTGAAAGCCTTGAGAAATAAAAGTCAATGGGTGTAAGCAGTACAAAGAGCGTCAGATGAGGGACTTAAGTAGGTTTTCTTGGTATAGAAAGCAGTGTAAGCTAGCTTGAGGAAAAGGAGGGGACTTATCATGCAGGGGTGAGGGCAGGAGGCAGGCTCTGGAGGGCACATAAGGAAGAGGTCTGCTCCAGGCTCCTGGCAATTAGGCAGTGGCCACGTACCCCTCGTGGTGATGGTAGCTGAGCACTCTCCCTGAACACTAACTCTAGGCCAGGCACGGTTCTAAGACCGTATTTGCATTAGTGACTTTAGGCTTCATTACTCTGAAGCAGACATGGCTTGTGTCCCTGTGAGCGATGAGACAAGAGATGCCCAGAGAAGGGAGGTCACCTCCCCAAGCGTGCACAGCTCGGAACAGATGGAGGCGGGATTGGAACTCAGGGTAGCTGGCTCCAAAGCCCATGCCTCTTAAAAGGCATGTTGCCTTCAATGGGAGGCAGGCTGAACCTCCCCTAAGCTTCTCCCTGGCCATGGGTTTGAGTCACATGAATCTTCCAAGGTGTGGCCGGAACCACACCTCCCCTCTGGGATGCTCCCTAGCTCCCCATGGACCGGTAGTGCATCGGCTGTCAAGCCCTATGGGCTCCATCAGAGCCTGATTCTGTCACCACCTTGCCCGGCTTCCTCCACATCACTGTACATGCTGTCACTGCGCTTGTCATGGCCTGCCTTGTCACTTCTTCTGCCAATCCACATGCCTTTCTCAGCACCTGCGACATAACTCCAGTCTCTTGCGAACAGAGCCATTTAGGGAACTTGGCTGTAGATTCATTTCAGCATGTAGAATCCTTGGTCTGAAGGGTTTATTTTGTTGCTTCCTTTTGAAACTGACCAGTTATGTAACGTAGATCTTTTCCGGCAGTGCCAAGGTTACCCACGGGATGCTGTCTGCGTTTCTCCGTTAGACAGACTCCAGATGTGGGGTCGACATTGTCGTCCTTCCATGTTCCAGTATCGGGTTTTGGTTTTATTTTTTTAGGTCTGTGATCTTGAGCTGGCTGCCCAACTTTTTTTAATTGTGGTAAAATAGACCTAACATAAGATTTACTGTTTCACCATTCTGAAGAGCAACATTCAGTGGAATACACTCACAATGTTATGTAACCCTCACACTACCTAAGACCAGAATATTTTCATCACCACAAAAGAAAACCCTGTCACTCCCACCTCCATCCCCTGGCAGCCACTAATCTGCTTTCTTTCTGTGAATTTGCCTGTTCTAGACATTTCGTATAAACGTCATCTTTCAATGTGTAGCTTTTTGTGGCTTGTTTCGCTGAGTCTGTGTTTTTGAGGTTCATCCGTGTTATAGCATGTATGACACATGTAGCATGTGAGAGCATGAACGTCATCCTTTTTATGGACGAATCATAATTCTGTTGTGTGTTTACCATATTTTGCATATCCGCTCATCAGCTGATGGACGTGTGGGTCATTTTCACCTTCGGCTGCTGTGAACGTTCATGGGCAAGTGTTTGCTTGGACACCTGTTTTCAGTTCTTTGGGTTATTTACCTAAGAGTAGAATTGCTGGTTCATATGGAAATTCTTTTTTTTTTTTTAAGATTTTATTTATTTGAGAGAGAGAGAGAGAGCACAGAGGGAGAGTGAGAGGGAGAAGCAGACTCCCCATTGAGCAGGGACCCTGACAAGGGGCTTGATCCCAGGACCCTGGGATCCTGACCTGAGCCGAAGGCAGACGCTCAACCAACTGAGCCACCCAGGGGCCCTGGAAATTCTTTAACTTACTGAGATTCTTTAACTTTCCGAGTTTAACTTATGGAGAAACTGCCAGACTGTTTTCCACAGCGGCTGCACCATTTTACATCCCCAGCGGCGACTTACGAGGGTTTCAATTCCACATCCTCTCCTCCAGCATCAACTTTTGACTTGCAGAATGAGTTTTATTATAACAACGGGGGAAAATACCTGAATTATTTAGGCTTCATTTATTTAATGAGACCATATTAAAGCAAGAGCTGGAAACTTGTGAGCATTTTAATGCAAAATATATCACAGAATTTGAGATACACGAAAAGCAAAGGTTGTTTAACATGTAGGGATAAATTTGATCATTAGTTCATATAAATGACAAGATCATAAAATCCATGGAGCTTCTGGTGGCAAGGCTGTGCCCCATGATATGATTCATTTGGTATATTTTTTTCTATAAAAATGTACAATGGCCCATCTCAGTGACATCTGGACTCGTCTGCATAAAATGAGTGTTTACGGTCATATTATTATTATTTCATGTTTTATACTTCATCTGATCTATAAAAATAGAGGCACAGTATGGTAAGCTGTTATTTCTCTTCTGAAAACATTAAGAAATTTTATGTATACCTTCTATTTTTGCTAATGACACAAAATGTTGAAACTTGTTATTTTTTTCTTCCACCAACCCATGAATGTGCCATCCTTATCTGAAACCTAAATAAATACTCATTAATGTACAGTGAAATTCAAATGAGCACTTTATATAAATAAGCCTGATATAGAAATACGTGTTTCTTCAAATTTGTAGACCAGAATAACATGCAATAAATTTAACATCATTTCACATTCCAAGGCACCAACCAAGTAAACTGGTTTTATGACTCAATTTCCTAACCTCAGGTAGGTAAGAAAGCATATATATGGCTCTTCATTCCATAATCCATCATACATTTTAAGAACAGTATTATTTGTTGAGATTTTTATATGCCAGATGGAGCAGAGTGTACATAATGGCCGATTCTAGGGTATTATGACGGGGTGGCAGAGGGGACAGAATGGGGTGAAGTTGCCTTTTTCTTTCACTTATTCCTTTTTTTTTAACATTCTTTTTGACAAATATTTGTTTGTTCAAGCACTACTATGTGTCAGATGCTGGGTATATAGTGATGAATTGAGTAAACTCTGTTGCTGGCCTCTAGGAACCTATACTTAGTGAAGGTCTTATGGTATTGCAGTGTTGCATAACGATCCATCCCCACACTGAATGGTATAAGTCAATACCTTATCATGCTCACAGTTCTGTGGGCCAGGAATTTGGCTATGGTGTAGAGGAGTGGTTCAGCCCTGCTCCAGAGTGGCGGGGTCATATCTTGGGTGACTTGAATGGTAGAGATGGCCAGGGGTATGTGTCTAAAGCAACAGTTATGGTGGATGGCTAGATTCCTTGGTTCTTCTCTATGTTGCCTCCTCTAGGATCAGAATATTTAAGGTGGCTTCTTTATTCAGAGATCTGGACCCTGGTCTGGCTAACTGCTTGGAAGAGCTCAGGCTGGCCAGGCATCTCTTTCTTTCTCCATGTAGTCTATGTGTGTGGGCTTGCTTCAAGCGTGGTCGTCTCACGGCAGTCAGACTTGGCAGTTAGCTTCTCCCAGAGCAAGTGTTCCGAAATAAAGAGTAGGAGCTGTAAGACCTCTTATGACCTAGCTTTAGAAGTCCCAGAATGTCACTTCTGCCCCCTTACAAGTGGTGAACCATGTCATTAAAGCCAGCCAGACTCATGGGAGGGGATTTATACTTTACCTCTCAGTGGGGGAATCAACACAAAATTTAAGATCACTTTAATCTGCAGAGGAAGGCAGACTCATAAATAAAGAAATAATCACATAAATAACTATCGCAATAAGGAAAGTACAGGCTTCTTTATAGTAATCAGGACTTCTTGATTGCAAATGACAGAAACTCAACCCAGAGGGGCTAATGAAAAGAAGGGAATTTGCTGACCCATGTAAATGAGAAGTCCGTGGCTGAATCCTGATGCTGTAATGATACGGTCAGAAATCTCTTTCCCTATTTGTCAGTGATAATTGTCTCTCTGCTCAGGTGATTTTATTCTCAGGTGGGTGGGTGAGTGGGGGGCTCCTCAAATGATAGCTACGAAGGCCACCAGCTGCTCTGTACTTCTAACTGTAGCAATCACAACGGAAAAAGAGACTCTACCTCTTTCTTAATAGTTCTATCAAATGGTCCTGGGGTTAAGTCTGACTGGCCACATTTAGGTCACATGCCTTCTCCTGAGCCAGCCACTGTTGCCAGGGAAATGCAAAGCCAGGTCTGGACTGTGTGGACCTCAGAATAGGACCAGCCCTACATGAACTTCAAGTGGGGATTGTGTTTCCAGGAAAAGGAGAGACAGTTTCTTTTATGAGAACACAGTGGAAATAGATGCTAACTAGACACACATAACGTACCCATTACACAAGCTGAAAAACACAGGGTGACCTGCTTTGAAGATGAGGTCCACACACAGACACAAGGGGGAGCCTATTCCTCCCTGTTGTCATTCCTTCCAATCAGTCAACTTGCAGTTATTAAGTTTTCATTGTGTACGAAGCACTAGACAATTTGTAACGGGGATCACAAAATGAACTGTAGGGGGGTTCGAAGGATCTGGGGGCGCATCAAGGAGAATGACCACTAGATGGCAGTAGCACACACAGGCTTTATTGGGTGAGGCTTTGACAGGTTTTGGGTGCCAGGAAGTCCCTCACAGCAGGTGACCTTCCTGAAGAGCAGGAGAGGGGGGCAAGGGAGCTGCCAGAGGAGAGGGGGATCCTAGAGGGGACTTCTGCATCTAGGTGATGTCACCTAGCAGCACAATGGGGATTGTGTGGGTCAGAGAGCCGCAGTGGCTTAGGGTCTCTATGTTCCCGGGCTTGCCTTATCTACGGCTAGCAGATACTGGGTGCAGTCTTGTGGGGCCTGCAAAGCAGACAGGCTCTAAA
>NW_024425786.1:10032718-10200336 GCF_017311325.1 Ursus maritimus
ATGCCAGATGGAGCAGAGTGTACATAATGGCCGATTCTAGGGTATTATGACGGGGTGGCAGAGGGGACAGAATGGGGTGAAGTTGCCTTTTTCTTTCACTTATTCCTTTTTTTTTAACATTCTTTTTGACAAATATTTGTTTGTTCAAGCACTACTATGTGTCAGATGCTGGGTATATAGTGATGAATTGAGTAAACTCTGTTGCTGGCCTCTAGGAACCTATACTTAGTGAAGGTCTTATGGTATTGCAGTGTTGCATAACGATCCATCCCCACACTGAATGGTATAAGTCAATACCTTATCATGCTCACAGTTCTGTGGGCCAGGAATTTGGCTATGGTGTAGAGGAGTGGTTCAGCCCTGCTCCAGAGTGGCGGGGTCATATCTTGGGTGACTTGAATGGTAGAGATGGCCAGGGGTATGTGTCTAAAGCAACAGTTATGGTGGATGGCTAGATTCCTTGGTTCTTCTCTATGTTGCCTCCTCTAGGATCAGAATATTTAAGGTGGCTTCTTTATTCAGAGATCTGGACCCTGGTCTGGCTAACTGCTTGGAAGAGCTCAGGCTGGCCAGGCATCTCTTTCTTTCTCCATGTAGTCTATGTGTGTGGGCTTGCTTCAAGCGTGGTCGTCTCACGGCAGTCAGACTTGGCAGTTAGCTTCTCCCAGAGCAAGTGTTCCGAAATAAAGAGTAGGAGCTGTAAGACCTCTTATGACCTAGCTTTAGAAGTCCCAGAATGTCACTTCTGCCCCCTTACAAGTGGTGAACCATGTCATTAAAGCCAGCCAGACTCATGGGAGGGGATTTATACTTTACCTCTCAGTGGGGGAATCAACACAAAATTTAAGATCACTTTAATCTGCAGAGGAAGGCAGACTCATAAATAAAGAAATAATCACATAAATAACTATCGCAATAAGGAAAGTACAGGCTTCTTTATAGTAATCAGGACTTCTTGATTGCAAATGACAGAAACTCAACCCAGAGGGGCTAATGAAAAGAAGGGAATTTGCTGACCCATGTAAATGAGAAGTCCGTGGCTGAATCCTGATGCTGTAATGATACGGTCAGAAATCTCTTTCCCTATTTGTCAGTGATAATTGTCTCTCTGCTCAGGTGATTTTATTCTCAGGTGGGTGGGTGAGTGGGGGGCTCCTCAAATGATAGCTACGAAGGCCACCAGCTGCTCTGTACTTCTAACTGTAGCAATCACAACGGAAAAAGAGACTCTACCTCTTTCTTAATAGTTCTATCAAATGGTCCTGGGGTTAAGTCTGACTGGCCACATTTAGGTCACATGCCTTCTCCTGAGCCAGCCACTGTTGCCAGGGAAATGCAAAGCCAGGTCTGGACTGTGTGGACCTCAGAATAGGACCAGCCCTACATGAACTTCAAGTGGGGATTGTGTTTCCAGGAAAAGGAGAGACAGTTTCTTTTATGAGAACACAGTGGAAATAGATGCTAACTAGACACACATAACGTACCCATTACACAAGCTGAAAAACACAGGGTGACCTGCTTTGAAGATGAGGTCCACACACAGACACAAGGGGGAGCCTATTCCTCCCTGTTGTCATTCCTTCCAATCAGTCAACTTGCAGTTATTAAGTTTTCATTGTGTACGAAGCACTAGACAATTTGTAACGGGGATCACAAAATGAACTGTAGGGGGGTTCGAAGGATCTGGGGGCGCATCAAGGAGAATGACCACTAGATGGCAGTAGCACACACAGGCTTTATTGGGTGAGGCTTTGACAGGTTTTGGGTGCCAGGAAGTCCCTCACAGCAGGTGACCTTCCTGAAGAGCAGGAGAGGGGGGCAAGGGAGCTGCCAGAGGAGAGGGGGATCCTAGAGGGGACTTCTGCATCTAGGTGATGTCACCTAGCAGCACAATGGGGATTGTGTGGGTCAGAGAGCCGCAGTGGCTTAGGGTCTCTATGTTCCCGGGCTTGCCTTATCTACGGCTAGCAGATACTGGGTGCAGTCTTGTGGGGCCTGCAAAGCAGACAGGCTCTAAATAGCTAAAAATCTGCCTATTTGGGCTATATTTAACACAAGTGGATGTGTCAAAATTTCAGTTTGGCACCTGCTGGCTTTTGAGTAAATGGGTCTCAGCCTGCAGTGAAGAAATAAACCATCCAGACCATCTTGGTTGATTTGTGTAACGAGGAGTTAATGATTATCCTCGGTTATAAACATAGCAACCAGTGAACATCAGCAAGTTAAAGACTTGAGGTATAAACTGTGGGATAATAAGCATAATAGTTAAAGCTTGATACATAATTATCACGTGACGGAGTCTGTGTCATGTGCTTTATGCGAACTGCCTCATTTAATTCACAGATAACTCTATGTAGGAGTTCCTGTTATGGTCCCCATTTACAGATGGGAACACGGAGGGGTCCAGGAACTCATCCAAGGTTATACAGTTGGAGGCGCAGACAGCACTGAGACCCAGGGAGACGAGCTTGAGAGCCAACACTCTCGAACTGCTGCAGCATCTTCAGGGAGCTGGGTAATCTTACTGGCCCATTTCTTCACCTGGGAAGGTAGAGGGGCTCACCAGGTGATGCTCCATGCCCAGTCTGTCACTGGACTTCGAGGCTAGCTCTATGTGGTGCCCTAGGTGGAAATACATCAGTGGGAGCCCCTTGGCTGTGTTCTAAGGGAAGTGGTGAGAATGGTGTGGAAGGGTGTGGGGGACCAGACAGGCAGCTGGGTTAGCCCAAGAAGAGCAGTAGGAGAGGAATAACGCAGCAAGTGGTCTGCAGGGTGGGGGCAGTATAATGTAGGGATTAGGAGCACAGGCTCTGCTGGGGTATGAATCCTGCCTCCCTCACCCACTAGATACCTAATCTTGGGTGAGTCACTTCATCGGAGTTCCTTCATTTGTAAACTAGGAGCGTGAATAATAGCACTTACTTCAGTAGAATTGTCATGGTGATTAATTGAGGCAGTGCCTGTTACACATGGAGCACAGGGCTTGCCAAATAGTCGCCCATAGATGTGTGCTGTCATATTCCTAGTACTGCTAATTATTATCACCAGTGCAGGAACCATGTGACGGAGAGAAGAGGTGCAAGGAATACAGGTAAGGAAGCACCCGAGAAGGGTGCTCCAGTCCTAGCCATTTTTAGCACATGCAATGTTTACTGCGTGCCAGGCACTCTTGCCATCTGCTTATTTCACATTTGCTAAAAAAAAAAAAAAAAAAAAAAAAAAAAAAAAGTCTAGATGTGTTCTCTGCCCTTACTTTTATTGTGTCCCACTTGGCTGGTGTTGATGGTATAACACCCCACTTGTGGTGTTGTCTCTAATGACGTCATTCTGGATCCAAAGTGTGGCATCATGGCAAGATGGTGAGAGCAGGCATTGGAGAGTTCCGGCCTAGGGTCTCCTCTCTGTTGTGTAAACCTCTCTGAGCTTCAGATTCCGCATATCTCTAATACATCTTTAACAATAACAGCAGCCAGCATTCATTGGGAACTTACCATACGCCGAGCACTGTGGGATGTAACCTAACTTGTTCAAATTCACCTACTTAATAAATGTCAGAGCTGGGGATGGCTCAGCCTTCTGACCCTAGGGCCCACATTATTCGTGACTCATCCTTCTGCTCAAAGGTTTTAAAAACCCCTGACATGTGATAGGTGCTCAGTAAACCATAATTGTTGTCATTATTATTAGTGTTATTATTATTATAGCTAGTCAGAGGGGCAGGCAGGACTGAGACCCAAGCCAGCTGGCTTTAGGACCTGTCCTGTCAAACCAGCTGTATTTATTCATTCAATAAACATTTCCTGAGTGGCTTTCCTTTGCTAAACACCCTTGATAAATGGTGAACGAAATTCTACTCTTGCCTTCAAGAGAGTCACCGTCTAGTCCGGAGACTATGAAACCACATTCACTAGGCTATGCTCCAGTAACAAATACCCGCCCCCCCCCCCAATTTTGGTGTTTTTCAGTAGTAAACATAGTAAACTACATTCTGGGGTCTGAGCTGTTCTCATGGCAGAGGGAGAAGAGTAAGAGTGGAACCACGAAATTGCTCTTACAGCTTCTGCTTGGACATGGCGTCGCTCGGGTCTACTCACATTTAATTGGCCAAAGCAAGTCACTTGGAAAACCTGATGTTATGTAAGGCAGGAAGTATGTTTCTCCCCAGGTCACTAGGGGGGGTTCTGTAGGAATAGGTTCAGAGAGGAGTTTTGGAACTAATCATTAAAGCTACTGCAGACGGATTTTTAAGCAATTGTAATACAATATGGTAGATTCTTTAATGGAAGTGTCTATTCTTGGAGCAGAGGAGGGAGTGCTTACCTCTTTCAGTTTGTCTTTTGAATTTAGAACAAAGTGAAGTTTAGAGCATATTTCAGAGCCTTAATTTTCTGGAACAAGAATAGAGAGAGCTGTATTGGATGCATTTTGAGAACCCAAAATTCACTGGCCTAGTTGGAGTGGAAAGCATTGACAGTAATTTTTCCTTTCCAAGAAGGAATGTAAGGAGTTTTGTTGATAGCCGTGTCTGTGTGTCTATAAGCGAAGAGCGTGGGAGCTGAGGTATCCTCAGAATGTCTTAGGGAAACAACAGTATGTCCATGTATTGGGAGATAAGGGGAGGGAAGGCAGGATGGTGGTGGAAAATGTAGCACGAGTCATCCAGAGATTGGGCCTTGACTCTGGTCTTGACTTTGGATGCCTACTCAATTACTCTCCTTACCTGTGCCCCAACTTTCCTGTTGGCAAGAAATATAGAGGGTTTAAAAATTTACGGTCATACTGAAAAAGTCATTTGTTGTTACTGTTTTTAACTTTCTGCGATAGAACTCAGCTTAGATCTGGAGCCCACATTTCCACTGTTGGTAGCTCAGTCACTTCTGGTTGAAAACTTAGTATCTTTTCTGGGTAGATGGCAGATAAATTCAAATTGCTCTCTCTACCCTCTTTCCCATCTTTTTGGGTTCTCAGGAGGCTTATGTATTGTCCTGTCTTGGGGATGTGTGTCTGCTCCATGAATCTCCCTCTGGACACTTCAGGACTCAATGGAAATATCTTCATCCCCCAGGATGCTAGAAAAGACCAGAGGTTGGGGGATGACGGTGGTAAGGCAGTAATGCTATCTCAGATCCTCTCTGACCTAGAAGGCCATGTGGTTAACATTTCTATGCAAATACTGGGTGCCTCATATTGACATGCACACTGACAGAGTGCCCCGCTCAGATGCCTAGGGCAGAATATAAGATGTTAAGTCACTTCAGCTTTCAAATCCCCAAATCTATCTGGTGCTTCTAACCATCTCCTTCAGAGAACGAAGATTCAGGGGAGGCAGGAATCAGGCCCTATACTTTCTCGTTCATCTTTCTCTTTCCGGGCCAAAGTCCTCCCCCAGGCCAGGACAGGATCTGAGGGTCCTCCTGTGCAGTAAGGTACTGCGCTGATGTCATGTCATGTATTCTTTCTGCTCTGAGACTTGTAGTTGCAACACTATGCTCCGTTTTCCAAGTTTGATTCTCCATAGTTCAAAACCTTCATTTATTTATTTATTATCTATCATTTGTAGTACTTACTGTAGGGTTTACAATTTGCATATCTAACAACACAGTCCACCTTCAGATGATGTAACATTTTACGTATTTGTGAACATTCTCGTTCTTTGTGCATCATATGTTTTACTTTTACTGATGTTTTCAACCCCACAATACATTATCGTTTTGCTTTCAACCATCCATTGTCTTTTAAAAGAATTAAAAGATGAGAAAGAAAATGTCTTTATGTTACATGTTGCTCTTTTCAAGGATTCTTTTTTACAGTTTTGTAAATAGAAGTTTCCCTCTGATGCCATTTTCTTTCTGCCTGAAGAAATTCCTTTGACATTTCTTTTAGTGAAAGTCTACTGGTGGTGAGTTCTCTCAACTTCTGTTTAACTAAAAAAAGTCATTATTTTACCTTCATTACTGAAAGATATTGTTGGTTATAGAATTCTAGGTTGACAAGTGTCTTTTTTCTTTTAGTATTTTTAAGATGCACAGATTATCTTCTGATTTCCATAGATTCTTATGACACGTCTGACATTCTTTTGTCCCTCTGAATGCAATATGCCTTTTTTTTTCTGGCTGATTTTAAGATTTTCTCTTTCTCATTCTGTGTGTGTGTGTGTGTGTGTGTGTGTGTGTGCATGTGTGTGCGTGCACACGTTTAGCAAGTTGATTATAATATGTCTTGGTGCCATTTTCTTTGTGTTTGTCCTATTTGGAGTTTATTGAGATTCTTGTATTTGTATGTTTATGATTTTATCAAATTTGAAAAACACTCTGTCCATTATTTCTTCAGATATTGTTTCTGTCCCTGCCCCCACCGCACCCCCAGACTCCACGTGCGTCTATGTCAGACCGCTATATATTGTCAAAGAGGCTCTGTTCATTCATTCTAGAGAGTTTCATTACTATAATTTTAAGTTCACTGGTCTTCTGCCTTGTTTAATCTGCTATTAATCTCATTCAGCAAAAATTTCATTTAAGATATTGCATTTTTCAGTCCTAGATGCTCCATTTGGTTCTGATTTAAATATTCTGTTTTTCTCCTCATTATAATCATGTTTTATTTCACAACTTTGAACATGCAAAACATATCCCATTAATAGCCATGTTTGCTAATACTATCACGTTATTTCTGGGTCTGTTTCTATATACTGATTTTTCTCCAGGCTATGAGTCATACTTTCTTGCTTCTTTACATGTCTGGTAATTTTTTATTGAATACTGAGCATTATGAATTTTGCATTTTTGGGTGTTAGATTCTGTCATACTTCTACACACAAAAGATGCTCCATTTTTTTCTGGCAGGTATTTTAGTTACTTGCAGATCTGCTTGATTCTTTCAGGGCTTACTTTTAAACTATTTTTGGATAGGCCTAGAGTAGCCTTTATTCTATGGATCATTTAGCTTCATTTCTAAAGCCTGATCCTTCTGGAGTCTTTACTGAATGTGCCCCGAATTCCAGCAAAGCCCATCCACTCTGACTGGTGAGCGTGCAATTCGTGGCCCTGTGAGACCTCTTGGAATTGTTTGGCTTACAGCTGCCCAGACTAGAACTCTTCTCTCCTGGAATTTTTTTCTTGCCAGGTCCCATAGGTGCTCACACACAGAATGATAGTCAGCCAACAACTCAAAGGGACCCCTGTGCAGATTTCTGGAGATCTCTATGCAGCCCCCTCCTCTTCACTTCTTTGTCTTGCAGACTGTAGCAAAGGTAGCCATTCCAGTCTCTGTCTTCTCAATTCAGTGAGTTCACCGGGCTGTCCTTGGGTTTCTGTTCCTATGCTGAAGCCTGGCCATCCCTTTTTTTGCAGAATGCCCGGTGATGATTGGACTCAACTTTTTTTTTCCTCCCCTTTTCTAAAGGATCACAGTATTGTGCTGTCTGTTGTTCAAAGTCTAAAAATACTTGTTTGGAAGATATCAAGCAGTTTTCTAGTTATTTATGGCAAGAGGGTAATCTGAACCCTCTTACTCCCTCCTAGTCAGAAGCAGAAGTGCTCAGAGTTATTCTATTCTATACTAGTTTTTGATGATAACTTTCATCTTCAGAATTATGGTTGGTACAGTGGTTTTCCTGAGAATGTCTAGGCTTTACTTCTTCTTGGTTCAAGAGGATAGATTTACCTGAAATTTATAGAAATTCTATAAGGAAAGAAATCTGAATTCAAGAAAAAATAAGGAAATTAATTTAATAATATTTATTGAGCACCTCCTATTTGCTAGTCCCTGCCCTAATTGTTGGGGATATAGCCATAAACAAATATTTAAAAAAAAAAAAATCTCTGCTCTTACTGACTGCACTGTAGAGAAAGGAGAGGAAGAGGCAACAAGCATAATAAATAAGTGAAATCTTAAAATTTATAGCAGGTGAGATAGCAAGCACTACATGAATTATAGAGAAATAATAATCCTCCCAGCACACATGTGGCACTGGCTGGAAAACATGGCCTTTGTCCCTTCATATACTTTAATGATGAAGGCCATCTGCTTCGAGGTAAAGTAGCCAAGTATATTACCATAAATGTAAATCTACTCGAGGGCTGTCCCCTCATGCCCTGCAGATCTCTGTAATTTACACACACTTGCCACAAAGTCATCTTCACGCAAGTGTTCCCTCACTTGTTTCTTTTCAGCTTTCTCAACAGGACTGACTGGACGCTGCATGAGGGTGGGCCTTGTTGTCTGCCTCTGCTCACGATTGTATCCCCAAGCACTCCACATAGGTTTGCTATTTGGAGAGTGCTCGATAAATACTTGTTAGCTGTTAAACACATGTGTTGAAGAGCTTTGTGGATGCACTGGTTTCTCGGTACATGCCTGGGTTGTACCTTACAGACACACCCCTGCCTCTCCCTTTAAAAGTACTGGCCAGCTTCTCTTTGAAAGTTACCTGTTCTGATCACTCTCTCCTTCTTTCTCTTTTTTGTAGCTGTGCAGTCATTGCACACCCTAAATGACCAGATATCCCATTTTATTGTCACCAAGTCGAAGGCACTGGAGGAGGACAAAGACCCCTTTCTACCCACCGAGAAAGAGACTCTGAAGAGTTCCATGATACTGATGAGACACCTCTTAATGGACGCTCAGGTACGGAGATCGACGAAGAAATTTTACCTAGAGTCCGTGTGTCTTCTTTTGTGTTCTTTCTGGTAGAAGTTGTGTAAAAGTGTTCGACTACCACACGTAACTGGAAACCACCTTTGTGTTAAACAGCCATGTAGCAGACATTCGGATATACTGGGTATTGGATTCCTGATTAGGAATTATTTGGGATCTAGTATTAAAATAGCTTGGTTTTAAGTCAAAGTAATAGGGCTTAAAAATAATATATGTGTTGTTTCTGAGAATTTAACAGATCCCTCATTAGCCTTGGAAAAGTGAAAAATCCATTTACATATAAACTTGGCAGGCGTCAAGGCTGGCGAAGGTTCTGGAATGGAGCACTGTGTATCCCAAACAGCATCACTGAGCAGCTAATGAATATTTTGGTACATTTGATGCACCACCAGTAAGCGAATCAGCCCTGTTGTGTGTGTGTTTTTAATGCTCGCAATGAATTAATTACAGAAGGCATTTAGCTCATTGTTCGCTTTTGTTGAGATCCTTCTTCAAGGTTTCACCTTGTGTGCTGTTTTACTGAAATATTTAAAGGTAACCCATGTACTCCTTCTGGCTTTGTTGGTGGGGCTCTCCAGATATGTTGGTAGGCAAACACCAGGTGGTTTAGGAGAATTGATAGTTTTCAATGTTAGCAAAGCCAAGCTGAACTAGATTTTATTGTCATTTCTACCTCCTCAAGATCTAGAAATGTTTCCAAAAATGTTCTCTGGTTTTGGTGATTTTGTATTCGTGTGCCCCAAAGCCTTCCTCCTGAGTTTATTTTCTGATGGACAGCAGTGAGGTCAGAATGGCTGGTGGTTTCCTGCGTTCCACTCTGTATCAGATTTTGAACTGTGGTTTCTTTGCTCTTGTTTCTACCATCATGACGTTATCTGGTACCAGTAAGACTTTCACTGGCAAGACTTCAGTGCATTTCTCACCCGTCAGTGCTTGAAGCTGCCCTGTGGGATTATTGAGCCCCTATGTTGGGATGACCCAAATTATGCAAAGTCTTTCATTTTTATTCACGGTTCTCCCTTCTGCCCTTTATTATAAGCAGCCCATTCCACTTCTCCTCTCTTCCTGAGCCTGTCTGGTGGAAAAAGAAAAGATTCTGAAGCTCTAACAGCCAATTTTAAGACTCAAGGGAAAAAAAAAAAAAGGGAAATGTAGAACAATTTACCAAATAAAAGAGGGCAAATTATTCTTGAAAGGATTAGCTTTCCGCAGTGCCTGGACCCAATCCTATAGCTCACACCCCAGCCAAGGGAACTAGCCTAATGATTCTCCAGAGATATTGTGTAAACTCTAGTTTGTAAAAGCTAAGGAAATTAAAAAAAATTCACATTTTTTCTGTCCTTCACTAGCGTCTAGAACGGGATTTCAGAAATGTTCAATATTGCTTAAGAAAACACCTCCCCAGAATGTTGGATTCATTCGACAATTTTTATTGTTCGTGGTGTTGAGCACGATTTTCCCCCCTTTTTATCTAATGAGCCTAGAATATCCCATATAATGTGGTTACTGTGTAGAACTGTGTTATTATCTCATTTTCTCCTGATCCCCAGTCAATGCCTGCTAGAATTTTCTCACTTACATAGCCAGATAAAACGGAACAGGGTACGATGGATATTGCCCAAAGTCACGCCTCTAAAAGGAGGGTGGGTTGAGTCCTCTTCCTAAGGGGGAAGAAAACAGAAGGTCAGGTAGAAGTGTTTGGTGTCTGGACCCACCATTTCTTTTGCCTACTTTTGTTCAAAGACTCTTCCCTCTTGTCTTTCAGACTAATATAGGATGAGGTAAATTGTGACTAGTTTGGTCTAAAAATACCACCCTCATTTCTTTTCTCCCCAAACCACTAACTTTTTGAAATGTTATTTGTGGTTATCCCTAGGTCTGTGGCTGAAGTCAATTAGAATCATGTTACCTAATGCCCCCAGGCTCAGAGCATCTCTGTAAGATTAGTGTTGCCAAATTTATAAAATGCTAAGGAACCCCAACGGTCGGGGTGATATAGGGTTTTCGGTTTTGAAGGAGACAGCTAGAGATATACGATTTCTAAGGAGACTCTTTATCGAGAATTTTTGGAAATTCAGTGATTTTCCATTCATGGTTTGACATTGCTTCTTACCGCCATTGCAAAGACGAATGAATATACTTATTTCATATTCTAAGTTCATCAATAATGGGAGGTCAACAGAATGTGAACATAACTTCTGTGTGCCTCCCTCCCTTCAGCTGCATTTTGTGATATTAATAGATGTGCCATAGATCAGCGTATAGGAGGACGAAAGCTTCTCCAGTAACCACATCCCTTAACTTGGTTGGTGTAATAGCCTGCTCACTTCCACACCCAGAGGACTCTTAACAGCATTAGATTATGATGAAATGCTCTGACATCAGCCTGCGAGTTGAATGAAGTCAGGCACAAAGTATTCCAGAGAACCTGGAGGCCGCTTTCGAGAGTGGCTGCTTAAAAGGCATAATCGATTCAAGTCACATCTGTCTTGGAAGCAATAAATCCTGCTTAGGAGAATGTCAAAGGCAAAAGCATTGCTGGGCTATGAAATCCTACCTCTGAGGATTATAAAACAGTATGCACAGAGCAAACACGTCTCCCAAGTACAATAGGGGCGCCGGACATGATTGGCAGGTGTGACGGTCCATTCTGGAGAACGGAATGGCTCACATGGCATCCTGGAGGCCCACAGCTTGTTAATTCCCTACATGTCTGTCTGAGCATTTCAGGGGTGTCTAAAAGAGGCAGGGCTCCTCTGTTTGCATTCCATTCCCCTTGTAGTCCGCAGGCCCCCAAATTCAGTGACGTGGACCATTCAGACCACATTGGAAACCTGATCTTGTGGGTTTTGCTCCTGAGAGCACCGGCTAAACCCAGAGTGCCGACTCAGCCTCATGAGCGATTAGATTCATAACACCAAAGAGGCAGTTCTTTCTGGTAGAGATTAATTCTTTTACTCGTCCTGTGTGACTCTGCATGCTAAGAGGGGTTGATTACAGCAAATTAAATCTCCTATTGGCAGTTCTCTCCTCCTTCCCCCCAAAGACCTAATATCATTATTTATTAAGGGGTGAACAAATGCTTGGGAAAACAATAAGATCGCTTTGCTGGCAGCAAGGTCCTCTCCTGGAAGGGGGGGCACTAAAAGGCAGAGACTTTCCATGCCCCATGGGCTCTCCTTCTGCAGTCACGGCAGCGAAGAAGGGCCCGTGTTCTGCTGCCCGGGCCTGGCGGAGTGGGGAGGTGCGAGGCCCTTCTCCCGGGACTATAGACTGGGTTTGAAGGTGGAACTTGTTTAAGCAAGGCGAGTCCCGAGTGCACCCCTCCCAAAGGTCCCTCTCTAGGAAGGAAGGAAGCAAGACTTAGACAACAAAAATCAACCCCACAGCCATCCTCTCTAAGCCAGTGTGTGCCGAAGGCCTGGCACAAGTCGAATGTTAGGCGGAAAATAAATGAAATCTGCTTGATCCTCTGGCCCGCCCTTCCTCAGCTCTTCCCTCCTCTCTTCCCTTTTCCTTTTTCTTTCCTTTTGCTCCTCCCTCCACCCCACCCAGAGCATCCCCTCCTTTCCTCCTGTTTTCTTCTTCGCTACACTCCCACTCCTCTCTCCCCTGCCTCCCTTCCTTTCCTTCCCCTCTCCTTTCCTTTCCTCTTCTGCCTTTCTTTCTCTTGTTTGTATTCACGGAACTTGAAAGCATATTTGCCAAAACCACGTATTCCCCTTGCCAAGCGTGAGGGAGAGCGGCAGCAGGACATGGAGTGACTGGCAGGAGGCAAGCCTGGGATCCGGGAGGCAGAAGGGGTTCCTGCCGGGATCCGAGATTCCGTGTGATGGCCCTCTGGGTAGTGTGATTTTCTTTTCTAGAAGGTTCTAGAAAACTCCTCTCGCTGGTTGACTATGCTTTCTGATTAATTTCCGGTACCATTGGGCCAATTTAACACAAGTAGATTGGCTGTTTGAGCTGCCCAGACACTGTCACTCTCTAGACTGGCCTTGAATGGGGAAGTGTGGTCTGGAACAGAGACCCCACAGAGGAAAACTTGGCTCAGGCTCCAGACAAATAGGTAAGGAGGGATGGCTTGTCAGCTTGTTTTGGGAAGGAGACCTTGGGAATCAGGTCATTGATACACAGTCATGACAGCCGTACACTGGAAGAGGATCTCTCCCTTCTCTAGCACTTTCCATCCCTCCACGTGCTTTCTGAAGCCAACACCGTGCTCAGGGCATGGACCCGGTGGTCTCTACTAGTGCAGGTATCTGGGGCTTTCTGGCTGCAGCTGGCTTCAAGGTCATGCCAGGAGCGCCACCCTGTCAACAGCCCTAGGGGATATCTTGCCCTTAAATCACACAAACCGAGGCACCAGAGGATGCTTGTCTCTCAAGGTCACAGTAGCTCCCCGAGCACAGATTTTTCGTAGTATCTTTTGAAATGTGACCCCGTGTGGGAGCAAGAAACGAAATGTCCCTACATTGTGGCAAGCAGAGAAGAAACTCTGACATTAGAATGGGGGCAAAGTTTTTAACCAAAGAAAATCACCCTGGGGATATGTTTAAGTCTATTCATGCTGTCAGATTTCCACCTCTTATGGGTCCTAGGAGAAAGAAATACTTAAATGGACGCTGAAGAGGTTAGTTCACCTAACTAGGAAGCTACAGTGGTAAGGGGATTATTCAAAGGAGTCTCAGCTTAGCCCCTCCAGTAATCCACGTGCTCCATTACCCATCCGTCCCGTGCATTCAGAAAGACAGTGCTTACTTTCCGTTCTCAGATGCAAACTGTGAAACCAGGAGGTCCGAAGCTTGCAGCTTCTTATATAACTCATGCGAACCCACTTCCCATTCTGCCATGGTGATTTTGATCTTTAAAAACATTTTTGTTAAATAAATAAAATTTACCTTGTAGGCATCACCAGGCTTAGATGCAATCCCGGTTACAAAGCCCCTACAGTCCCCTTCCTTGCTCAAACGGAGGGTGACACATTAAATTGCAATGCTGTTCTGATAAACTTGAGTCTAGGTATTTCTTACGTTAATAGTGAAAGGTCGCCTCCTCTGAGACCTCTGCCATCTTTGTAAAACCCATAAGGCAGAATTTTAGGGAAAGTTCTGAAACACTGAGATCCGTGCTTTCAGTATTTACATGGTAAGATCTGGGTACAGTTGGAACTGAGACTCAGGAGAAACTGGATTCCTGTCCATTGCTGTACCCTGAAGGAAAGGAGCTTCTCTTAGGATGGGTCATGTTTGAACAAAATAGTGTGTCAAACTGGTGTAGCTTCCACGGATATGTAGATATGGTGCTAGAGGGAAATGTGGGGATTAATTTTCACACCACAGAAACTTTATGCCCCGTTTTTAAATACTACATATTTGTTTCAATGATGTAGATTTTAAATGGTAATATGCTAGAATTTATGCTGGTCTGATTATTGATGGTCTGTGGTATAGTGAGAGAATCTGAAATAGTAGCAAAATCATGGGAAGAAGGCAAGGGGTGAGGACTCCAGTTGGATTTTTTGGTCCTTAGAAAAAAAGACCAGGTCTAATTACCATAACAAGGGAAGGAAAAATAAAATAAGATGAAGACAGAGAGGGAAGCAAACCATAAGAGACTCTTAACTCTAGGAAACAAACAGGGTTGCTGGAGGGGAGGGGAGGTGGGTGGAAGGATGGGGTAACTGGGGGATGGGCATTAAGGCGGACACTCGATATAATGAGCACGGGGTGTTATATGCACCTGATGAATCACTAAATTCTACCCCTGAAACTAATCATACATTATATGTTACCTAAATTGAATTTAAATTAAAAATTTAAAAAAAAGAAAAAGCTTCTATCTTCATGAAAGAAGATGTTAGTTAAAAAAAAACAAAACAAAGCCAACAAGGGTGATATTGGATGGAAGCAAATAGGGTTAACCTTAGGAAACCTGAGAACCACATCTCAGGAAAGACAGGCACAAGGACAGCAAGGGAGAGATAGGTCTCAGGAATTAAAGAAAAGTTACATGAAGGTACTGTGGTTGGGATCAGTTGGCTCCAACTATTTTCTCTCTCTGTGTCTCTTTGGTCAAGATTCACATTCTTAGAAGAGTCTGATGGTCATGTCTTACGTCAATGGGCCCTTTTCCCCACTGACCAGGGGAGGGTGTGCACGTTGAGGGATGGTCCCACCTAGATGGCATGCAGTGTGGGGAGCCATTGTCCCACAAGGTGGGAGAGAGGATGCTGGGTGGATGAGGGCAATAATAAATCCATCCTGCACTCCATATGCTTACACTTGGTCTGCACCCCAGCACGGGGGTTGGTAGCACACTGAGCTCTAGAGACAGAGAGGGACAGAACATTGGCCTTGCCCCGGAGGGACTCGGGATATAATGGGGCAGATGATCAGACACTGAAGTGCCCTGTGATCAATACTGAGGAAGGCGTGCGTGGGGGCCACGGAAGCCCAGAGAAGGAAGTGGCTGGTATTTGCAGATCACTTTATGTTTACAAAGCACTTCTGCCAGCATTTTCTCTTCTTTTGCTCTCAGCCATGAGAAGGACAGGAGGTTGAGTAGTATTATCTCTATTTTGAAAATTGGATATTAAGCTTTAATAAAATAGACTTTTTTGGTATCATTTCATCCAGCCCATCACAAAGCAAGTGTAAATGATTTCTTGCTTGTAGGTGGTGACCCTCAGAGTATTTGCTTCCTAAAGGGGTTATTAAATAGAGGGAAAGGGAGGGTGTTATTTGGGGAAAGAAGCAGATTAAAACCTGGCTTCAGACATACAACAGCATTCCTAACTCAAAATGTTTTTAAGGTTAATAAATATGCAATGCTTTCCTAAAGCTAAGCTCTACCCTTTCAGACTCTTAGAAGGTGTAGGGTGCTAAGAACAGGGTTTTCAAAATCTTTAAATGGAATATAAAAGGTATCACAGGTCCCCCCTTGATATTCTAGTCTCCTCATGGTATTCTGTAGTTATATTGGTAAAAATGTGGCTCCAAAAATAACACCCAACCCCACCATCACCCTTAGGTGAGCGGTTCTCAACTGAGAGGGGAGGAGAGCATTTTCGCCCCACCCAGAAGCATTTGGCAGGATCTGGAGGTGTTTCTGACCATCACAGCTGGTGTGGCTTGGTGCATTGGGGTGGCGGCGCTTCTAGAATCTGGTGGCTAAAGGCCGGGCATGTTGCCAAACTTTCTACCATGCACAGGATGGGCCCCCAAGACAGAGAATTCTCCAGCCCCAATGCCAATAGCGTTGAGATCGAGCAACCCTGCTTTTAGAACCAATGCTACCTTTTTCATTGGTCATGAAACTCCTCCAGCCTCAGAATTGCTTTGTTTGGAGCCCTACAATGAATCATAGTTGGTCCTCAAGATATATCTTTGTTATCATTTTCTCGTTGTTTATTGGGCATCTATAATGTGCCGAGCACTGTGCTAGACTGTGGGGAACCCCAGCAAGAACAAAAGCATGGCTCTTTGCCCTCAAGGATTTTGTATGGTAGTGGGTGGGTAGCTATAAGTATGTAAGTCAACAAATAATTGCGAGTTTCGATAGTTGTCTTAAAGATGCATTAGGACCCAGTTTAGATAAGGGTTCAAGTGTTTTCCCTTTGAACACAACATTTAAGCTGAGATCTTCAGGGAGGGACAGGGAGGGAAGGAAAGAGGGAGAGAATGTGACCTCTACTCATGCATTCTTGCATATTATTTGTACTTTAATTTAGTTGTATGTATTTAATACTCCTCCGTGAGGTAACTGGAAATAGATCCCCTGGGATGTTGCAAAAGATCTAAGCAAATTATTTCCCAGAGATTTACATTTAACTTAGAGGATACGAAAGTTCTAACTGGTCCCTCAGGAACAGAGAATCTTTTCTTTTTTGCCTGTGGGTGTCCACAGAGGAACCGGGATCTCTTGTCTTCTTTTGCTAGATGCCGTGGACATAGAGACACATACAAAGGAAGGCTAGCATCAGAGCTGTTTGAGCTACATGACGCACGGGAGCCAGGTGGGCAAAGGGAAATCCGGGGAGACGTAGACACGGGAATGAAGAGGTGGAGGCTGGCCATGCTCACGTGAAGAGCGGCCGTAGAGAACCTGGCCGGCAGTCAATTCTCAATTACGCACCGAGAGATTAGTAACTGTATGGATTATTATGGGCAAAGCATTGCTTCCCCTGTGGCACGCACTCAGGAAATGTAAACCGATGTTAGTCTGAGTGAGACACAATTAGAAAGGTAATTTCATTGCCAATATTTTTTTTTTCTGCCATAATGGAATTCAATATCAGACTTTTCTTTTGGTATCCGTAACTTGGTACTTTCAAAAGCTGTGGCTCTCACCCATGAGTCAGATACTAGAGAGCGGAATGGATGCCATATAATTATAATCCTAAAATCACTTATGCATTGAATAGTAAATCCTCTGCAGAGATGTTGGGGCCTCCTAGTCACGTGAAACTCAAACATTTCCCTGTACAGCAGCCAGGTAAATTGAGGCACAGTGTTGCTGAATGCCATCCTCCCCATCCTACGTTAGATCTAGAAGTAGAACCAACAAATCTCCTTGATGCCAGCTCAAGCTAATATTCCCTGTTCCTCACTCCCTTGTCTCTTAGGAAATCACATTTAAAGGCAATTTATTTATTTATTTTTAAAGATTTTATTTATTTATTTGACAAAGAGAGAGAGCACAAGCAGAGGGGAGCAGCAGGGGGAGGAAGAAGCAGGCTGCCTGCTGAGCAGGGAGCCCAACGTGGGGCTCCATCCCAGGACCCGGGAATCATGACCTGAGACCAAGGCAGACGCTTAACTGACTGAGCCACCTAGGAGCCCCTTAAAAGCAGTTTAATGGTGAGATGGTGACTTGGCTCTTCCAAGTTCTCACTTATTCCTGTGGACTTGAAATAAATGTAGTCGTTTTGGCCAGCTTATCCTGGATACTTAATTTCAGAATGGACATTCGTATCTTGGGTTCCTGATACGCACCTACGATCTCTTTCTCTTTCCTCGGAAAGTATAAGACAAGGAAACAGGTTCATGATAAGATTGATAATGAAAATCATGGCATGGATTTGTATCAGTTAACTACTGCCACATAAAAAAGTCATCCCAGAATTAATTGGTTTAAAATGACAACTTTAATTGACTTATGTCTGTGCATTGACTGGGCAATTTTGCTAATATGGGCAGGCACGATTGATCTTGAGTGGTCTCACTCCCATATCTGTGGTCACTGGGCCCTGGCAGATCTAAGATGGCCTTGGCTGGTGTCATTCAGCTGTCCTCCACATATCTCTCATATCCGCTCAGCAGGCTAAACTCTGGAATATTCTCATATTGGTGACAGGTGTCCATAAAAAAAAAAAAAAGCAAATGGACAAAAGCAATCACTTTTCCAGTCTACATTTGTATCAAATTTGCTACTATTCCATTGGCCAAAACTAGTCAAGTTACCAAACCCAGAGTCAGTGTGGGATGACACGACCAAGAGGGTGTATCAAGCACGGTGCGTTAGTGTAAACAATCGACCCCATAAAGCGAAGTAGCAAAAGATTTCTAAGCACAGCTCTTGATGACATTTGATCTTTTGGAAATGAGAGTCTGAAATGTCCTAATTAGCAGGCTTCATGCACATTCTCTTTTGGAAAGACCGAGCCAGTCAGTTTGTTTAGAGGGACATGAATTGTGTTCTTCTGCCCTTATCCAAGCACAGAGGACAGACTGTGTTTGACCAGCTGGAGGATATATTTCAAGAGGGCTCTATGTCAGGCTGGAACAGGATGATTTCAAATGGGCCTGTGACCAAGTGTGAGAAGTGTGCACTTGTGCTAGCTCTAGACACATGATGAGCCATTAAAATCCCATTGTTCTAGCTGGTCCTTCAAGCCAGGTGCATGGTTAAGTTGTTCAACACCCACTTCCTGAGCTTATACTAACCACATGAAAGGTACAGTGGTAAACACTGCAGGGAGATATGAAAAGTAAAAGTAATAAAGGATCGTTGAGTTCTCACTGTGTGCCAAACCCTCTGCTAAGGACTTTACCTTACCTCCAAACCTCATTTGTGAGGTATGTGTTATTTCCCCTATTTTATGGATGAGGGAATGAGGCCCAGAGAGGAAAACTTACCGAAGGTCACATATCTAGTGAGTAGCTATGCTACTTTAATTGCAAAAAAAAAATGCCTGGAGTTCTTTACTTTCTCTTTTTGCAGTATGCCTCGGTAGCCTTTCTCACTGAGAGCTGGGGTTTGCTTTCCCATCCCTTGAATCCGAGCTGGCTTGTGATTTGTTTTGGCCAAGAGAATGTGGTGGAAGAGTGGGTCAGTCCAGGGGTTGCCTGGGAGACAATCAAAACTCTGTCTTCATTTTCAGAGAAAGCTGTGGCCAAAGAGGTGGGTCTGGGACTCATCAGTACGTGTACCATCTGCTGGAGTCCTGCTGTATCCTAAAGTTCTCAGTAGCACACAACAGAATCCACTTTAATTTAAGGAGAAAGGCTTTAAAAAAATTTTTTGGAGACATTTTTGATAGTTTACAGAATCTCCAGGAGGTCTTGAAAACTAGGTTTGGAGGCTACCTGGCCGGGAATAACAGTAGTCAGGAGAAACCAGTCAAGACTGTTAGTGGAAACCATCCAGCAACTGCTTCACCCAGGGCAGCACCTGTAACATGAGGACTGGACAGAACCTTCCCCAGGGCTATTCTGAAGAACCAAGTTCTTCTGCCTCAAGTGGCTGAAGGAGCCACCCTCCTCCCACACGGAGGCTACCTCCTTGAGGAAGAACCTAGGCTACCTGGCAACCCTAGCCACAGGGGACTCTGGGAAATGTAGTTTTAGATTTCCATTTTCTGTAGTTCAGGGGAGTAGGTTAGAAGATGTTGGAATGTGTGAGTGAACCGATGTGGGGAACCCCAGACATAAGCACACAGGAAATTACACAGGGACATCATACAGCGAGGAACAGAAGAAGACACAATGTGGAGTAGATGAAAAGTCCCCTTCTCACTTCAACTAGATTGAGATTTCTGTCATTTGCAGCCTGTCATTTGCAGCCTTGACTTATAGGACACCTAAACTTTATAGAAATGCCATCCTTTCTCCCCAGTGCCATCCTGTCAATATGCCATGTGTTCCCTCCCATGATTAACCACAGAGCCAAGTGGGAGCTTTCTCTAAGCAGGGGCATCTGGCCCCTTGCAATTAAGCTCCAGGAACCTTCTTGCCTGTACTTTAACACTTAGGCAGTTTTATACGGTTGCTTATACACTTAAATGCAGTCAGTCACACACAGGGCTTGAATTCAAAGAAGACCTGTATAAACCAACAGTTATTTTAAATCAGTAAGCTACTAAGAAGTTTGAATATGTGCATGGAGGTGGCACAAGGAGTTTTGGTTTTTTTCCACCTGGGACTGGATAAAAAAAACAAAACAAAATAAAAAAACAGCAAAAAAACCAACTCGTTGTTCTGGAAGCACAAGCTGTTCACTGGTGTTCATAAGTAATGTGCCTCACATCTCAGTGCATGTTTTCATGGGTTTTTCAATGTATTTCTGAATGAAATTTGAACCAGTGTTTGCAGAAATACCTCCACAAATAGCTCTACAGTTGTGCAGAACACTGGTCATGGAGGCCCCATATGGCGTTTTCTCTAGCTTCACCAAAAGGGACCAACTCCTTTGTTACAGGTTGAATTGTGTCCTCCAAAAAAGACGTGGGAAGTCCTAGCATCCGTAACCTCAGAATGTGGCTTATTGGACCTACAGTCGTTACAGAGGGAATCAAATTAAAATGAGGTCATTAGAGGGGTGCCTGGGTGGCTCAGTCGGTTAAGCACCTGCCTTCGGTTCAGGTCATGATCCCAGGGTCCTGGGATTGAGCCCCGAATCAGGCTCCCTGCTCAGCGGAGTGTCTGCTTCTCCCTCTGCCCCTCGCCCTGGCTTGGGTTCTCTCTCTCGTTCACTCTCTCTCTCTCTCTCAAATAAATAAATAAAATCTTTTTATTTTTTAAAGAGGTCATTAGAGTGGGCCCTAATCCAATATGACTGGTGACCTTGTAACAAGGGGAAATTTGGACACGGAATCACACGTGCACCGAGGGAAGGCAGTGTGATGTCACAGGAGAATGCCGTGGGATGCATCTAGATGTCTGAGGCCCCCGAAGCTGGGAAGAGAGGCCAGGACGGATTCTCCCTTAGAGTTTTCAGAAGGAAACAAACCTGGTCTCACCTCGATTTTGGGCTTCTAGCTCCAGACCCATAAGACTATGAATTGTTCCTGTTTTAAGCCACGTGGTTTGTGGCACTGTGTGATGGAAGCCACAGGAAGCGAATACACCCCTGCTGATGAGGAAATCACAGACTAAGAAGGCGTGGGACATTTTCAGACCAGGCACAGTGTGGTTCGGAGTAGCATATTTTTGTTTTCATCATGGGATGAAAAGGATTGTGATGGAAAGCCAACATGCACGTTTCCTTGCTCTCCAGAGAGTTCACAGTGCTGAATGTCGCACCTGGGGGTTTTATTTCATCCAAGATAAGTGAAGGGTGCTGTAAGGGCCTGGGCGTGGCGTGGCAGGTGGCCTGTCCTACCCGCAGTTGCTGGAGGTGGTACCACTGTTGCTTCTGCCGCGATAACAACATCACACATAATTTGTTGATTCCCTATTGTTGGTTTCTCTGTGTGATGGGAAGTTGTCACCTGGCTTCTTCCTTTCTTTTCATCATCATAACTGCCTCCACTCTGTCATCCTTCCAACGCTAAATCAAAGGGAAGCGTGTCTTCTCTCATCTGGGAAGTATCCCGGATGCCCATCATTAACGCAGAGGAGCACTTGACATTTTAGATCATCATTAGGGCTGCTTGATTGGATTCAGCCGAGCCGTGGCACTCTGGTAGGACTGTGGGGGCAGATAAGCAAGAGAGATGGAGATCTAGCGAAGTTCACGGGCAGCTGTTGCCCTGGCACAGGGTCATGAGCTCCCCCCACCCCCACCCCAAGAGCCGGCTGTCTCCCGGGATGCAGCGTCTGGCTCAGTGTGGCAGATCTGGTTGTCATCTTTCCGCTGCCATCTTCTGCCTTGGGAGGAATTGTGAAGTGGGTTGACTCTCTCTCCCGGGACTCTGCACCTGCCCCTGCCTATCAGCTCTTCTTCTGCATCAGGCTTCCATCTTGTGGGCCCAGGTCCTCAGTGGGCTTTCTTCAGTCAGGCCTGCCCCTTCCACATTGTTTTCTGTGCCCCCTAGACCCATCGTCTCCCACCGGGCTTCTGGAAGGTTGTGCATGCGTTATCCTATGGGCATTTGATGGCTGCCCTTTCTTCTCCATTCTGCAGAGTGAAGAGTACTGTGGAGGAGAGAAGCATGGGGCTCTGGGGAGGAGCCCAAACTAGAGTAGCTGAGGGAGGGGGAAAAGGACCCCAGCCAGCACTTCCCAGAGAAACCGATTTTGAATACTTGTGCAGCATTGAAGTCTGGTGAGGATAGAGGTTTGGGGTTGAGAAATCTCAGCCTCTTACGGGACTGCCTACTCACCTAACTGTAGTGCCATCTTGTTTCTCTTGTGTCAGCCCCTCTCTGGGTTTTGTTGGAACATTCGAGTACAGTTTTGATTTCAGGGGAGCACACGTAAGCAGTTGGCCCAGGTGGCTGGAAAATGGATTTCCGCCAAGGAGATCAGTCATTCGGGAAAGAGCCCATAATTTTTTTTATAGAAACAACAATCTCTTATATAGGAAAAAAAGGATTTTTTCTTCTGTAAGCACATCTGAATGTTCTTCATTAGTAGAATATCTCTGATTGATAAGCCTCTTCCTTATTCATCAATGTGGACAAGTTTATTCTTCCAAAGCCGAGTGATTGGTATCATTTAGCATTCCTCATTCCTCTGCCTTCTCTTCCCTGGGCTTCTGGGGACCTCATTTTCATTCTAAGTTGCTGACAGCTCCTTGTCTATGCCCAGGTGTTTGTTAGGATTCAGTCCCAGAAGCCCAGAGAGCAGAGGATGGAGGGACAACTGGATTTGTTCAGAGCGGGCCATCTAAATAAAACCAGATAATTATCTGTTAGGGATTTCAATTACAAAAATGACTGACAGAAAAAGAAAATAACCAAACATTTGAAAACCAATCACAAAATGAAACAGAAATTACAGAATTATAAACTCAATAAACTGACAAAGTTACATAGGAGAAAATAGTTAATAGAGAAACTAGAACAGGATTTTTAAATAGATATAATTAATATCCTCAGAGAGATAACATAGAATATTGCATCTAAGAAATCAGAACAGAGGTCATTCATTTACCCATTCCTTGATTCCATTAGTATTTAATGAGCTGCTAATATAGGTTAGGCACAGTTGGTGCACTGAGGAGTGAATAGTAAGTAAAGCTAAGGCCTGGTCCTGGTAGAGCTTCAAGTCTAGTTAGGGGAGACAAAAAAATAATAATAACCAAGTAAATATATGTCAGCTGATGTGTGTTTTGATGAGAAATAAAGCAGGGTAAGAAGCTTAAGAGGTACAGGAATGGGAAGGAGGATATTATTTACATAGGACGGTCAAAAAAGGCATCAAGGAAGTGAGAGAGTTAATGAGCCAAGTCAAAATCAAGGGGAAGAATGTTCCAGATGGAAGGAACAGCAGGTGTCAAGGCCCTGAGTCAGAAGGATGTCTAAACTCTTCAGGGAACAATGAGAAGACCAATGTGGTTGGAGTAAGATGAGCAAGGGTGAGTGTCTTAGAAAATAAATCAGGAAGGTGGGGGCAGGGCAGAGCAGATTATTTTTGGCTTTGAAGGACTCTGGCTTTTACTCTGAGCAAGAAGGGAAGCCATGGAAGGTTTTAGGCAAAGAGCTTGATTTGACTTGACTGAATATTCTAAAAGGAGTAGTTGGACTGTTAGGGAAAAATCGACTATGGAGGATTAGAACTGGGACTAGGTAACCAACTTGGAGACTGTTGAAATAACCCAGGTAAGAGACAACGTGATTTGGACCATTACCTCTTGAAGGTGGTGAGATATGGTCAGCTTCTGGAAATCTTTTGTAGGTAATGCCAACAAAATTTGTTGACCTACTGGATGTGAGGTGAGTGAGAGAAAGGCGTCGAAGAACCCAAGCAACTGGAAGAATAAAGACCACTCTAGAGAGGGAGGGGCAGAGGGGAATGTCCCTGGAGGTGGGATGGAGAGTTTGGTTTTGGACAGACATTCGAGGTGCTTAGGAGGCATCCAAGTGGAGATGTTGAGGGGGAAGTCTGGTGTTCAGCAGAAAGAACCCAGATGGAGACACGCAGTCGTGAGACAGGCAGTTTCACCCAGATGCTTCATGTGAATGCAGAGAGAAGAGGTCCCAGGACGGAGCCCCAGGTCTGTCCACCTTTCAGGGGCTGGAGAGATGAGGAGGGGCTGCACAAAGACTGAGCGAGAACAACCCGTGACGTCAGAGAACCCAGGGGAGCACTGCACCGTAAGAAAGTGAAGAAGGCATTTTAAGAGGCTGGAAGTGATCCCATGTGAGAAATTCTGCTGACCAATGAGCTGGAACAACGACTCTGATTGATCATTGGGCACAGCAATGCGCAGGAGATTGGTGACCAAGGCAGGGACAAATCTGATGGCGTAGAGTAGGGGAGAAAGCCCAGCGGGCATAGTTTGAGAGAGAATGGAGGAGGGGTGTCAAGGCAGGGAGTGGAACGAACTTCCTCGAGGACTTCCAACGAGAAGCGGACGATTAGTGCAGAAGCTGGAAGGTGGAGTCGTGTGTTTTCTTAAACGGTGCTTGTTCTGTCTTGAAGAGAATGACCCAGCAGAGGGAGGAGGGCTGGTGATGCAGGGGAGCGTGGGACGGGCCTTCCGGGAGAGGTCCCTGTGTACATAGCTTGTCAAAGAGGAGAGAGGGTAAGAAAGAACCAACTAGAGATCTTGGAAAGAAAATAAATACAAATACTGAACCCCCCTCCCACCTCATGTTCTGAGGAGCCTAGAAGAACGAACAACAGGAATGTCAGGTGAGGGAGTCTCCCAGGTGCAGCATGAAGGAATCACGGTGGGAATTCTAAAGAACAATGACGAGATGTGGACTGGGGGAGCAGGAGCAGCTGGAGAGAGATGCGGGAAAGGAAGGGAGGCGGTGTGTGAAGGCTCAGCTGGAGGTCACGTGTCCTCAGATGGGGCAGACCCACGGGTCCCACGCAGGGGTGATGATGGCAGTGGTCAGAGTCATAGCGGTAGCGGCGGCAACAATTCATGCATGAGAGCACCATCGAGACGTTTCCAGTGATCAAGAATAAAGAAAAAATGGAAAAGCCTCTAGAGGAGTGGTTGGTGTCACTCAGGTCACAAAGGGTCTTTGAGGTCAAGGAAAACGCTTGAATTTTGTCCAAGAGTAATGGAAGTCACCAAAGGGTTTTAAGAAGGCGGGAAGGGTGGTGACAAATATTGGGTTTGTTTACCCAGTCGTGTCGGGCTGCTGACGGAGATGACATGGGGAAGATTGGACGGCTGGGGGCGGGCGTGGAAGCCGGCAGCCACGTGAGGAGCTGTCAGAATCACGCCTTCAGGAGGCAGCTGCTCTGTGAGTAGGGAGCTGGCAAAGTGCTAAGCACTAAACGCGTGTATCAATCTCTTCAGTCTCCACCATGACCCTCCGTGACCTCCACTTGACACATGAAGAAATGGGTACACAGACAACTCGGGGAGGTCACCCAGCCAGTAGGCGGCAGAGCCGGGATGGGAACCTGGGTTGTCTGGGCTCAGAGCCCAGGCTTTTAACCAATACCCTGTAGGGCTTTGGACCAGGGCCATAATAAGGGAGACTGGAGACGTGGGTGGGTTTGGGAGACGGCAGGCACAGGGGAGTGAGGCAGGGGGAGGGAAGAAAGGGATTAACAGTGATGCCTATATTATTGCCTTGTGCAAATCAGTGGTACTTTTGCTGACGTGATTTCATGTCCCTGCTTTAGTGAAGCCCTAATTGCCCCCCACGGAATGGAGAATAAGTCCACACTCTTCCTCCACTGCTGGTAAGTCTTTGTGCTGAACACCCTGCCAAAAAGGCAACCGATGTTCGGTTTGCCCAGGACCAGCGGTCTTCAAGGATGTTTAAAACCAGGGAAGTCCCTGGCAGACCAGGACGAGTTGGTCACCCTCCTGCCATCCCCCTATCCCTCACTCTGCCCAGCCGCCCTGGCCTTGCCTTTAGATGGGTGGGCCTCTCCTTCCTCGGCCTTCGCAAGTACCGTTCCTGCGTTTGGACAGCTCTGTGCCTGGCACTTGGTACAGCTGCCTTCCCTGGTCCTCTGCTCTCAGCTTCAATGTCACTCCTCAGCGTGGCCTTGGTGACCCCCCTATCTCATGTAGCTCACCACCAGCATTCCTCGCACCCCTCGGAACTTATCACAGGTTCAATGACTTTATCAAATCATTTGATCACTCCTGTGCTCTGTCATTGGCTCCAGGAAGGCAGGGCCTACATCTGTCTGGTTTACTTGTGTACATATCGAAAGAAGGTCTTGGAGGACCAAAGGAGAGACGTCGTCCGCAAGGGCAGCCAGAGACATTTTACTGGTGTATCAGGAAACACTGCCTTACCAGAAGATCCCAGAAAAGGTTACCAAGAGAGCTTGCAGCAAAAAACACATTTAAGAAATTAAGGCTTGCGACTATGTTCCCAGCATTTCTCCCCTCTCCCCTCACCCTCCGCCCTGCTTTGGTCCATTAAGAGACAGAGCTGAGAGCCCCGCATGGATCTTGGGCTTGGTTGCTGGACAGACTATGAATTTTGCAAGTCATGTTCCACCTGACATCTTCCTTCCACTTGTCCCCACTGCAGACAAAAGAGCTGAGATTTGGGGAAGCCACTGCTTGGAGTTACCCGGATGACTGCTCTGTTTTATTCGTATCACAAATAAAAGTGGGCAGGATTTCATACGGTTTAACCTTTCTTTGACACATGCATGCCTTGTGCAGTCTTGTTTTGGTATTCTTTTAAAACTTAACTCTTGCTCATAACAGTGAAAAATTGGAAACCAAATACAAATCTAAGAACATTTGATTGGGTACATGAGTTTTGGCACATCCCTAGAGTGGAATACTCTAGAACCATTAAACACAATTAGGTAGGTCTACGTCCACTGACATGGAAACATGTCTGTGATAAATTGATAAATAAAAAGAAAAAAAAAGCCCGGAAGGAAATGCGCAGAAATGATCACAGGCGTAATCTCTGAACAACGAGAGAATAGATCTTTAATTTTCTTCTTTATTTCATTTTGTTTTTCTGAATTTCTCCAGTGAGATGTATTCTTTTCATAACCAGTAGGGGAAAGCTCTTCTCCTATTTAGAAAAAGCAAAAACGAGTTTGAGAGAAAAAAAAACATGTCTCATTAATATTTATTTTTCTGCAGAACTACCCTTAGTCTCCTAAAGGTTCAGAATGAGCCTGGAATACATATGTTGTGTATAATATATGTTCTTGGTAATATATTTCAGACTACACATATGAAATGCAGGAAACGTACTATCGAAGTGTGTAATATGGCACATGCTTATGGTATATGTTCATGTACATGTGTCTACATCATGCATAATTTATATGCGTACATCTTATCCTTTATTCGGTATATTGTTTTGCTAAATTTATTTATCCAAGTGAAATAATGTGCGTCTTATTCAGATAATCAATTTACAACATAATCCTTTTCATTCCTGTGCTGGAAGTGAATACCCACCAATGGTCTTGGGTTGCTTTTTTCTTTCTTTTCGTTTCGTTTCTTTTCTTTTTCCTTTTTTTTTCTTTTTCTTTTTCTTTTTCTTTTTCTTTTCTTTCTTTTCTTCCTGTCTTCTTTTTCTTTTTAATGAGCCTTTTTTTGAAAAATGAAGCACCCAGCTGGCTGGCTCCACTGAGGACCATGGAGCTCCTGGCAGCATCATTAGTATTTGTTACTCAAACACAGGCTTTCCTCAGGAGTGCTCCCCACACACCTGTGCCTCTTCATTTGATTGGTGCGTGGCCTGTCCCAGCCCAGTCTATCTCGGGGGAAGGGGTGGGTGTCAGGCAAGGTGATGAATGATGAGCCAAGATGGCCTTTGGGGATCTGGTTTTGCATCTTGACTGATAACACATTCTCAGCTCCCAAATGCCTGTAATTGGCATTGCTTTTGAGCCATTTTGTATTTAATTTAATTTATTGTTATTTTTTTTTTTAGGTAAAGCTCTGTTCTTTTTTCCTTCCTTCCTCCTTCCCCCTCTCCCCGAGTCTCTCTCAGAGCAGTAGGTAGGGTGTTATCAGTTCGTATTCATGGTCGAGACTCTGCAGGGAGCTGTTGATGGCACCCAGCGTTCTAATTCAGGGGCCCCCACAGTCCCTGCAGCTCCGACAAGGTGGCTGGTTGGCATCAGGCCCCGGTTGCCCTGGAGCTGCGGGGCAGAGCCTGGCAGTTGTCTTGCAGGTCAGGCCGCCCTCCCCGACCAACATCCTCACCCGGGCTGGCCCGGCTGCTTCTGAAAGGGGCCTTTGTGTATGAGCCCCAAGGACAAAGCCCCTGCAGACACTTATCCCGTAGTTAATTCCCTCTAACACCAGCTCACTTGATCTAAGAAAGCCGAGTAAGAGTCCCTGCCCCTAGGCATTGTTCCTCTCTTATTTTATTGAATTATTTTGTTTTTACAAATACGAAGTGCTTCCTCCGTGCCAGGCTGTGTTAGAGGCATTTTTATTTATCCAATCCTTAGCAACCTGATGAGGTACATATTAAATTATCTCCTTGTTACAGTTGGACAATAGGGCAAGAGGGCTATTAGTGACCTGCCCAAGACAGCAACATATAGTCAGTGCTGGAGGCAGGATTAGAACCAAGACCCTTGATTCAGGAGCTCCTGCATTTAACCCACATGCTGTGTTCTCGGGTCCTCTTTAGCTGGTTCCCGGATGCAGGAGACATGGGTGCCGTCTGCTACCGCCGGGGCTGCTTTGGAACAGCCGTTGGTTTCCATCAGTGCTTCCCCTAAGGTTTGCAGGGAAGGCATTCTCAGTGTGTGACTTGCCGACCTGATCTTGCCTGATGCAGGGCATTATGGGTGATCAAGCTTATTGGAGGGGGTAGGGCTTCTCCCCTATTGTTTGAGAGCCCCCCTAGACACCCCCAGCATTTGGAGCCAGTGCAGGGGTGGGGTATGGAGAACAAGCCCCAGGTCCAATCCAACCACTAACTTGCTAGGTGACTTTCCGAAAGGTCCTTTAATCTCCAGGGCTGGTGTGCGTGTCTGCAAAAATGGGACACTACTATTTCAGCTAGCAGCCTCGAGAGTGTAATGAAGGAGGCAGCTATTATTAAGAAGGGCATACGTTGGTGCAAGTCACCGCGCTGGGTGTTTTCACATTTCCCCATCCGAAGTCTGCAATAACCACATGAAGGGAAGAATCATGATCAGAGGTAGGAAAGTCTTTTATTAGAGCAGGTGCTCTGCAAACATCAGGAATTATTCAAATAGAAACATGTTGCATTATACTAATTGATGCATCAAGCAGATCTTCTTGGGAGAATGGAGGGCAGGAGGAGGTGTCCTGTGCCTTGCATAGTAGGGCGACAGTAAATAAGCAGCGGGTGATTGACAACAGCTTCTGTGCACGGCCACTGTTAAGTCGTAAGACTTCTCCCACCTGCGTGTGTGCCGGTTACCCCCCAGCTGTCTGTCTTCCCTCCTTGATCCTGTTCTTTGGATTTGATCTGTATTAATTGCTCGCTTCTGAGATCTATAATACCCTTCAGTCTAAGTTTTAGATACAAGAACATGTTTGGGAGTGTAAGAAATGAAGGTTATTTCAAGCAGAGGAAAGAGAGATTTTGAGGTAAAGCAGAGATGCACATGCCTGCTTTTGACAAAGGAATAATTGACTTGGAATCCAGGGCCTTCTGGAAGGATGGCCTTCACTGAAACCAAAATGTTGTCCCATAACCCAATAAACTTGGGTCCAATTCAGTATGTGCCAGAGTAATTTTAGAAGCCATCATTCTGTTTCAGCAGTAAATGCAGCTCAGAGTGGTATGAATTCCCCATTAAGATGATGTGGTGGGGAGAGTGGAAGAATCTTTTGGTGCAATCAATTTATTTTAGTGTCCCAAATGTTCATAGCAACAGGAGCACCTGTGGTTATAGCTGCTGTTGGGGTCGGCTCCCTGTCACAGAGGGAGATGAATGGCGCTGTCCCTGAGAACCAACCAGCACTCCTCCCACCACAAAGGGACATCAGTTTTCTCCAGACAGTGGACTAGAACCCACATTGGGGCGTGTTGCAAATTAAACTTTTAATAGAAAACCAAAGAAGCTTTACGCATTTATTTTACAGGTTGTTGCTCTTTGAAGAAGGAGAAGGTGGAATATACAGGTGAGACTAGTTGAGCCACTTTTGGAAAATTTTCCTTTTGAAACATTTGCACGTTTTATGAAACCAGAGGTTTCTTTGCCATTTTGTTGTGGTTTCCTCATTATTTTCCGAACAACCCCCGGAAACGATTTCTTAGCTGTTTGTCTTTCCCCTCACAAACAAGCAGAACACTTCTGATCTATAACCTTGCACAGGACACACCAGAATTCATTTGTCATACCTGTCCTCTGAAGAAAAAGTCACGGAGTCGGGGAAGGATTACTGTAGGCGACTTTATCTTCAAAGGACGATGGTCCAATTACACGGCTTTTAAACAGCTCAAGCCTACCTTCAAATAGTAAATAAAACTGAGGTTAAGTTATGGCATATTAAAAATGGAACAAGAGTTTGTACATTTTTTTCCTTGTTCCACAAGGAAGTTTGATTTTATCTCTTCCCTTTTCTCTGATGTACTGTCCTCTGTTCCTGTAAGTGAAAAATGAGCAAGTGACGTTATTTAGTCGCATGGCCTTAGAATTATCGAAAAGTGACAAGCATGTACAATGGGCTCAACTCCTGGAACAAAAAAGAGTTTTATTTATACACCTGTAATTCTACAACTCCAGAATTGACAAGGCACGGACTCATTTTTTGCCACGGCACGTAAAGTAACAAATTCATGGCATTTTTTTTTAAGATTTTATTTTTATTTATTTAGAGAGAGAGTGTGTGTGAGCGGGGAGAGGGGAAGAGGGAGAATCTCAAGCAGACTCCCTGCTGAGCGCAGCACCCTGAGATCATGACGTGAGCCAAACTCAAGTGTCGGACACTTAACTGACTAAGCCACCCGGGCGCCCCAGATTCCTGGCATTTTTTAAACTGGTGCCTCCCACAGGAGCTCACGTGATAGATGAGACCTAGTGGGAAAATGAACTATTGTAACTAAATTCTTTTAGCCTGTTGAAGACCTCAGGAATGGAGAAAGGAAAGTGTATGGGAGAATGTCAGCTGCTCTAAAAGGTAAACCTGAGGTCTCGGAAACATAACCAACCAAACCTGATTTCCTGCCAGTATGAAGTTCAAAACAGGTGTTCCTGATTTCTTGGAAATTCAAAACAGCGCATGGCCTTCTTCATGGTCATTCAGGGACCCAGGCAACCTCACGGCTGCCTCCCCTGCCTTCAGTAGAGGGTGGGAAGGAGGCTGGAGATTGCATGTGGGAGGCTCGGATAGGCCATGTGTGGGCATCCGTCACTTACGTCTACATGTAACTGGCCAGCACTTGGCATATGGCTATGATAATTTTCCAGAGAGGCTGGAAGACATAGTTTAGCTGGCTCTCCAGACTAAGGGGAGACAAGCTTGGTAGTCAGCTGGCCTCGTCTCTGCCATGGGGAACAAAGTCCTTGAGGTTTAGGAATGAGAAATTGGAGTTTGAGGGAAGATCCAAGAGTTGGGTCAAGCTACAATGGTGGAGGGACTTTGTCAAGAGGAAATGAAAATATGCAGCATTGTTGAGCACCTGACGTATGGCAGTACCCGTTGTACCGTGGCCCCAGACAGCACCCGAACTCTTTCTAGACACACATTGCCAATTTAATTTATTGTGAAGATTTTTTTAAATGAGAACAATACACTATAATGGTAAAAACAGGATTTTCTGTATAGCCACAGTTGGCTCGAACACATTAATCTACTGGTGAACACATATATCTAATTATAGTTCCGTCCAAAGAAGGGTAAGCAGGACTGCTCGGGCAACATGTACATAGACGTGAAATTAATGAGAAAGCAGTGGAGCAAGTACAGACCCAAATTCCCATCCACCTCTGTTTTCAATTTTGCAGTAATGTAACTTTGGAAAAGAACATTTGCAAAATACAAGTGGTGAATATTTTATCCTGTTTCCTAGCCCATCTAGTTCAGTTCTGTTTGGTTTTGCACTTATTTTTTGAGAGAACAGAGTGCCTGCAGAAAAGAGACAGTGTAGCTGTGTTTATGTTTTACCTGCAGTTTTGTTTTTCAGTCAATGATAGAAAAAGTGGTTCTTTTCCCTGCTCAGTATACATTGCTACAACCTCCCCACACCAGTAGATGAAAGGCGTCTTGGGGCAAAACTTGAGGCAGAAATTCTCTCCGTGGGCTGCATCGCGATGTATCTGTCATGGTGACTCCTGCAGAGTCTGCGGTGACCAGACATCATCTCCTTCATCTTAGTTAAATATCCTTTGTCTACATAATGTGTTGTCCGTTTTCAATGTGACATGACTTCATGAGCATTTTCCCGTGCCATTACGCGTTCTTCAAAATGGAAGTGTTAATGCTGCTTGGAAGTCATAGAAAGTATTTGGCCTCCGTCTCTCATTCTTGGCAAAGAACTCCCGAAACCCTCCTAGTTCCCTAGGCAATAAGAACCCTGAGAGCATCTTTTTTTTCTCATACTTGGTCTTTGACCGGGTCCCTGCTGCAGAGCTCCTAAAACCCTTGTAATTCCCTGGGTGATAGGAGTGTCTTGTTCTAATGCGGCAACTCAGGGTGGTGGGCTCCTGGATGGCGGCTGGTCACTGGGAAGACCAAGCCATGATGAGAAGCTGGAAATTCTCAGCCCCACCTTCCATTCTCTTGGGGAGGGAGGAGGGCTAAAAATGGAGTTAATGATTGATCATACTTAAGTGATAAAACCTCCATAAAAACCCAATAGTGTGAGTTTTAGAGCGCTTCCCGACTGGTGGACACATACATCCACACAGGGAGGGCGACGCACCCCAATTCCGTAGGGACAGCATCTCCTGTGCTGGGGACCCCGTCAGACTTCGCCCTGTGGATCTCTTCACCGGGCTGTTTATCTCTCTCCTTTATCATATCCTTCAACAAGGTAGTGCATGTTGTGTGTCTTCCTGAGTTCTGTGAGCCACTCTCGCGAATTATTCAGCCCAAGTTGGGGGTCATGGGAACCTTCAGTTTGTGGCCAAGTGGGACAGAAGTGACGGATAACCTGGGGCCCTAACTACTTGCAGTTGGCATCTGAAGTGGGGACAGTCTTGTGGGACCAAGCCCTTCCCCTGTGGAACCTGCTGCTATCTCCACGAAGGTAGGGTTCGAATGGGGTTAACCTGTAGGGTGTCCGGAAAACCCCCACACATCTGGTGACCAGCAGTGATATGTTCTGTGTGAGTACTAAAGGGGGCTCCCAGGAAAGAAAAGCACAGTGGGGGAAGAACTGGGATTTTCCGTACTCAGGAGGAAAACTGTAGCGTTTCCCCATATTCCAACAGCATAGCATGCCTGTGGGGGCGTTGAGTTAACCAATCCCCTGTGGCTGGACACGACGGCTGTTTCCAGGTGTGTGCTGTAAATAACACCGTGATAAATGTCACCGTAAATGAATCTTTTTATGCGTTTCTAGATCTTGCCCTACAATAAATTGCTAGAGGTGCAGCTAAGAGGTCAAAGGGAATGGACACTTTTAAAGGATTTTATGGCTTAATGCCAAGTTTCTGACCTTTAGACTCTCCTACCCTTGCTGTTGGCGGTTGTGAGCATCCTCTCGAAACCCGAGCGCCATGTTTTTCAAAGCTTTGCCATCATGACCAAAATATCAAACATTGAAACAAAGACAGGATCCAGCCCTGTAGGTGGCCTCACTCACCTGAGCATGTCAGATCCTGCTTTTATCTTGAATCTGGATATTTCATACCTCATGGATTATTTTGCGTTAATCTTGATTTTCTAAAAAATTTGTATTAAAGTATCATCTGTCTTCAGCACTGACGATGGTTTTTATTTTTTTTGTTTTGTTTTTTTTTGGTTTTTTGGCACCCCTTATATTTTGTGTCTGAGATGAGGTGACCTTACCCTAGTCCCAGCCTTGGAAATTTGAACCCAATATCCATAGTAGGCCTTTTGTTGTGCCTGGGGACATTATAATCCCTGAGCAGAAACACCTTGTGCCAAGATCAAGGACAGTCAAATGCCGGGACACTTAGCATTTCCAAATGGAGGGAAAGGGACAGGCCAAGGAGGGGCCCACAGTGGCCGATGGCAGATAATGGAGGTATCAGAACGTGCTCTGAAGCTCCAGCAACAAGCTGTTCTATTCTCCTGATGCAAACACTTCACAAAGATTCCTCCCGAGACCCCCATTCCCCTCCCATCAGTTAAAAATATTGCTTACTGGAGCCATGTGCTCTATTAGTTTCAGCTTTGATCTTTTCCAATCTAATTGCAGACTAAAAGAGTGGCCGTGCTGTTTGTGCTGATTTAACACCAAAGCAAATGAGGATTATCTCCTGTACCCATAATGATACTTCTCCGCTCCCTGGCGTGCAGGAGACAAAGGCTAACGGTTAGCGGAGAGGTGGTAACTGGTCGTATCCTGCCAGCTATCTGTATTTAAAAATCAAGTCCCCATTTTAATCCTGAAGTGTTTCTCGTGTAAACACACACGGTTGCCAATGCTCAAGGCTGCGTAAAAAATGGCTCTTGCAAAATTATCCATTAAAGTAATTCAGGGGACAGTAAATAATAACTCCCGTTCATTAGCTCATTCATTCAAAATTTACGGAGCATTTATTACACGCCAGGTACTGTGGCTGGACTCTAGTAACACTGGGGTAAACAGCTGCTAGGCTCTGCGCGCATGGGGTTGACAGTATGGGTGGGAGAAAGACCGTAAACACGTCCAGTCATCACTTCGTAATTACGAACTGTGGAGAGCGCAAGGAAGGAGCACAGTGATCTGAGTCCTTCTAAGGGCCTGCACCCCGGGCCGGGCCCTGTGCTGTCTTTCCAGGCTCAGAATAGCACTGCTTTGTGGGTATAGTTTTCTGCACTTCACTGGTAAGGAAATAAAGGCTGGGATAGGCCCACGACCTGCCCCAGGGCTCCCAGAGCTAGGTGGAGGTCAAGGCGGGTTTAGAGCCTGGAGCTGAGTCCAGGGCTGTGGTCTTCCCTCTGCTCAGGCTGCCTCTCCAATCATTTGTTAGTCACCTCCTACTCCACACTCCTCTTAAGGTTCCAGAAAGTTCATAAGTGACATTCCTGCCTCCCTGTGTTTTAGTTTGGAACCATCGTGGAACTGAACAGAGGGGCCCAGTAGTTGGGCATCACAGTGTTCCTCTTGGATAAAGCTGTTTGGAGAATATGACTTTGCTGTGCACCTGAAAGGCTTTTGAGCCCTCTGTGTTCTGTTTGCCCGTTTGCCCACTCTAGACTGGGGGCAGACCACCCAGGGAGACTGGGATCTTCAGAGTCTGTGTGTATGTACTTACCCGATGTCACAGCCTCTCCCTGACCCAACACAGGGAAGAAAAGAGAATCCATATACAGTGCTTACAGGTTTTCTAGATCAACTCCACCCCAATGAGAAACAGGAGCCAGGAGCCGCTGGCTGTCATCCCCAGGTTAGGTGACTTGCTCCCTGCATCTTGGTGCAGTGCATAAGGGGCTGGCCCAAACGCCTGGAGGTCCCTCCACGTGGAAAAGTTCAGACTCGAGGTGCTTTTCCCAGCGCATGCCCATCTCCATCTATGCCCCTCTTGCTTACAGGAACCAAAACCCTATGCCTTCTGGGCAACTATAACTTTTGAAAAAATCTGCCTGCTGTTCACAAATACTTCTGAAATTTATATATGTTTTTTTATAGTGATAAGGGCAATAATAAATTAAGGCACAAACATCACTTTAAATAAGCAGGTGATTATTGTAGATAACTATAATGCAAGTATGGCCCTTAGAAATTTCCTACTAATAATTTATAAATCTAGACACAAGTTCCAATTTTCTAAGCAAGGGAATTTCGAGATAACACTGCATGTATCTAGAGCTGATAATTGTAGTTGCCTGTGTAGCAGTCCAATACTGGTTATTAACGTGCGTCTGGCTGTGTCTACGCATGCAGTGTGGTCTGCATGGAGATGCTGTGTCCCGAGTGATGGCAGTCTGCCTAGCAAGATGAGGCCGAGGACACCGGTGTGAGGCCAGCCCTCCTCTTGGTACCTGCTAAGGGCTGTCCTTGCAGATGAACAGCTACTCTTTGGGGCATCTGGGATCCTGGGTGACTGATGCTTAGGTTGGGTGTCTCCCTCTGATGTGACTTTATCCTCCCCCTGCTCCTGTTCACACTTTCAGCAAGCAGATGCATACCTGCTCTGGGCCAGCAGTGGTGCTGGCTCCCATAGCCTGATGAGAGAGGAAGACACTCACATGTAGAATCATCCTCCGGTGGGATGCCAGCTCCACGGAGGTGAAACACCTGTGGGCGGGAGAGTCTAGATCTTTTTCTGCAATGAACGCGTGCATAGGACATGCATTATCATATAGCAGTTTTCAAACTTGGGCTTGGAAAGCATCCCCATTATACTCTTAACAATCACTAAGGACCCCTAAGAGATTTTGCTTGTGTGCATTAAATCTTTCCATATTCACCATAATAGCAGTCGAAACTGAGGAGTTTTTAATTGTTTATTAATTCATTTTAGAACACTATACCCATTTTATATTAACATAAATAGCATAATCCATAAATTACTATATCCTACTAAACAAAAAGTATTGGGAAGAGTGGCATTACTTTGCATTTCAGCAATCTCTTTAACGTGCGGCTTAATAGAAGACATTTGGATTCTTACATCTGCTCCTACAATTTATCCATTGCAGTATCACACATCATGTTAATACGGGAAAGCTCCATTGTATGCTCACGAGAGAATAAGGGTGGGAAGTCAAATAACATCGTAGAATTATCATAAAAATAATTTTGACCTCACATGTGCCCTGAAAGGATTCCGGGGGACATGCAAAGTTTCCCAGGTGACACTTTGAGAACCCCTGTTGTGTGCATTTCCTGAAGGCACTCACGTACCCAAATCTTACAGGATTCTTTAGAATTAAGTCACAGTGTCCAAGTAGTCAAGGCTATTTTTTATTTTTAATCTTTATTATGAAGACAAGGAACACGATATTGGACAAGAAATTGATGACAGAGAGCTAGGGTCGGTGGTGGTCTGGACCTAACTTATATGGACTTGAAAGAGCTGGTTATTGAAGATTCAGGAATTTTGCCAGTTGTTAAGCCACGACTAGCCTGCAGTTGGCCATAGGGGAAGTATTTCCACCATGGAAATAGGCAAATACTACAAAGAAGGTCTTTTCTTTTCAGAGAGCTGGTTTATCAGACCACTGCTTAGTAGATCTTACACCAGAGATCCAAGATGGCAGCCCAAGGTGTCATCCATCCCACATGCTTTTCCTTTTGGCTAGTATAGTAGATTTTTGTTTGTGTGCTTTATTTTTGTTTTGTTCATAGTGGCTCAATCTAAGTACATTTGTGTAGTCAGGCAAGTTCCATATTTCCACTTCCCCATCACCCAGTTCTTTTTGTCCTAACCCCCAGTCTGATTCATACATTTTTATAGACTCTTATAGGCCTCATAGGCATTTATGTTTGTGTCTGTGGTTCCAGGTTTTCTTCCTTTGCGTGGGGGTGGAATGTCTCTTCTGAGAAGCCCGTGTCTTTTACTCCTGCCCTCGATGATATAGGGAAGGTGTTTGCCAGGAATGTTTTGGTGAAATGGTTTAGAAACAGCAGCCAATTCTCTTCTTGGAGACAAAGTAGCACCAGGGCCTGGCACGGGTTACATGATGCAGACGGTTGGCATTATTCCTTGTGAGGATTTACTATTATTTGGAAATTAATGATGGCTGCATATTTTGGGGAGGGGGTGGGGAGCTGTGATTTACGAACCTCTCTCTTACCATCTGTTCCTTGGCTTCAAGGCACTGCTTTTCACAGCCTTAGAAGTTGAGGGAAATTATGTTAAATCACCACACATTTTCTTTAAAGTTTCATTTTAAAGAAAAACAAAAGAAAGCTTTTAAGTAACTAACTCTTTTTCTGTAGGTCAATATACCACAGATAGCAAATGAGGAAAAAAGGAGATTCTGTTTGGATTTGTTTTTAATTAAGATCTAAATCATGATTCTCTTTGAATGGAATGGAAAGTGACACCAGCTCTGAGACCTATTTGATAAATTTTGCAATATCCCGACTGCCAGCAGGGAAATAAGAGCAGGTAGTCACTTCCAAAGGAATTCCATTATGTCTGGTTGTCAGATGCCAACACCAGCCCAAGTCAGGAAATCTTACTATTTCTATCCTCCTGCCTCCAGGAACAAAACAAATTATGCTTGTCTATCCCTGCTAGTAGAAAAATTTTATGAATCCTGCCCTTAAATTTCTCTGAAAACCCACCTCTCCACCTAGCTAATTCTTGGGCCCATATGCCCTGATTTTATGCATTTCAGATACACGAAAGTCTACTTTTTATACATGAAGTTAAGGAAGATACTGATGATTCACTTTACATTAGGATTCTTATAGGATTCCTTCAAGTAATAGACTCCTATAATAAATTTGAAATGACATCTGGTATTTAGAAATTAAGTGTACACTCCACTTTTCAGGAACATATTTATTTTATAAAGCAAGGTACACACCTGTCTTTAACCATTTTACTTGGGAAGATTTTCTTATATGTAAATTTTCTCTATTTATTTAAAGGCTCTTTTAGCAGATTATTTCTTAAGTAGTTATAGAAAAGCACTTACATTTTTACAACACTTGTGGCTTCTTTTACGAGTATCAGGTATGCAGGATTGGATTTATCGCACTCCTTAGTGCCTGGTTCAGTTTCATTGCTGGTCCATGCAGGACCCCTCTCTTGTGCTACTGATGTATTTATTTTCCTACCCACCTCACCTCCCATTCCTTCTGGCCTAAACAGGGAAATAGAGCCAGGAAACATGACAGAGTAGGCCCCAGCGGTACGAATTGTGGTTTTGCGTGGGACTGTTAGGGCAGTCTTCTTTTGAACAAGAACTGGAAGGATATATGGGGGAGGAATATTCAGGACTGAGAAGAGCAAGTACAAAGCTCCTGAGGCTGGGGTACACCTGCTATGTTCGAAGAGCAGCATGGAGGCCAGTGTGGTTGAAACAGTAAGTTGGCGAGATGCAGAAATTAGAAAGGCAACTTATATGCCCTTTTGAGAACTTTGGAGGACTTCAATTCTGGGAAACTCGTGGAGCGTTTAGAGACAAAGAGTGATGTGACTTGGCTGACTTTCAGAAGGAACATTCTGACTGCAGTGTAGTCCTTATGGGAGCAAAGAAGGGTTAGAAGTGGGGTGACGAGTTAAGAGGCTGCTGTGGTGATCCAGAAGAGAGAGGGTGGTTTGGATTAGCCCGATAGCAGTGGAAGTGTCGGGAGACTAGGCATATTTTTAAAGAAGCAACAAGATTTACTGATGGCTTGTATGTGGGATGTGAAAGAGAGTAGACAACAAATGGAAGGATGGAGGTGGCCACTTACTGAGAGAGTGAACACCGTTGTGTGAGCAGGTTTGGTGTGGTGTTCAAGAGTGCAGATTTGGAAATACCAAATTTGTGATGCTTATTAGATATCCAAGGGGAGATGTTGGAATAGGCAGTTGGGTATATAAGTCTGAATTTCAATTTGGGGATCATCAATGTATGATTAGTGCTTGGAACCATGAGCTTGGATGAGTTCGTCAAAGCTGTGAATGTCGGTGAATACAGAAATGGTCCAAGGACCTTGCTCTGGCTTATATTCCCACCTCAGGGCCTTTGCACTTACTGTTCTTTCTGCTTGGAACACTGTTTCTCCAAATAGTTGTGTGGTTTACTTCCTTATTTCACTCAGATTTGTGATTAATTTTTGCTCCTTTAGAGAGTTATTCATCTGGTTCAGAAAGTATGTCAGAAAATTATTCCAGTACCAATTCATGAGATCAGTATGAAGGAGACAGAATTACAGCTTGTGATGGTCATTGTATGTTTTTCTTTTTTTCCTTTTTTTTTTTTAAGGCCATGTCAATGGTTTCCCCAGAGCAGAGTGCTGTAGGACTTATTTAGACAAAATGTTTTTATCATTGATCACCAAATTTCTCCCTGATGGACAGGCTGGAAAGGAATGTGGGAAGGACCTGCTCCTCTGTACCTTAGACTGCCATTCCTTAAATATTCCCATTTGTCTTAACAACTGAGTATTCTAATATCTCCTGATGTTCTGAAGCCACATCTCAATAGTATCATATCAGAGTGAATTTTACTATTTCAGGTTCCATTTGAGTGACCTTAACTTGTTGTACAAGGATTGATCCTTCTAGGGTTGCTTTCTTCTAGAAGTGAAGGAAACCGCTATAATTCTGGAGTTTGGGCTTTATAATGGTGCACTCTCTCTAATTTCCAGGTGAAGAAACTAAAGCTCACAGAGGGGCTTATTCAAGGTCATGCAAATAATAAGTGGTAGAGCTGGATTCAAACCCAGTTCAGATGGGCTCTGTCCTGTGTCTGCCACTCCATCCTGGCTCCTTCAGGGCTTGTGCTATAGAATCCCAGAACTAGAGAAGGACTTCAAGAGGTTAGATAATCTAAACTTCCTCTCATTAAAGAAATGTTCATGTCTACATGAACAATATCTGTAATCATATTTCTTTTATTTCCAGCTAAAACAGACCACATATTTCAATTTTTTTTACTATAGCAGTAACATACAAATGTATAAGTATTTTGAAATATTATAGCAATGACAGCATAATTTTTAAATCTTCTCAACCACCCCTCCCCCAAATAGAGCAAAGAGATAGCAAAACTAAAACACATGAGTATCATCAACAAGTGAAGCTGACGTGGTATCCCCCAAAATCATAAAATAGGATTTTGGGAGGGACAAGCCATTAACAGCAACAAGGATATGCATGATATTAGCAATAATTTAGCAGAGTTAGGTGGAGGGCAGAAACAAGACTGCTGACATACTTGAGAATCCTGAAATTACCAACAAGTCCTCACTGGAAAGTAGCCAAAACCAGGAGAGGTTTTGTATATCATACTGGCGGGTCCATGGTAAGGTCTAGAGTGGCTGGAACACAGGGTTGCCTTGAACTCTTAAAACTTCCTTCCAGGATAGTCCTTTAGTAGAAACAAACTGCTGACAGCAGAATCCAAACCAAGCAATATAAAGACAAGGGAAAGAGAAGGTATGTGTGAAGTGGAGGAGGAGCATAGGGGTAAGAGATCACAGGAAACAAGCTACCTTATGTTTTGAAAACTGCACGAAAGAAGAGGGTATTGTCAGAAAAGTTAGAAGATCTTGAGCTACACACATATTTAAGTTCAGAAAAACCAATTTTACTTAAAAATGAGCAACAGGAAAGGATCAAGGTGTAACTCCATACAAAGTTACTATAAGAAAGTAGAATTGCCCCACTGACAGTGAAAGAGTGCTAGAAAGACAGGCCCATTGACTCTTCAAGTACAACTCTAACCCACTATTTCTAAAAAGCTGAAATATACAAAGAAAATGATATAGTATGAGAAGGAAAATATATACCTAAAAATTAAAGACTCTGAAATGAGATTATATTACTCAGGATAGGATAAGAAATAAAAGAGGGGGGAGAAAAAGGCCCAGAAAGAGGGCTTGACAGCAAATGATTAATTTTGAAGACAGACAAAAAAGCTCCAGCATATATATTATAAGAAATATACAGGGTCCCAAAGAAGAAATTCAAAACAAAGGAACAAAAGAAATAGTAAAACTACAATTTAAGCAATTTCTAAGATGATTTTTTGAAATTGCACATTGAAAATACACATTACCTACTTGAGAAAATTGACCCAGAATGAGCAATAATGAGGCAAAAATTAGTAAAATTATTAGACTTTCAAGAAAATCATAAACTTGAGGCATCAAGGCAAAAAGACCAAATCACCTATAAGAGAAAACAAATCAAGCTGTCTTCAGACTTTCCCACAACAGTGCTTCCTAACAGAAGGAAATGGCGTAACATCGTTAAGATACTTATGTAGAGAAGTGTGTGCTAAGGATTTTATATCCAGCTAAAATGACTTTCAAGTGAAAGGCGCAAACTGCACATGCAAACTCAGTGACCTGGGGAATTTTTTTCCTGTGAGTTTTTTTCTGAGGAATCTGCTAGAGAGCAAATTCGAATCAACTGAAATAAGTAAAGAGCTATTGCCATATGGTTTGACAGTAAGTGCTAAAATATGTATTTTCTTGTGGAACTAAGATCAAATGGGAGTCAGAAAGGAGAAAGTATAGTATGTAATCTCCATATGCTCTCACAATGTAGATACAGTACAACTGTAAAAATGTAAGAAAGTATAAAAATACAACCTATAAAGAGGATGTTAAACAGTCTTCAAGAACCATATTTTTGGTAGAAGAATTGCTATTTTTAACTGAGGTGGTTTCATATACCATGTGAGATAAAGCACATGCACCATTCTGTGGCATTCTAATTCTGTAATCTCTCGTGTCCTCAAGAATCAGGATTCTAGGGGTGAAAGAAAGTCAGTACGAATGCCAGGTAGAAGAGCTTCAGTAAAAACGCTATGATACTGAATTTGAATCGGAAGTATCAGACCCGTGTGCACAGAAAAGGCTTAGGCATGATGAACAATCCAGTAGCAGTGACATCCCTAGGACCCAGATTGTGATCTTGAAATGCTATTTTCCATGAAAGGGAAACAGAGAATTCCTGGGAAAATAGATGACTCTGGGTCTAGGCAGAATATGTATGAGGTGAGACTAGGACACTGGGTCATACCAGTTAGCAAGTAAGCTAAAAGACTTATTAAGGTTATGTCTGAAGGACTTAGGAACTAACTTAAAGGTGTTCCCACTGGACCAAGATTAGACAATATATGTTCAATAAAGATAATAATTTCAGTGGATTGAAGCTCAATAAATTTACGTAAATCCATGAGTTCATAAGGATATTAAAAATTAATTTGCCATCTTTGGAGGATAATAAAAGAACCACTCATTATTTTAAAAACTGGTAAATTGTGGGAAAGAAAGTCATCTTATCCTGCCTTCCTGTATAAACTATACCCTGGGCTGGGGCGCCTGGGTGGCACAGCGGTTAAGCGTCTGCCTTCAGCTCAGGGCATGATCCCAGTGTTCTGGGATCGAGCCCCACATCAGGCTCCTCCGCTGTGAGCCTGCTTCTTCCTCTCCCACTCCCCCTGCTTGTGTTCCCTCTCTCGCTGGCTGTCTCTATCTCTGTCGAATAAATAAATAAAATCTTTAAAAAATAAAAAAATAATAAAAAAAAAATAAACTATACCCTGGGTAAACAAATGATAGACGAGTAAAAGTTTCTCTTTCTAGAAATTTTCCAACTAATAACTAAAGAGGGAATGATTGAATTTGAATATTACTTTCAACCCTAATGAATTAATCAATGTAAGTTTTATACATCATTGGCTGCTAACATCGCGAAAAGAGATCGCCATACATCACATAGCTCTGATGGAAGGACACAACACCGTCTTTGTATTGTCTTGCCAAAATTAGACCTGATGGTCAACCCCGTAGATCCATGGAGATGCAATCAGCAAATCCAGATAGTGGGAAACTCTGTGGGGCAAACAGCTTGTTTTCTTCAACAAATCAATTACATGAAAAAAAATGTAGAGGGACAGAGGGGCTGGCTATAGATTAATATATAGAGAGGCATATAAAAATAACAGGCAAAACTGAAGTGTTTAGGGATGTTGTCATCAGGTCTGTAAGACCATAAAGGAAAGCTCTGAGGTGGTTACCTCAAAAGTGAGGACAGTGGTTACCTTTGAGGGGTGGGGAGAAAATTGTGATTAAAATGGACACGTAGAGGGCTTATGAGTATCTGGCAAATTTCTGTTTCTTGACCTGGGTCATGGCTACAAAATCTTATAATAGTTTATTAAACTAACCATTTATTTTATTCTATTTTCTGTATCTATTATATTTTATAATTCAGAAGGTTTTTTTTTTTAATTAGTATAACTGGGGGCACCTGGGTGGCTCAGTCGGTTAAGCAGCTGCCTTTGGCTCAGGTCATAATTTCAGCGTCCTGGGATGGATCCCCTGCATCAGGCTCCCTGCTCAGTGGGGGAGTCTGCTTCTCCCTCTGCCTCTGCCCCTCCCCACCACTTGTGCTCTCTCTCTCTCAAATAAATATATAAAATCTTTAAAAAACCTAGTTTAACGAAACTTTTTATTTATTTCCTCCATAGTGTTTGTGCCTTGCAAAGAGCCACAGCATACTGGGCAGGCAGACCTGTAAGCACATAGGCCTTTATTAGTTCATTCCACAAATATTTCTTGAACAGCCGATTCTTGCGTAGGCATCAGAGAAGCGCTGTACCCAGGATGAGGCAATTACAGTACGAAGTATAATATGGGAAATGCTATACAAAGTGCTATGAGAGTACAGAGGGTGGGAATTTATTTCTGGTTGGGATTAGCAAAAGCGTAACAGGGCAATGGCACGTCAGCTAAACCCTGTAACATGAATAATGCATGTTTTTTTTTTAACCATCAATCCATATTGAAAGAATATTTATAACTCACTGCCTCGATAACAACTCATCCTTAACTCTTATATTCTGGTTTCCATCATTAAGCACAACCCATTGAAGCCCATTGAAACCCATTCAACACAACCCACTGAAACCCAGTGCTTGAGGGTCTTTGGTCATTTCATAATGACTTTTCTTTAGGCCTTACCCTCCATAAACTCTGCAAAATTCATCATTGTTGAGTATTGCCATCTTCTATAAACCCTTTTCTTCCTTTCCTTCTAAACCTTCGGGGTACCCTGATCTTCCCCCTACCTTCCAACTGTCCCTTTAGTGACCTTTGGCTGCTTTTTCCACCCCCATGGTTATGCCCTCTGCCTCTTTCTGTATCCCCTTGCCATGGCTTCCCCTGCCATCCTATATGGTATTAACCCTGTAATATCCATCAGAGTCCTGCACTGTGGGAGCCCCACACGTGTACTTCAGACTCACTGCTCGTTCTTTCTTTCTGGATGTCCTTCTGTCACCTCAAAATTGACATGTCCACAGTTGGACCCATTTTTCCCCCCAAACCAGATCCTCCTCTTAACCTTGCCAATTCAATTGATAGCCCCTCCACCTCCCTGGTCTTAACTTAGAACCTTTTACTCATCCCTCGCTACCCTGTGGATATACTGTGTCCCAAGCTTGGAAAGCTTCTGTTTCTCTCGATCAAGAGTACTTACGTACTCTTTAGAACTGCTTCATGGGCAAGGCTGTAAATGGCCTTCATCCAAACCCAGTGAGAAGGTTTCCTCTGGTGGCTTAATCGGCCAAAGTCCACCCTCCTTTTTGCTGGGTCCTGCTGTGTCCGGATCTCCTTTGGTGATGGTGTTCTCGGGTTCTATGCTAGGCACGTCATACCACCAGCTTGGGTGAGGAGTACCAGAGTTAGCATGGCCATCAACACTGAGAGCTGAAAGGGAACAAAGCTGCAAGTGTTTCTTCGGTTAATGTGGCAGCTGTCAAACGCGGACAGTCCCACAGTTAACCTCTAGGACTTCCGTTCCCTGCAATACTGATACTTGTCAGGTTACTTTTTTATTCCGCTGAGGAAATAGTGTAAGTTTACCTTGATTTAAAAAGGGAGGGGGTGGCGCCTGGGTGGCTCAGCCGGTTAAGCGGCTGCCTTCGGCTTGGGTCATGATCCCGGGGTCCTGGGATGGAGTCCCGAGTCGGGATCCCTGCTTAGCGTGGAGTCCACTTCTCCCTCTGCCCTCCCCCTCCCCCATTCCCCTCCTCCCTACTCGCGAGCTCTCTCTCTCAAATAAACTATTTTTAAAAAACGAAAAAAAAAAAAAGATGTATTACAAGCACAAGCACTGTTGTTTGTCCTAGAGGTAAAGGTTTAGGTTGAAGCATTTCATCTATTTATCTGTTTGCTCATTCAACAAGCGTTACTGAAAGCTTACTTTGGTGCTAGATTCTGGTCAGTCGGGTGGATAGTGAGGTTCCTGCCCCCAAGGAATTCACTTTCTAGGCACCGTCGTACTGTCTGCTTGCTTAATGTTTATAAGCCCTGAGGATGTAGTCACTCACTCATTCATCTGTCCATGCACCGCCTTTGCAAAATCTGCTCCTGTCCCGTATCCATTTGCTGATGAGTTTCAATGTGTTTTAGATTCCTTGCTTGACCTTCACCACTACAGTCAATAGATAATTACGGAGTTCCCAACATAGTACAGGCACCGTGCTAGCACTTGAGAATGCTGTCGTAAACCGATAGCATGATCCCTGCCCTCGGGTCTCCTGTTAACATTACCCAGGTGTCATACCATCCTCGCCCTCCAGGAATTTATGTTCAAAAAGCATGGCGGCCGTTATCATGATCAGTCTAAATCATTTTAGTTTTCTTTTGCTTCCTGCACAGACAGGTTGCTTCCAAGAAGGGAAATAATAAGTTGCATAAAAATGCTTCTTAAAAACAGGAGTTTGGGGTACTGTTTCCATAGGAAAATCACTGCAGCGCTTGTCAGCTAGGATTCATCTTTGGCTAATCACAATCCTGATACCGGTCAACCTTATTACAACAGTGTTGTAAATAATACAGCTACACAAACAAGGCGGTAATCAGCTACTACAGAATGCCGTGTAATTTCTCTACCTTTAAAAAATCTGTAGGAAAGGGGGTGGGTGGCAAGAAGATAACAGGGATTTTTTTTTTTTAAGTGCCATGGATAATCAAGAGTGTTTTTTAAAAAGTGCCTCTAAATATATGCCCCTGTCCCCTTAAATCTGTCACGATAAAACATCTCATTTTAGTTGATGTATGACAAGGAAGCAATCACCGTTAATCAGAATGACACATTTCCATTTGCTTTATGGAAGAGACGGTAGAGGAAGGTCATGAATAAGAAAACAAAGCAGCTTGTGATTCGTGATGTTTGGGGTTTCTTTTGAAATTCATCTCTTCAGGAAGTTCATAATCCATCGTTGTCTCCTCTCTCGAGGCTTCATCCATCCAAATTTGCCAGAAGTCCTTGTCGGTAAAGACGGACATATTTTGTCTTCTCTCCTGAGTAGAGAAATAGGTTAATTTGCTCTGGGTTCTTTGACAAATTCAGGCCTTAAAGGTGTAAAATCTCAGAATTTCTGGCTCTAGATATCCCTTTAGGGGGTACCAACTTCATCCTCGGTGTGATAAAATTATACCTGCAAGATTAACGTTCCAGCCAGTCACAGCCATGCCCACGGGAAACCGAGAGGGCAGAGGACCAGAGGCTTAGTGCTTTATTAGAAGCAGACATCAGGAGTCTCCTTCTACTCTCCGCTCTCTGCTTTTTAACACACGTAACTGTTTAAGTGCCTAGCAATAACTGGGTGCCTGCTTAAAGCTTGACCTTCCTTGGCTATCACCTTTCATTAAAGGAGCACATTTTCTGGCTTTTGGTCCGTGGTTGGAGTGGGGGAGCGTGGTAGTGCAGGCTTAGCCTTGGAGCCATTAGATCTGGCTTCATGCCCAAACATTTGTAGAACCTTCCACAAGTCAGTATGATACCCCATTGTGCTGTGGACTGTTATCTGCTGGCTGGTATGGTCTCTATTCCAAAAGTTAAAACATAATTAGTGAAATAGAGAAAATCTTGGCACTGGGGATCCGGTACAGATCTCTTAAGAGGCATGTAGAGTATTCTAAAATTCATGGTTGGCACTGTTTGAATCCACCAAGGTCACAATGCCCCCAGGATACTGAATTTGTAAATACCATGATGCCTCGGCATCTTGGGATAATTTTATAACCTAGCATTTAGCTCATCCAAAGCCTTTTATTATCATTATCATTACTATTATCATTATTTTATTATTTAAAGTGGGGAAGTTAAAGAATTGCTAAGCCAGAGGAGGAGACTAGCTATAAAGATAGAGAGAACTCTAACGGGCTCCCAAAGGACTGAGGGAGAGCGCCCAGGGAAGAACAAACACGGAAGGTGGGCTCCTGCCCCAGGCTGGGGTTCAGCCCTCCTTGGAGAGAGTGCAATTGCAGCCACTGGATGGTGGAGAAGATCTCTGGGTTGCTCAGGACGGAGCTGGTCCACAGTCATCAGAAAAGCAAGAAACAGCCCAGTAGGGCATGAAAAGCTAGTTATCTTGTTATCTTGCAGAAACGAAGATGGCAGCCTGGAATGGTTGCTTAGCAGCAGGCTCTTTTGAATATGCGTCCTTCCCAGAGCTTTGCAAAAATCAAACTATAGCAGGGCTTTTTCCTGGAATAAGCTGTGAACCCAGTGCCAATGCCTGAGGAGCTCTGTGGTGGCTATGTGGGGTCTGCGTGAAGCCAAGCTTTACACATCCTGTCATCAGCAAAGCCGCTTGAGAGAGACCCCACTTGGTGCCACCTGGTGCTGGCTCGCCCACGACGTGAGTTCCCTGCCCACACTCCTGTTGGGGAGGCAGAACTTCATAATCTGCAATTACACTTTTCTTTTGGTGTATTCTCCTCTTTTGTGTTCTTTGGTCAGTCTTTTTTTTTCCCCCTAAGAAAAAAAACCCCAAATTTGAATATTCTCCCACATGGCTGTTCTTTTTCCAAATATTGGGCCAAATTTGACAGGAAATCACGCTTAAGTGACTGTTAAACTTCTTTGAACTGATTTTTCAGATAAAACAAGAATCTCGACCATGAAACTGATCCAAAAGCAAAATCTCTGTCTTAGTTAAGACTGTTTGCCTATGAGGGAAACATCATTGATTTGGCTGGAGAGAGCAAAAGGTGGGGGAGATTTATAAAGTGTCTGAGGGGACTTGTGGGAAAAGGCCCTGGGCCTTGCCAGGTACTGAAACCAGGCACTCAAACCCACCAGGACCCTCTATCTGTCTTTTATTTATGATGCTTGCAAAATCTCTGATTTTTCCTCTTTTTTCTGGAGGAAGAATGTCTCTCACAGTCTTAGCATTTGTCTGTTTGCTTGTTTACTTACTTCTTTACTTAATTACTTAAATTAGTTCTCAAGTGCCCAGCCAAACCACACTAAAATCTCGCAGACCTCATAGAACCAAGTTGAAGTTTGCCAAAGAAAGCCTCTCACTGGTCTCAATTATTTGTCCTATCTGGGTCTAATCTGCTGTGTCAGAGGGTGGACAAGGGAGGTGATCAACGTGGGGTAGGAAAACACCCCCAAAAGGATCTTCAACAAACACTGAGGAAGTGCCTCTGCCATTTAGAATTTCTGAGAGTCAGGGCATGGGTGCTGATCTCCCAGAGTAAGATCTACAACCCTCTTTTATTTTAGCAAGGTAGACTTAAAAAGTATACTTCCGTGGGCCGAGATTTTTAAGGACCCCAGAGGTGAATGACTGTCAGAAATGAATTTCTGATACCCAAACTGCCAGTGCTTTTGATGTTAACGTCAAAAGGCATGTTATTGTAACACCCAGGATGCCTAGACAAGCTCAGACTTACTAAGGAGGAAAGATGCAGGACACGTTCATGGGGGAATGCAAGCCCGGAAGACATGGGGGAAAAGGCAGACCAAAGGAAGAGTAGAACTTGCTGAAAGCCACCCAAAGAAATAATATTTGGGCTTTAAAGCTTGTACCAGATCGAACAATGAAGGATAGAAGATTCTAAGAGAAACCGAAAGAAATATCATGTGACTTTCAATAGCTCTATCAAGAGCAAGAAGATAGAGAAGGAAGAGGACAGCCGTCTCTTGGATATAAATGAGTAATGCCAACAGATGCCAGAGAAAAAACTCAGCTTGGCTTAATCTCTTTGATTTTCTCTGTCAAGGAAAGAGAAGAGCCTGGTTGGAACTAACCTGGATATCCCAGGCAAGTCTCCTTGAGTTGAAAGAACCTACCCAAGCGGGCTAAGAACAGGTGGTTACAGGAATACTACAAAAATGTCACAGAACCAAAGGAGTGGAAACAAAATACAGCGAGATCCGGGAAACTAGGAGCGTGGTTAACAAAAAAGAGCGCCCTCTCCAGGTCTCAGGGGGAAAGTGCCTGAATTTATTTAGTGGTTTCAACCTAGGGGACCCGGCTCTCTCTTTTTATAGAAAATATTTTCACGACATCTGTTTTCTTATCTTAAAATGAACTTCATAGATAATGTAACCTCCCTAAATGCTAATTCAAAATGAGATTAATATAATGCCCTAACTGAAATACAAAAGAGGGTGCCAAGGAATGTAATTTATCTAAAACAAAAAGTAAAATTTAGCCTCATCTCTAAATGTTAAGACAGAGAAATAAAAATGAAGCGGCCATGCGTTTGCAGAATCTCCATGAATGCGACAACTTTCAAATATAAACTGATATGGTCAGATTGTACCGCCAACATCATTTTCCAAAAGGGTGGGTCTTCCAGTTATCCACTGCAATATACCAAGTCAACACTCAGTGAGCCCCAAGCAATCCTTCATGATGTTTCTAGATCCTATGGGTCAGGAATTCAGGAAGAGCACAGAAGGAATGGCTCTTTGCTGTTCCATGATATCTGGGCCCTCAACGGGGAGGACTTCCAGTGGCTGGCCCTGGAACAGCTAAAGCTGGAAGAATCACTCTCAAGATGGCTATACTTCATTCACTTGCCTGGACCCTGGGCCAAGAGGTCAAGGATCGACTGCCTACGGGGGGTGATCCAGCTTGGTGATCTCAGGGTGTTCAGACTTCTTACATGCAATCAGGGCTTGAAGGATGAGTGTCCCAGGAGATGCCACATGAGCTTTTACAACTTAGCCTTGGAAGTCACACAGCATCATTTCTGCCATATGCTTGATCAAAGCAGTCATACTGCTTTGGGGGCGGTGGGGTGGGGTGGGGGTAGGAAGTGGGGAGGGTATGATGAGTATGGAGATCCCGCTTGTGGATGGGAAGAGCGTCAAAGGGTTTGCAGCCATGTTTGAAACCACCACGGTGACCGACTTAGCAAATTTTCAGCAGGAAAAACTGTGGCCTTTCTTTGGTTTACACAGTAGGTACATTCCTGGAAATTCGGTATGTATTAAAACCTTGCAAACACATGTTTGTGTATATGTAATGTGTAGTTAGATTCTAGGCTTGAGCTTTATACACATTGTCCAGCAGGAGTTTTGAAAGTCCCATGGGACACAGGCTGCTTCTTGGTGGTATGGAATACTCCTGTACATTAAAGGATCCTCCATACACTTGGCCTTTGCCCACTGAAATGCCAGTACTGCCCACATTGGTCATTATCTCTCCCCTGCAGAGTGCTTCCCTCTGCGCGCTGAGTGCATTGCCTATAGATCAAAATGGCTGTCTCAACCCTGCATCTGTAAGCCTTTCAGCGTCTCTCCTCTACTTAGCTGGGTGATGATGGTGGTGATGATATTGGTGATAATGGTGATGGTGATGATGATATTGGTCATAGTGGTGATGGTGATGACGATGACGACGATGACGGTGAAACCAGTGGTTCACATTGTCAAATATTCATGCTTTGGCAGGGATTATATTATACACCATCTCCCTGTACACTGATTATAACCCAAAAGCAAGTACCACTGTCTTTGTTTTTCACTTGAGGAAACTGAGGCTTATAAAGTTTAAGTCATTTGCACAAGATCACAAAGCTAGAAATTAGAGAACCCAGAAGTTCAATTTTTCTCCTAGGCCTCCAGACAGCTTCAGATGACATTGTGACTCCATCCAATTAGCTTTGGCTGAGGGGAGAGAAGTAGTGTTGTGTATATAATGAGGAACATTTCCCTCTGAAGAGGGCTGTGGGTGGGCAGGCACCATGATCAGCATCTCCAGTACAATGAACAATAGGACATTGAAGCTTAAAATAGATACGGAAATTGTAAAAGAAAATTAGCCTGCTCTTCTGGACCAGATAAATTACCTCCCACACTCTGAGAAAAGATGGAGGAATCACTACCAGTGATCTTTGGGAATCCTGGGGAGCAAAGCAAACATAGTTCTAATATTGAATGAAAGGAAGAGTGCGGAGCCTTTAAACTTCAGCCCAATATAAAATTCTAGATCATGTTATGAGAAGGGAGGCATCCAGACACCCGATGGTCCGTTCATTGTTACCTTGCCAGGTATCTGCATTGTTTTCTCCACACTGTTAGGGAGGCCAGGTGTCCCTGCCTTGACCGCCCTCCTTGTCTCTCTTGGTCCACGTTCCCAGAACTGCACTCAGGATATTATCCATGTGACCCATAGAACCACTCAGTTACATCCAGTGGGAGAGCTTTGAAGATCTGTGATTCAACTGAAGAAAATCCTAAGCCTTAGAAATGTTGTATGCGCCCGCACATCTGCTAATGAGTTGCCTTCATTTAGCAAGAAAATAGTTTATAAACTCTATTTGTATGATCTTTAAAAATGGGAAAAATAAAATTGCACCATGGACTGTAAGAGACAAGGAAGAAAAATTGCTTGCTATTCCATAATTTAATTGCAACCAACTGGATTTCTCTCTTCTTAGCTTTTTTTTTTTTTAAACAAAACAAATTTATAATATAAATGCTTTTTTGGCACATAACATATCCTGCTTTAACATTGCATATATGTTTTATAAAAGTGTGTTTATAAAAGCCTTTGAGTGCTTCTTGGAAATATAACAGCATTTTTAGAAAGAAGTGTTATTGAGGTGTTGTTCTCCAAATTAAAAAAACAACAGCCTGAATATAACATATTTTATGCCCATGTAACATATTTTATGTAAAAATATGGTCATATTGGTGGGGGGAAATGCAAAAGATGAACAGATGTAAAGAAAATTCATACTCCTGTTTGCTTTCGGACCATTGATTCTATGGCAAACAATGTCTCCAATGTTTTATGTTTTCCTCGAATGGTATTTTCACAACATATATGATATCGTATTCACACAAGTGCCCTTGTATGGTGTCCTTCGTCATATCTCAGTAGTCGTTTGGACCCTTCAGGACCCAAGCCCTGGATAGGAGTCAAGTGCTCGAAGCACAGCGACCTTAGTTTCTGAGATTCCTGCCCAGGGGAACATAGTGTCATTATTTAAGGAATATCAGTCTAGGAAGATGTCCTGAAAAATGGAGTATCTCTCCAAGGAGCATCAGATTCCCATAGATGCAGAAGGACCCCTTTGGTCCATCTGGTCCATCAGCCTACCTCCAGCAGAGCTGGATGCAAACTGCCCCATGCAAGTGAGTGGGTTTCCTAAATTCTTTCCAGCTCTGTTCTTCTTCTAGGCCAACAATGTCCAATGGAACTTTACGCAATGATGGAAATATTCTACACCTGTGCTAATTTGGTAGCCACTAAATTCATGTGGATCTTGAATACTTGAGTTGTGACTTTTGTGACCAAAGAATTAACCTTTCAATTTTAATTAAGTGTAAATAGGTTCATGGGTCGAGTGGCTACCCTATTGAACTATTGGCCACACAGTTCTAGAAATTTTGCAAAAAAAAACCAAACAAAACCACCCCCCCCCCCAGAAAACTCCACAAAACCCAGAAACACACACAAAAACCAGAGATGAATATAATCAGGGTTAAGTCTGAGTTGAATAAGACTTCTAGGATTACTTGGAAAGTTGCCCTTTACAAGAAACATTTAATAACACTTGAAATAAACTCTACCATTTATTAGGCACTGTCTAGGAGCCAGGCAAGGTGTGAGCTAAAAGCTTTGGTGGAATTATTTTATTATTTTATTTAACCCTCATAACATCCTTATGAGGTGAGTATTATTGTCTGCATCCACCTTTGTTATTTGGAGATAAAACAAACAAACAAACAAACCCGTGTTTTAAAAAGATTAAGACCACAGCTTGCTCTTGGCAGAGGGAGGCTTTGAATTCAAGCCTGAGCCCAGTGTCTGTGTGTCGTGTTTCATATTCTTCTTAAATACCTTGTCAGAATTCACACTTCCTTCTAACCAGAAATTCAAAAGGCCCTACTGACTGGATAAAATAACCTTTTTTCCTGGAAAAGTTCCATTTCCATATGAGACTCTCTTTTAAGATTCTAAGTTCTGTCTTAGGTGACCGTAAGACACTGAATTTGTAACTGCCTGAAATGTCTACTAACCCCTTGGTCGCCCACTTTCCCCAGTCCAGAAGTTATAAAAATGATTCGTGGCCTTCTGAGGTGCTAGAAAACACTCCTTTTGCATTTTGTCTCATCACATGACAGTCCAATTTAGTGGTTTGTCACCAGCTATGGACTCAAAGATGTCTCTTGCGTAAGGACATCTATACAACCGCAGACTAGTTACTCTATTTTTGGAACCTCTGTTTTGTTGTCAGTAAAATGGGCATAATAGTAATTGCCACATCAGAAGTCCCTTTCTGTGGATCAGTGAAAGAACATATGTGAAGTGTTTAGCATGGTGCCTATATAAAGCAAGGGCTCAGTGAATGTTAAGGCTAGTATCCACTTCAGTTCCTACTGGGTTGATTGTTAATTTCTCACCTGAGTGTTACTATGAGGGTAAAGAGAGAATGGTGATAAAAAGCACATGGATCAAAACCAACAAGATGACTTAATCAAATGACTTTTTCTCCCTCCTGAGAGGCAGATGCAATCAACCCAGCACCTGAATTGCTGGTTGGTATATAATGGGGAAAAGCCCTGAGAAAATGCTATTTTCCCTTGCAATTAACAGAATGCATGCAGAAGAGGAGACTCTGAGATTTTTTTCTCCCCAGCATGGCTTAGATTCTTGGCTATTTAATATTTACCTTTGGGTTCCAACTGTCCGTGCTGCTATGATATGTAAAATAGAAAGAAAGGTCACATGGTAGGTTAGAAACAGCCTATGGCAGAACCAAAAAGCCTGAGTCTGTAGTCTCATTCATATTATTTGAATTCTCATTCGATCCCCTTGTGAGATGAAGAATTTAAACTCCAGGAATTCTCCCATGTTACCTGGTTACAATACTGGTTTTCAGTGTCCAGGCACCAACCATGACTCAGAAACTACTTTATCAACAGCCATTTAGTTACATCTGGGTGAGTTTCGGGTGATGCTAGCTACTGTAACAGATAATGTTCCAAATCTGACTGGCTTAGCCTGGCAAGAGTATATTCTCATGCCTGTAAATTCTGCACAGGTGCCCTGATAAGCAGATAGCTCCCCTCCAAGTGGTGACTCAGGGATCCAGGCTCCTCTTGTATTGTGATCTTGCAGTCATCCATACGTGCTGCAAGGTTGCAACTTACGGGAAGGGTCTGGAGGGTGGCTTGTGAAGGGTCTGGAAGGCCTGTGGAAGTTATGTGGGCCGGGCGTGGGCGTGACACCTATCACTTCCACTCACATTCCTTTGGTAGAAGTCAGGCTCAGTGGCACACCAGTTGCAAGGGAGGCTGGAAAGGTAGTCTGGCTGGGTGCTCAGGAGGAAGCGGTCGAGCATGTGGTAAACACCTTCTCATCCATGTTAGATGATTGGAACTGATGCACAAAGTGTCTCTTACTAGTGAAAAGCAATGAAACTTGATGTTTTAGATATTTTGGTGGCTGGGTATATGTGTGTCTGTGGGGGGCTTGGGGATATGACATTTCTAGTAAACTTTTTGAAATATTGAAAATAGTTGGTGAATTATTTTCTCATTCCTCTAGTCCTGAGGGCTCAGCATCTTGCCAAACACAGGGAAGCTCCATCCCCCTGTTGCTAGTGCCTGGTACCGAGCACACAAAGACCCTACCCCACTTTCTGGGTTCTTAGGGATCTGGAGGGGAAGACTTGAGCTCCCCCTAGAGGCCAGCAAGGTTCCTTCCATTTCTGATAACTCAACAGGCCAGTGTTCTCTTGGAGCTGGCGGCTGGCTGCACAGCACCTTAGCCTAGTTGATACAAGGCTTAGACACAAGCGTCCCTTACCTATTGCAAGATCTAAAGCATTTCTCTCTGGCCGAGAGGAGTATTGCCTATCGTCCCAATTCTCTTGTGTCCTCTGGCCAGATTTTTTTCACTATTGTTTTTTTTTCTTTTATAATTACTGTTTTTATTAATTTACTTTCATAGTACATCCAGTTTCAAGAAAACGAGTATTTTTAAAATAAAAAAATATATATGAATTTCACAAGATTCATGTCAATTGCAAGGAAAGGCTGGGTAACAAGACAATGGCATCACATGCAAATGCGTTCACTGTTTTTAGGGTAAAGAATTTTTATAAAATAAGGGAAAAAGGTGGGGCGCCTGGGTGGCACAGCGGTTGAGCATCTGCCTTCGGCTCAGGGCGTGATCCCGGCGTTATGGGATCGAGCCCCACATCAGGCTCCTCCGCTGTGAGCCTGCTTCTTCCTCTCCCACTCCCCCTGCTTGTGTTCCCTCCCTTGCTGGCTGTCTCTATCTCTGTCAAATAAATAAATAAAATCTTTAAAAAAAAAAAAAAGAAAAAGAATGAGGTTCCTTTCATTTTTGCAATATTTTCTTTTTTTTTCTATAAGTTTAACAGCATTGCCCAAGTTTCTTTTTTTAAGATTTTATTCATTTATTTGAGAGAGAGAAAAAGAGAGAGAGCACGAGCAGGGGGAAGGGCAGAGGGAGAGGGAGAAGCAGACTCCCACTGAGCAGGGAGCCTGATGCAGGGCTCGATCCCAGAATCCTGGGATCATGACCTGAGCTGAAGGCAGACGCTCAAGCGACGGAGCCACCCAGGTGCCCCAGCATTGCCTGAGTTTTGAGGGCCCTAGTGAGCAGCAGACAGTAGTGACCCTTGTGGTGACACTTGTATTCTGCAAGACCACTTCTCTGTGTCTCAGGAGTCTCCTCTGTAAAATGGCAACAGTCGCACTTGGTACTAAAGTCTACACTGACTGTGTTGAAGATGAGAAGTAAGTGATAAAGCGTAGGGCAGAGGTGCTGGCGGGTGGTGGTGGCTTCCTGGCCCTTCTTATGTGACTGGCGGAACTGCAAAGCCCAAATAGGTTCATTGTCTGCCTTTGAAGATTCTCAGGTCCAGTAGAGGACCCAGAAGCAGGAAGCTCAGTCCTGTTGGGCAGCGTTCTTGATAATACAGATGCATGACCATTTGCCCAACTTCCATGCTTCTGAAATGACGGGTCAGAAAGCCTTCACTGAGTGTCTTTCAGAGGCAGATTCCTTCCCCGCTTGCTCTGCCAAACTAGAAAATAACTTGAAGATATGGTTCCTGACCTGCCTCCCTCAGAGGCACTCACAGGTGAAGAGTGTTTGAGAAAATGCCTAAGTAATTTACAAATTGAACTTGAAGAGCTGGGTGGGGGGTGGGGGAGGAGCTGTGGGCGGCGCTTGGAGAGTGGAGTTAAGGCACAAGTCGAGCTAAACCTTCCTGGACCAAATGAAATTCGTGCCAGACTCAGAAGGTGATAGATGTGAATTCATCTAACCCCAAAAGAAAGCTGTTAGGAAAAGCGCTCATACTCCTTTCAGCCAGCCCGTTGGATGGTGTGTATCTAGAGGCTTTCAAGTGGAAGTCTGTCCCGTGGAAGGAATCCTCACGATGGACAAACTCCATTGCTGGTGGGATTATATGATGGGCCAGCCGCTTTAGAAAGTTGTAGGGCAGTTCCTCAAAATGTTGAACATCTCGTGATGCCTAAGCCAAGTGCAACACACCCATGCCCTAACTCGTGCACAAGTGTTCGTAGCAGCGTTAGAGTAGCCCCAAAGTGGAAACATGCCAGTGGTCCCATCAGTTGATGAGTAGATATATCATGTGTGGTATTTGTGCAATGGAATATTATTTGATCAGAAAAAGGAACGGAGAACTAGAACATGGATGAGCCTTGAAAACACTGTTATGTAAAAGAAGCCAGTCACAGAAGGCCACATTGTATATGATTCCGTTCCTATCAGATGTCCAGGACAGGCATGTCCATAGAGACAGAAAGTAGATCGGTGTCTGCCAGGGGGTCGGGGAGGGGGGGGGGGGGGGGCATGGGGAGTTTCTGCTAAAGGGTAGGGGGTTTCTTTGGGGGATGATAAAAATATTCTAAAGTGTGATAGTGCTCATTGTTGGACAGCTCTACTGATGGTCTGTGACTCTACTGAAAACCTCTGAATCGTATACTTTGCAGGGTGAATTTTATGGTATGTGAATTATATATCAATAAAACTGTTATAAAAAATAGGAAGTTTTATGCACAAAGTCGTGCCTTTTTTTTTTTCCCTAAAGGTGAAAAATTGGAAACAATCTAGATGTTAACCACAAATGAAATAAGAAAATGATATGGCCACTGGGATGGACTCTAAGCCATCCATTTAAAGAATTTTTTTTTACTCAATGCAAGAGTCCCTTCTGGCTTTAATCCTGGAGCTAGCCTGCTTCACAGTGACCCCCATCTCTTTCTGAGCACCTCTCCACTCGCTCACGGGGACAGCGTCTTGGGTGTTGCTTGGTTTTGGCTCTGGCTTCCTTCCCATGCTGTCTGGGACTATCTCTTCAGTGAGCAAAGCTCTATGACCATCGCAATTCTACCTGCGGGAGAAAAGATATCTATGTAATATTGTCCTAAAAAGTAACACAGAACCTTCCCCCTTAATTTTCCAGTATACTGTGGTGTATTCATTTGCTGGGGCTGCTGGAACAACTGGGGGGTCTTAACCAACTGGAATTTCTTGTCTCACGGTCTGGAGGCTGGAAGTCCAAGATCAAGGTGTCAGCAGGGTTGGTTTCTTGAGGCCTCTGTCCTTGGCTTGTGGGTGGCTGTCTTCTCCCTGTGTCGTTGTCCTCACATGGTCCTAACTCTGTGTCTCCGTGTCCTCTTCTTATGAAAGCACTATTCATGTTAGATTAGGGCCTCCCCCAATGACCTCATTGTACCTTAATCACCTCTTTAAGGACCCTGACTCCAAATATAGCCACATTCTCTGATCCTAGGGGTGATGTCTTCAACATGTGAATTTTGGGAGAACACAATTCAGCCCATAGCAAGCTTTAGAAAAATAATTTGAGGTACCTAGTGGCTCAGTCAGTTAAGTGTCCAGCTCTTGATTTTTGGCTCAGGTCATGCATGATCTCAGGATTGTGAGATCAAGCTCTGCACTGGGCATGGAGCCTGCTTGAGATTCTCTCCCTCTCCCTTTGCTCCTGCCCACTCCCTCTCTCTCTCTCAAAATATAGGGGAAATGGGAAGAAAGTACTATATAAAGGTGATCATTTTCCCCTTCTACCCTGGGCCACACCAGTCCTGGGACTTTTAAGCTCTAGCTCCTGCCTCACTTCTGTTTTGCCTTCAAGAGGATTTATTTGGGGGAAGGAGGTGTGGAGAGCCTGCAGTATCTCTAAAGAGTTCGGGTCTTTCCACGCCTAAGAATAAAGGCCCAGCTGACTCCCAGAACCCAAGAGAGAAGAGAGGGTTTCCCCCCTTCTTCCTAGTCCAGAATCTGTCACCTGAGTCTTCTTCATCTGCACGAGGACTGATGTCTAGTGATGATAACTAGGAAGAGATGATCTCTTCCCCTCCCTCCCCACAAGGGTGTGGCTGCCCTCAATTCATTTCCCCAGATAGAGCTTTACTTGATGCATTTGTTGAAAATAGACCAGAGAAACACCATGTCAGCTTCATCTAGCCCCCTTCCGGCACTTTTCATCAGGGGCTCAATAGTTTGGGGCTAGCCCCACCCACTGTCCTATTTTATAATGAGTAAGTATTGACACAAGGAAGTGTTATTAAAATAATGTGAAAGAAACACAACAATCACATATGAACAGCAAAAATAAACTATAGAGGGGGGAATGTCTGAATTAAAAACACCGAAGGTTGTCAGAAACTACCTTCTTTTGTCTTGAACTATTTTTCTCATGAATCAGTACTGGGTGGTACACCCTTTAAGGTTCATTTTTAGGGACAGCGGATGGGGATGGGATACGTTTGAAGAGAGTGGGAGACCTTTAACATCTCACTCACTGATACTCAGGAGTTGTTCCTTCCCTTAAAGTGGAAAGTGGGTTCAGGAGAGAAGAAAACACAGAGGAGGAAAATGTTAATGAATTTCTGGACTGTTCTGGACTGAAGGGCCAGCGTATTTTCCCATTAACATGATCATTACTGGCCGAGGAGCCAACGAGGCCCAGAGAGCCCCTGAGTACCAATTGCTTGGGAAACTAATTGCAAGGAGCTCTGACCTTTTGCATTAAATCATCTGTAAGTCCCAGAAAATCATTCCAGGCATCCACCGGTCCTTGGCCCCTTTCATTTCAAATCCATGGTGAGAGCCCAGTTTGCAGAAACTCTTCTCTGAATATCTTTAATTTAGTGATGCCCTTTTCCTGGCAGTGAGCGAGAATACTCTGTTATAATGTAGTATAAATCACCCCTGAACGTGCTAGAGCAAATGGCTACAGAATGGATTGGGGTAATCAGTATAATAATTCAAGCAGATAATCCATTCCACAAACATTTATTAAGTACCTACTAAGTGTGAGGCCATGGGGACGTGGAGATGAATGCCACGCCCTGGGCTTCATGCTGCCCTCCCGGTAGCTCACGCATCGTGGGAGACCACGAACTGTATAGGGTCCACGGGACATCAGTAAAGAGGCCGGGAAACCCGGACAGGGACCCAGCCATACTCATTCAAGCTGCACGCCGCCGGCTGTGGGAATGGATTCTGCCTCAAAGAGTTGTGTTGTTGTTGTTTTTGTTGTTTCCCAACTTACAAAGTTAGATACTGAGCTCATTAATTTTTGGCCTTTCTTCTTTTCTAACATGCAAAATTAAGGCTCTACCGCTCTTTCTTTAGCAGCCTCCATATTTTTTTTAAATCCCATTTCTAGCAGCTTTATTGAGATAGAATTCACATACCATGCAGTGGACCCATTTAAAACGTTCATTCAGTGGCATGCAGTGTGTTCGCAGAGTTAGGCAGCCATCACCACACTCGAGAGAGCACCTGCCTCCCAGGGTCCTTTTGAGAATGAAATGCGATAATGTGTCTAAAGCATTAGACTCGGGGCAGGACACCTTGTAGACATTTTTCTGCTGGTGGTTTTTCTTGCTGCTGCGGTTGGGGCTGGGGTCAGTGTCAGGGGAGGCCAAAAGGGCAAGGTGACCGAGCCACGCTCGAGGGGAAAGGAGCACAGGGGCCTCCACTGCCTGGGTATCCTTACCAGATGGGAGTGACAGACTGTCCTTCTTCACAGCTAGCGGATGATTTTCCAGCCCCAATATCAAGCCAATGAACACGACTTGACAGGAGCCATTTGGGACTGATTTGGGTGGGTTAAATTCAAAACTGCATATTATTAGGCCTGGCCATCACACACCGACATGTTAACAAACAAACAAGCAATAACACGCTTCTGAGACCAATGATTGGGAAGCTAAATTTAGCTCCTCTTAGCCCTTACGGCTGGAGCCCATGAGGGGCCAGACATCCCTCTGGACGCCTCTTATTCACGAAAGTACTCCAGCTGGCCCGCGAGGGTGCCGGCCAAGTGCAGCAGGCGCCTTTCATACCAAATGGATGCTCCGAAGTGTTGTGATCCTGGGGAGGGCGGTGGAGAGGGGATCTGGACTCTTCCAACTTCGGCGTTATTTTTAGAGTGTTTGCATGTGTCTGAATCCCCAGTACAAATACTGCTCTTGCATTTGTTACCCTGGGCAGAGGACCAGTGTATAATCCAGGCTGACCGTTTGCTTTTGAATGGCCAACAGGCTCTCGAAGCTGTCACTTCTCTGTACACCCAGGTAGGTGAAGGCTCTGGGATTCTGATTGCTTTCACGTTGGATGAAGACTTTGGCCGTGATTTCATAGATTCTCTTAGAATTTCAAATTAATGGTTCTATCTCTTTTTCTGGTGCTGCATTGCTGAACTGTGTGTTCTATGCAAAAAAAAAAAAAATTTTTTTTTAACGAAGCCAAAAACTCCCTATTTTCAGTAGATCATGCTTTTGTCTCCCCCTTCCATACAGCAATCGGTCATATGCTTTAATGGACAAGGATAAGCAGAGATAATACCTTGACTCTAGTTTTCAGCAAAATAGGGGGCGCCTGGGTGGCTCAGTCTACCTTCGGGGTCCTGGGATCGAGTCCCACGTCAGGCTCTCTGCTCAGCAGGGAGTCTGCTTCTCTCTCTCTCTCCCTCTGTGCTCTTGCGCTCTCCCTCAAGTAAATAAATAAAACTTGTTAAAAAATAGCAATTTTTAGTCATTCTTGTGCCCCGTGCTGCCACCCCAGAAGTCTTTGAGGAAGTTGGTTCAGAGGGTGTCATTTTCTCCGTGTCATTGCTACCAGCTCTCTGAACACTCAGAGCTCAGGAGCCTGAAATCTAAAAAGGAAAGTAAGGAGTTTGAATTGACTCTTTTTTCTTGGTGGTGAATTAGAAACATAAGTCAGGGCTCTTGAGATTGCCTGAGGGTGGTCTTGCCCCCTCCAGGGTATTTGCCTGGAGGTGGGGTGGGCGTTCCTGGCACCGGGTGGGTAGAGGGCAGGGGCTGCCAAGCATGGTACATGTTCAGCATGCCTACAACACCCCTCGCCCTCCAACAGAAAATTCTCGGGCCCTGGATGTCACAGGTGCTTAGGCTGAGGCCGGATTGTGTGTGTGCTAGAAGTGACAGTGCTGGAGATCTGAGCCGGTGGCTGTGATTGACGGATTGCCCTCCTGTGTGTTGGAGCCTCGCCTGATGAGACTCGGACTCGCAGACGGGCAGCAGGGCACCGATCAGAGCATATGCTGTGAGTAGGAGAGACCTGGGCCCGAGAGCAAGGTGAAAGGCATGGATCCTCATCATTTCTTTGCACAAACTGAATCAGCACAAAAAGGAAATGAGGGCTGGGGAGATGGAGGAAATGTCTAGGCAAGAACAGCTCCCCGGTACTTGGGACCTCCCATGCCCATGGGGACACCTTTGTGGTTAGACAAGGGTGTCCATGCTGCCCTGTGAGCACACGCATTCTCCAGGCAGATGCAGTCCCCACGGGGTTCTCAGGGTAGAGGCAGGGCACCGGCCCCACCCTCTGTTTTCACCCAGCAGCCAACACAAGGGGACCCTGCTTCGCTCCTCTTTCTGCTCCTCCTGGGAATGAGGGGAGGGGCGATGACAGTCTGCCCAGGATGAGACATGTGCCAGACCCAAGGAGCCCCCAGTGAAGGAATAACTGGGCTTCTGAAGCCCCCCAAGACCCCCACTGCTGCTGCAAGGACCTGTTTCATCAACACCCACAAACATGGCCACAACGGAAGGCTATCATTCTGCTATTTGGAGATCCATCTCTCTTGACCCTGTTGTCCCTATCTGGGGGTCTCAGAACCCTTCCTGGGTCATGTTGTATGTCGTCTCTTTCTGTCTGTATTACCATGTTATGGAATCTCCTTTTGCTGGAGCCAGCTTTGTGGGATTCGGGAATGCTCCATTTTTGTTGACCGAGGGGCATTCTGTGGGCAGGGCTCCCATGGATTCCCACTTCATAAGTTCATGTCCCTGCTCCACCAAGACTGAGAGTATAACCAGCAAAAATTTGTTTAAACTTCTCTGAGCCTTCATTGTCTCATCTATAAAGTGGGGATCACAATGGTACCCCCCTCACAACGTGGGTATGGAAGTTAAATGAAATCACAAATGTTGGGTGTTTAGCCAGAATTCCTGGTTAAGTGGAGGAGGATACAGAGGACATTGTGTTGGGTCCTGTCACACTCTTCCTCTTGTTGATGGCCCCAGCAAATTCAGGCTGGGTGGTCTTTTGTCTCCCTTATTTGGAAGATGCAGAAAGCAACACCCGGAGAGGTCACTTGCCTAGGAAGTGAAGAACCGGGACTAGAACCCCAGCCTCTGGTTTCTATTATGCTGTGGCCTCTGCCGTACAGCTTGGCTGTCTCTTCGAAGGTTCAAATGCCCTATGATCCAGCAATCCCACCTCTGGGCATCTATCGAAAAAAATTGACATCAGGATCTCAAAGAGATATCTGCACCCCCATGTTTATTACAGTATTATGCGCAATAGCCAAGATAGAGTAACAAGCTGTGTCTATCAGCAGATGAATGGATAAAGAAAATGTGGTGCGTACATACAATGGAATGTTATTCAGCCTTAAAAAGAAGAAAATCCTGCCATTTGAGACCACATGGATGAACCGGAAGGTCTTTATGCTAAGTGAAATAAGGTGATCACAGATGGGCAAATCCTGCATAATTTCACCTATATGAGGTATCTAGAATAGTCGAACTTATAGAAGCAGAGAATCCAGCAGTGGTTGCTGGGGGCTGGGACAGGAGGAAATGGGGAGTCTTGTTCAACGAGTATGAAGTCTCAGTTATGCAAGGTGAGTAAGTTCTAGAGCTCTGCCTTATGATGCAGTGCCTAGAGTTGACAATAGGTACCGTGCACTTCAAAATTTAAGAGGGTAGGTCTCATGTTAAGTGTTCTTGCCACAGAAAACCAAAAGCAAAACAGGGCGCCTGGGTGGCTCAGTCGGTTAAGCGTCTGCCTTAGGCTCAGGCTATGATCCCAGGGTCCTGGGATCGAGTCCTACATCTGGCTTCCTGCTCCATGAGGAGCCCGCTTCTCCCTCTCTCTCTGCCTGCCATTCTGCCTACTTGTGCTCTCTCTCTCTGTCAAATAAATGGATAAAATCCTAAAAAAAAGAAAAGAAAAACAAAAGCAAAACAAAGCAAAAAAGCCAAAGGCACACAAGGAAACTCTGGAAGGTGTTGGATAGGTCTTTTACTCTGATTGTGGGGATGACATCATGGGTGTCTGCAGGTATCCAAACTCATCAAATTGTGCACATACACAGTTCTTTGTATATCAGTCATGCCTCAAGAAAGCTGCTAAAAAAAAAAGAGTGACTAGGTGGCCTTCCCCTCCCTTGGCTTCAAGGGCACTGGGAGTCCTGGCTACCCTCCCCGGCCTCCCTCAGCAGTGAGAGTCTCTCTTCTACTGGTCCTGAAAAGCCCATATTGTCTCTTCTGGGTTGTAGCATTGAAGGCAGCTCTTAAAGGCACATTGTATTTGGAAGACAGAGCAGATATAGGATAGTAATAATAAATATTGTTAATGAAAGTAGTTAGCACTCATTTCTTCACCAAGTTGTTCTTGCACTGTGCAAGATTGGGCTGCCCTTCCTGTGCTCTGACTCACCGAATCCTTCCCGTGCGTGTGTGTGCACATGTTCACATGTGTGTGCTTGGGGGGATGGGTCTTGCCATTCTTCCCACGTTATAGATGAGGAAAGAGGCTCAGAGACAGACTTGATCAAGACCATAACGGATGGGTGAGGGAGGGGGTGCTTTAGAAGCAGGAAAGGAGTAAAGTGGGCTGTGAAAGAGACTTTGAGTTCCTGGCAAATGTCAGAAAATAGAACTTGCTTTTTTTTCTTAACACCAGTCTTTTAAAGGTAATCCAACTTTTTGAAAGCATTGTGTGATATTTGCTTTTAGTATCCATCCCCTCCCAACCGCCTGCCTCCGAAGTGTGCCAGACCCTCCTTACCCGTAGACAACAGTTGGAAATCTTACACAGAACAGCTGCGAGGACGCCCCCACAATTGTTTGCACAAATCATTTGTCTAATTCGACTGTGCCCTATTTTCTGACCTGTTACTGCATGAAGTATCGTCTTAACGATGCTTTCCAGAAAGTGTGGCCTGGGCCCACATTTTCCTTTGGCCAAAACACTCCGATTTTCTCTAAGATACGTCATATTCCTGCATTTAAAATTCATCTTCAATAGCAGAGAAGGAAATGAACCCAAAGTTTGTAAACTTTCCAACCAAGAGGAGAATTACACAGATAAACAGATAATGCCTCCGTTTATAGCTGCCAGTTGTGAAAAATGGTGAACAGACGGAAGAAACATGGAAACCAGCATATGAAGCAAGAGGGCGAACTCAGGTTGTCTGAACTTCTCTCCAGGAGAAGCCCAGCACACAAGGAACAAGTGGAAAAAGGAACTTGCATGTGAATCGTCTTCCCACGCATGTGATCACCGCTCAAGAAGGGAAAGAAAGAAAGAAAAGAAAAACCTGAAAACATTTATGTATTTATTCAAACAACAAGTATTTACTGAGTGCCCACTTTGTGCCAGCTGGGACTATAGCACTGAACAAAAGAGACTAAGTCCCTGCTCTTGAGGGGCTTGTATTTGGGTGGGGAGATGAGGGAACAGAAGGCTAGAAATTAAAGCGTACTATTTCAAGGGTGACTAGAGCTAAGAAGGTGAACTAGCAACCCACAGGTGTGTCTGATGCCCACCATGTACACCTGAGGTACGAGGCTGGCTTGAACTTTGACCTGATGCTAGTTCATGTTATCCCCAGCCCCCGCTGTCTCTGATTTCCAGAACCCTCCTCCTCTGGCCATCTCACCATCACACATCTTTTATATACCAGACCTGCCCAGTGTAGAACACAAGCCCTTTCTTTCCATTTCCCAAAACAAATACACACACATACACACAACAACCACACAAAGGAGCAAAATAAAATGAAAGAATCCCACGCAGAAGGCATTAACACATGTCAGACTTTTCTGATGAGTCGAGGTCACAATGACAGCAGCATGTGGCCGGCAGCCCCAAACTGGACATCAGTCCCAAGTCTCCAGCCATACCCCCCACCATGGACCTCCTGCCTCATTGCTCAAGAAAGTCCCTCCCCCACCCCACCCCACCCCACCAAATGGCCACCATACACACACCCTGCGTTTGGTTTTCTGTTTGGTTCCCCTTTGTTTGAAATCATATCTCTTCTTGAGCTCTCTCCGGAGATTCAGCCTCATTCCCATTTTGTTGAGAGCAAATTCGCCCCATCTCCTCTCACCGCACCTGCACACACCTGCCAAGTCAGTAAGGTGCTCAGCTGACCTGCGGATTCCCGAGCAGGCCCTGCCCCTTTCCCACAGGCAGAAGGTAAATTCTCCTTCATTTATCTTTCCTCCAATCTCTGGGAGGAGGAGGAGAAGAGAACGGAGGGATTTATTGTAACATCGACAAAAAACCAATTCTGCTCCTTCATCGAGAACGTAACCGCGGTCACGCTGGGGTCTGGCCGCACGTAGCTCTTCTGCCCCACCGTAGCCACTCTCAGGATGAAGGCGGGAGAGAAGGAAGCCTCAGACGCGGTGCTAGGAGTTTGCAGGTAGTCAAAATATTGTTTTGAGCACTTAGGAATTTGCTAGGAAGGTAGATCTCACGTTAAATGTTTTTGCAACAATGAAAATAAACAAATAAATACGTGAAAGAATCTGCCAGCTCTCTGGGCCAGTGTGTAAAGCAGCGTCCACGGTTGTTGCTAGGGGCAACCCTCTTTATCTCCGTGTAGATTTAAGATCAGGTCTGCACTCCATGAGAAGGGAAAGGAGCCCCTAATCTCAGTCTGGGAAGATTGGGAAAAGCGTGCAATCATGCGTGCTCTGAACCACGTGGGATGTGGAGCCCTGACATCCTGATGGGACAGAGGGTGGATGTCGTTTGCCCTCTATCACAAACCACGCGGCCATGGCCACATACGACCCAGGAGTCGGTCCGACACGGACACTCTTCCCCAGTTTGTAGTCAATTCATGTTTTTTGTTAAAATAATGGAAAGAGCCATTACACAGAGAAAAAGAAGTATAAAATATCCCCTGTGATGTGACCATTCTAGGAAACGAGATAACCCCTTGGGGTCCATCCTTCAGTCCTTAGGCACTTCCTCTGGCCTTGAGACACTCGTGCATTCTGTCCCTGCCACCTGGAGCATCTTTCCTCTGGGTGTTTGACGACCTGGCTTCTTCTCCTCATTCAGGTCGTGCTCAAATGACGCTTCATCAGAAAAGCCACCTCCAGCCAACTTCATTTAAAGAAGCAACCTGCCTGCCTGGCCCCACAGGGACTCTAATCCATTATTTGGTTTCCCTACTGCATTATACATTTCACTGTCTGAAATTACCTTCTTCATTTGTCCATTTTCCAGTGACTTGTTCATGCGCTAACTATTCATGAAGGCTTATTATGTGCCAAGCACTCTTCTGGGTTTTGGGGACACAGCAGGGAAGCAAACAGACCAAGTCCCTGCCTTCCTAGAACTGACCTTCTGATGGGAGGTGACAGACAGCCAACAAAGTGACTGTGTTCTGTGGGATATCGAGAGGCTGGGAAGTGCGTGGGGGAAATGGGAGCCAGGAAGGGAGAAGGGAGCGCTGGTGTGCAGTGGTTGTAGCTTTAAGCAGGGAGGTCAAGGGAGGTCTCGCTGGAAAGGTGGTTTGAAGACAGGAATAGCGTTCCAGGCAGAGAGAAGAGCAAGTGCAAAGGCCCTGAGGTGGGAGTATGTCAGGAGATCGATAGAAAATCAAGAAGCCGAGTGCCTGAAGCAGGGTGAGCAAGAGGGGGTGATGTCAGATAAACGGGGAGAAGAGAGTGAGTGCAGGTGATGTAAGGCCTTGTAAGGAAGGCAATGGAGATTGTGACTTTCATTCTGAGTGCGATGGGGTCAATTGGAGCATTTGAACAGAGGTGTGACATGATCTGGCTTGTGTTTTAAAAGGTCCTTTCTGGCTGCTGTGTTGAGAATGGGCTGCAGGAAGGCAAGGGCTGGAGACTAGTTAAGAGGCTCTGGCCTATATCCAGGCAGGAGGGGGTGGAGGTGTGGCTGTGTTGGTGGTACCTGCATACACACACACACGCACACACACACGCACATATGCACACATGCACACATGTGTACGCACACTTTTGTGATAGAGTGAACTTGCATTCATATAGTCTGTTCTCCTACTGTGCCCCTTACTTAATATGCCATCCACATTTTTCCATATCAATAAATATGGAGCTAGATCAAATTTTAATGTGTTCGTATTATTCCCTTGCTTGGATGTACCATGATTTATCTAGCCAGTCTTGAATTAAACACTTCTGCAGTTCCACATTTTTTACTGTGATAAACAATCCTGCAGTGAGCATTCTTGAACATGCCTCCCCGAGCACTCACTTACCCGAGTATTTCTTGGAGATGGGGTCCTGGAAATAGAATCGTTGGGTCAAAGTCTATCAATGCTTGACGGGTTTGGATCCATGCGGCCGAATGGCCAGGAAGGAAAGGTACACCAGGGACAGCACGTTCCCACTCTGCCTGCCTCGTCACCTACCCCAATCCAATTTTACTATCATCACCATTCTTACTCTTTGCTAATCTGATAGATTAAAATATGGTATTTTGGGGGGCGCCTGGGTGGCATAGTCAGTTAAGCATCTGCCTTCGGCTCAGGTCATGATACCAGGGTCCTGGGGTTGAGCCCTGCTTGATGGGGAATCTGCTTCTCCCTCTCCCACCCCTCCCTCATGCTCGCTCTCTCTCAAATAAATAAAATCTTTAAAAATGTATGGTATTTTTGTTGTTATTTACTGCCATTTCATGGCTTTGCCCCTCTATTATTTGGGCTGTTGGCCATTTTTTAAATTAATTTTTAAGAGCATTTCGTATATTCAAGACATATTGTCAAAAATGTTGCAGATTTTTAAGGATTTTTTTTCATATAATCTTTTTATTTTTTTAGAAATTACAAAATATTGTATACTTGTAAGATATATGACAGGCTTATAAAAGATAGAAAGAATAAGATAAAGCAAACTTCTGTGTACCCCTCACCCAGCTTAAGGAATGGAGCATTTCTTGCACCTCCTTTGCGTGCCCCTTTCTTCCCCAGCCTAACTAATCACTCTGTTGAATTGGATGGTGATGATTCCCTGGCTGTCCTTTATAGTTTTAGCTAATGCATAATGACTTCCTAAACAACATGGTTTTATTTTTGCAAGGTTTTGCGCTTGGTGTAAATAAAATCAGACAGTGTGTATCATTCGTGATCTGCTGTTTTCAAACAGTGCTGTGTGTGTTTGGGTTTCCTCCATATTGAAGCCAAGCTGTGGTTCACCTACGTTCCCAGTGCGAGTAGGATCGATCATGCCTTTGACTTCTGTATTCTCTTGCTGCCGCACATGGGGCTCTTTCTGCTGCTGTGAGTATTGTTACTCATCATTCCCAGTGCAACTGTGCAAAAATTTCTCTAGAAGTGGGGTTTCTGAGTCCCAAGGAATGCATATCTTAAAATTTACTAGCTCATGCTAAATTATCTTCCAAAGTGGTTTTTACCACTTTATATTTTGGGAAGCAACATAAGAGACTTCTGATTTGTCCATATCCTTGCCAAGATAGTCAGACTTCTTATTTTTCCCTTATCTAGTATACATGAAATGGGAACAGACAAGGACCATTTTTTATTTAAAAAAAAAAAAAGACAAACTCTTAGAAGAGGTAGCTAGATAAAGGAAAAAATTGTGGATTTAAAAAATATTTGTTTGTTAGTTTGTTTTAGTGTTCCCAGAATCCTAAGAAGGCAGGCAACACTGATCAGAACTTCCGTTAGAAATTGAGGTAATTTTAAGGCCGGGAAAACAAGCTATCTAGGAAACAATTTGCCGGAAGAGATGGTTACACTGTTAAGAGGCTGAATACTCTCCCCTTTGGAGTTGTGGATAAGATCGGTGTTAGAATGCACTACCAAAAGGGTAAAAGAAATCCCTGAACTAATTTCTTCTGGACCTCCATTTCAATTCCATTTGCCTTGGTACAAAGAGGGGATGTGTGGGTCAGTAGGTAAGAGAATGTGTTCTCTCGTGTTCCAGGAAGTGCTTGCTGATCAACACATATGATATGGAGCCATGTGGGTCATGTGCACCATCTAGGTTCTTTGTATGTAGATTTCTTTGCAATACAGTCTTGCTTTGCACGTGTGACAGGCTCATGAAAAGTGAAAATTGTTCAGAATGTTCTAAAGCATTTCAGAACAACTGCTCACCTTTCTGGTTTGTTGTTGGTTTTTTTTGTTTTTTTTCTGGCGATAATCCTTCTGCATATCAGGATGCCAAACATCTGGCCCACGTGTGCGGGGAACCAGCAGGGCTTGTAACACACATTTCAGCTGGGAAGTACAGAGCCTGCTGGCAAAATGCATAAGCTAATTAGGCATGAACTCCAACGCAATCGGTTCTTGTTTCTGCAAATGTAAAATGCCACTCTCAATCTATTGTGTTTTCTTCCCCGGTCGAAAAGCATCACAAATTAGTGGGGTTTGAACGCCAGTGATTTCGCTGGCAAAGGTTGACTGCACAGACGTTCCTGACTTCATGGCTGCCATATGCAACCCTTTCTGAGTGTCCTTGAGGCTTTATGTTTGGAATGACATGGTGGTGTAGGGGGAGTAACATGGGAACAGGACACGTGGGTTCCAGACTCTTACAAATGAGTTGTGTGACTTTGAACGATGTACTTTTCTTTCTGGGCTGGTGCTTTCTCCTTTGCAAAGTGAAGGGGCTGAACATTTTCAGTAAATGTATATTTTTTTAGCATTTTCTGTGTGCCAAAGAAATAATCAATAATAATAAAAAAATAATAGAAAGCATGGTCTGTGCTCATTAGGATGTCCACAATTTGGAGACAAGCGACGAAGAAGAATGAGACCATTAGAACATGGCGGGACGAGTGGACGGTGTGAATGCAGGAGAGCAGAATGAGCCCTAGCCCGGTTCAGAAGAAGTCAGGGAACACTTCTTCACGGGGTAATGCGCTACAGAGCCTTGGAGGATAAAGAAAAAGTCAATTGGGAAGACTAGGATTGGAGGGGCATATTACCTGCCACAAGTATCTGCAAAGGCCGGAATTGTGAGGAAAACAATGCCACATGCATGGTACTCTCAAAACATGGCTCCCAGTTCTTTGACATGAATCTGGGAAGGCATGGAAGCGTGGTGGAAATGGTGCTCTGTGAAGCTAGGTCGTGATCATTCTATCTTGTTCACTGGGACATTTGCTTTTGGAGCCTTGAACTGACCTGTAAGAAATCCAGCTATCCCAAGGCCTTCATGCTGTGAAGAAGCCCAGGCTAGCCACATGGAGAGGCCATGGGTAGGCTTTCTGTTTGGAAGTCCCAGCTGAGTCCAGCTTTTGTGTCACCACAGTCTGGACACCAGATGTATACAAGCAAAGAAATCTCTACCGGACTCCAACCTCAAACGAGTCACGTCTTGCCTGCGCGAGCCTCCAGCATCAGGAAGCACAGACAAACCACCACCACTGGGCTCTCCCCGAGCTCCTGCCCCGCAGTACTCATGAGCATCCAACAGTTGTTGCTTTACACCATCGCGTGCTAGGGTGGTAATAAAGAGCAGGAACAGGACCGCTTCAGCTCTAAAATTTAGTTATTCGGTAAAACCCAAATATATCCTCCTGTTCTTCAAAAAAGAAAGCTCCGAATACATGAACTTTTGGTTTGAAGAGAAATGGTTGCAGCAACATCAAGGAAGACATTGCATTTTCCAGGGAAAGTATAGTAAGCAAACCTGAATTGGTTTAGTCACAGAAGTAATTTATTGATTCACACAAGTGGGAAGTTCAAGTTGTGAATCCAGCACATCCGGACCCTGGTGTTCAGGTGATGATTGGACTCTGATTCTCTCTGATTCTGGATTCTGCTTCGTTCTGTGCTGTCTTCATTTCCAGGCAGACACTCCCCGGGGAGGGGTGGGATGGCCATGATCGGCACCCACAGAAAGAGACCATCTCTTCCCCAGGCATTTTGGCACATTTCACTGGCCTTGACTGGACCCCAGCTCAGATCGCATACCTGCCTTTCACCCATGGCTATGGCCATGAGAAAGTGGTACCCTGATCAAGGCCTGGGCCACATTTCTACCTTTGGAGCCAGAAGATGTTTATGAATTCCTAACTGGAAGAAATAAGGTTGTTACTTCTTGTGTCCGCAGAAGGAGAAATAGGTGCTCACTAAGGAAAGGGAACAGATATTCCTTTAGGCAGAACTTTCTTGTTCCCATTTGGCTTGACCCAATACTGCTCAGACTTCATAGAACGATCTCTTTTATAGGTTTCGTTAACACCAGAGCAACAAAGCAGTTATGCCTCCAGTACAGGTGTGGAAAAATAATTCCTAGATTTACAGAGTGTTGGGGATTCCTCACACCCATTCCTTTTTCATTCTCTTTTTTGTTATTGTCAATTAATAAATATTCCTGAATTTTAATGATGGGTTCTCTTAGGCATGCTTTCATTCAGCACTAAAAATTGAAATACCATGTCCAAATTTCCTTCCAGATAATAGTCTCTTATGAAAAAGAAAATACTTTGTTTCATGGGTCTCTTCTAATCATGATGTTTTACTCAAATAATGCAATCTAAAGCCCCAAGCTCTCTATCCGTGTGCTTTTTTCCCATATGTTCTTTCGCTTCAGCGTCTTCATGTTGGAGCTTATCATCAACCTCAGGATGCCAGAACACATGTGCATAAGATCTAGGACTTTTCCTTGGGGCCAATCAATAAAGTGGAACAAAAGGAGACCCGGAATCAGCAAGACACTCAAAAGATACCTTATGCATTATGGCTAAAAGGTGGAGAAGAAACACAGAGATCTAAGGAGGGGACAAGACTTAACTCGCATCACGGAAACTGTAGTATGAGAGTTCAAAGAAAGAGCATGTCTTCCCCCCTAGCAAGTTCCATGCCCCACCATGAACTTTAGCAAGAAAGGAAGATCCTGGCCCTGGAATTAAATCTCATCTGTGTGAGCTATGCTTATGTGATACATCAGCACGTAATTCTGGGATCTTCTTCATTGCAAGGATCTCAGGATTCCAGCAGAAGTGACAACACTAACATTACCGTTGGAATGGGCCATCTGTTGATCTGTTATGGCCGCCATCATTTCTGTCCCATGAGGCAGAGGCTCTGGTTCTCTTTTAAGATAATAAGGCTGACTGAGATAAAAGCACCTCAATCTTAGAAAGCTCTCAAGCATTCCCTTCCCCTGGAATCACCTTGTTCTTTCCATCGCCTCCAGACAAGCAGTGTACCCTCTCTCGTTGGGTGGTCTCTTCTCTGTTGCATTGGATCCGCCCTCGTTCAGTTAGAAGAGGGAGAGGGTCAGAAGTTGCTCAGTTTGGCTCAGACTCTATATTGGACATTCTGGGAGAGAAGGAAGAGAGCCTGCTTTGCCTTTCTAGGTTTTTCTTCAGCTGAGTCTGGGAAGACTCAGAAGACCCAGCTGATCTTGGGGTGCATCCAGGAACATCCAGGCACAGCCTGAAGTTCCTTCTGGATCTCGAGGGCTGCCATGAAGGTGAAGTTCAAGTTTCTCCAACTGCTAGACAGAGTCCAGGAAAGAAGGACGGCCCAGCCTGGCTAGAAGAGCCCTGACCCCAACACGGGGGCAGCAGTGAGAGGGAATAAAGCAGCCCCTTCCTTGTGTTTATATTGGGTATTTGTGCCTGTAGTGTCCAGTACGATTTTATCTGAAAATATATTTTTCGAGCTAGAAACTGTTTTCTGAGGAGCCAGATGTTCCTAACGGGTGTCTGCTCCATCTGGTTTCCATTCAGTCACAGGGATGGACATGGTACCCTTCATTTTATTTTCAGATCTGTTACTTCAATAGTAACAAGCTGATGGGTAAATCTGGAGTTCATACTACCCGCATGATTTATCTACAACCGGATCTCATTACCATGGCTTTAATTACAGGCCAGACTGTGAGTGATGGTGAATTTTTCCCGGATCTTTTTTCCAAAAAAACAAACAACAAGGAACCTTAATTTATACCAACCACCACCCTTTAATTACACCAACCTCCTTTCTGTTTCTCCTATATGCCAAAGCCTGGCCTACCCCAGGGCCTTTGCTCACACTGTTCCCTCTACCTGGACCACTCCTTTCCTAGCTACTTGGGGGACTCATGCTCATCCTTCAAGCATTAGTTCAAGGCTCGCTTACTCTGGTCTCTGTTGGCACAAGCCCCAGCCCATCCTACTTCTTCTCTCTCACATCCCCCATTTATTTTCTTCATAACACACACAGTAAGTGTAACCATCTCATGGGTTATCTGCTCATTCCGCGGCCCCGGTGGGAAGGTCGGGTCTGTGAGAGCAGGTGCGTTCCCTCTCTGGCTCATCGCTGCGTGTGGCCCCTGTGCCCAGCACAGCGCTTGGTGCCCAGTGTGTGCTTAATAAATCTGCATTAAGTGCGTGAACGCCTGAGAAGAGGGCCAAGGCAAGGGGGGAGCATGTCTGGAGAGTGGCACTGGTTAGCAAGTCCCCTGGTGTTGCTAAGGGCCATGTGAGCTACTAGCTGCTCTCCAGGGTTCGGTTAAGGCCCTTTGTGTGCAGACTAGGATCTGTGGGCACAGGGGATGGTGGCTCTCTCCCCAGCTCTTTATGCCCCTCTTCCATCGAAAACAGCTTCTGGCCCTGCAGGGAGGGAGCGACGTTCATTCAGTACCTGCTGTGTGCCCAGTCCCGCGCTGGCGGGTACTGGGTGAGCACTCACCTCGTCCAGCCTCACAGCCAGCCAGTGAGGGGACGTTCCCTCTCCCCACTTTACACGTGATGGCACAGAAGCTTGCAGAAGCTAGATGTCTTGGTAGGGGGCACATAGGGCAGGTGTCCATGGCGCCAGTGGGCTCAGGATTGGCACCCACTTCCCTCTGTTGCTAAAGCCTGTGCCCTCTCCACCACAACACCATGTCTCTCCACAGGGCCCAAGTCTTCCCTCCTGAAATCTGTGAAGCTTGCAGACTTTGTCCTCTGTAGCTCGCCTGTTTTCACTGCTGTGCTTTCTCTTCCCCTTTCTTTGTAGCCAGAGTTGTCGTTATTCTCTAGCTGGGCAGCCTGGGGCAAGTTACTTAACCTCTCTGAGCTTTAGTTTCCTTACCTATAAAACGGGGATGGTAATAGTACCAATTGCATATGACTATTGCGAGGATTAAAGTACTTAGACAGGGGTGTCTGGGTAGCTCAGTCGGTTAAGAGTCTGCCTTTGGCTCAGGTCATGATCTCAGGGTCCTGAGGTCGAGCCCCACATCAGGCTCCCTGCTCGTTGGGGAGCCTGCTTCTCCCTCTCCCTCCGCTGCTCTCCCTGCTTGTGCTCTCTTGTTTGCTCTCTCTCTCTCAAACAAATAAATAAAAACCTTAAAAAAAAAAAAGTAAAAATACTTAGACAAATCCTTGGTGGATATTAGCCACAATAATAAGTATTATATTATTAGTAAGAGTAAGTAATGTTTACTGCTTCAGCACGTGCACCCTCGAAATCTCAAGGGCTTAACCCGATAGAAGCTTATTTCTTGCTCGTCTTGCAATCCAGGGTGGGTGCATGGAAGGGAGGGCTTGGTGTCTCACAGACCACCAGGGCTGCAGGCTCCAGGCTCCTTCCGTTGTGTGCTCATCATCTCCTCCACCACTGAATTGTGTGCACCAGCTGGCAGTGGGGCTAAGGGAGCAGAGGACCGTGAAGAGGTTTTCCCGGCGAGCCAGGAAGTAATGGAACCTGGTCTCCCCGTGGGGACCCTCCCTGACTACCTGGGGCGGGGACGTGTCGGCTAGCTGGCCACCCGGAAAGAAGGGGTCTGTGGTATTGGTGAGCGCTAAGGGTTTCTGCTTACAGGATCGCAATTATAATAGTTCCCAAGCTCCTTACCCCATTTTAGCAGCCCACCTGGGCGAGTCTTCCCGGAAAAGTACCCCATCCCTCCCAAGGTCCTGACCTGCCTGTGGATACTTACCTGCCCAGGGTCGTAGTTCTTCAGAACCATGGTCACAGACAAGGGTGCCCCACATCAGAAAACAGGTGTTTTTTGTTTTTGTTTTTTTAAGCCATTTGGTCTGAGTGAGTGGCTAGTAATGGGTTGATGTGTAGTTGTCCATAGCACTGTTTGCATTTTAAAGTAAGACACGTAGAGGAAAAGAGGAACCGAGTCACGTGGGAGAGGGATTTGGGCTGGGGGCAAGTGGTGACCTTGTCCTCGCAGGTAAAGTCCAAGTAGAGGCCTTGGTGGCAGTTTGTTTTTTCTCATCTCCCTTCCAGGTGGAACAGTCTCTACCCGGTGGGGACGGCCTCCTCCCTGGCTCCCTGTCCCAGGGCTTTCTCCTGCCCACGCTGCAGCCTCTCTCATTCCTCCCCTCCAGGCTGCAGGCGGGGCAGCGGGGGGAGGTGGGTGAGCTCCTCAGCATACAGAGTAGGATTCAGACTTCCTTATCAGTGTGCTTTCTCTCATTTCCCGGAGTCCTTGCCGACCAGACATTCGTGTTGCGGACGTGTGAGTTCCTACAGCCGTTATCAATCACCAAACACTCAACAAATATTTAATGAGTGGTTTCTATGAGCAAGGGAGTCATTACGGTTCTGTAATGGGGGGGAGCATGTATTTTTGGTTTAGACTTTTTGGTTTTTGGAGTTTATAAAATGTCCTAACTGGCAAGTCACCCAGAAAAAATTCTCTACCTGAAAGACATAAAATCTCTTCTCCTATCTGATCTGCCTTTATGCATTTTTCGAAGCCTCTGGTTTTCTAATTAGAGGGAACTAAGAGCAAGTTTTATTTCTGCACCCATTATAGCACGTGACCGTGTTTCAATTATATTTTTCTTTTGGCTGGATAAGGGTAATGAATAGATCTTTATCAAATAATTTGATAGACTTTGTTATATCCAGCAACTTGTGCTAATAAGATGTGCTCAGAATCTCGGCTGTGTTTGAAGTTTGCACGCACGTCTGCAGAAAGTCAGGGAGGCTCCTGGAGATTAACCCCAGTGTTGATGATCCGCGTTTCCACGTCCTCCTCCACACTGCTGCGTACAAGTCAAGCTGCATGAAACCATTCCTTTTGTTGGCAACTCGAGCCAATGGCCCCCAATGGTCTATTCGGTGAAAGAGCAGGAAGAGCCTCAAGCAGTGGGGTGAGGTTCAGAAATCAGTGAATAAGGTAAAATAAATTTGTGAACGGCCAACATAGAGTTCCTTAAATTGTCCACATAGAATGTCGTCTTTCCCCCGGAAATGGAACAGATCGCTCTCTTACGACTAACCATTGAGGGAAATAGCAGGGGACTCGTTTCACAGACTTTTACATCTTGTTTTTATATAGGTACGTGCATATAGTCAGCCTAGAAATTGAGATCAGTGGAGGGGTGACGTATCCAAGTCTGCCACCTTGCACCGGGCTTGTGCTCGGCCAGCGGGACGTCCACTGGAACGATGGGCAGACTTGCTTGCACCAGTCAGAACGATCTGTCCATCTGTGTCATGTTTATACCGTCAAAGTCACCCGAGTAAACAATGTGCATGACCTCTGGACCGGTCATTTATCGAGTCCTTACGATGCACCTGATGGGGTCCCCAGGGCTAAACCCTTTACAAGTGTGACACCGTTTTATCTTTTCAAGAATCCAGCAGATTAGGTAGTTTTATACGTGAGGATGTTGAGTCACTGCAAAGTTCAATCATTTGCTCAAATAAATAGCGAGCAAATTCATCGGACCCCAGGTCTGGCGGCCTCCAAGGTGTGTGGCACTCTGCGGCGACGCCTTGTGCGTCGTGACCCATAACCTCACTCGGGAAAGAAAATAATTGGAACTGAGGCAGGTCTAGAGAGGAAGCTTGGTTTTTCTTTTCTTGTGTAAATTAGAGTCTCCCCGTGCCAGCCTCTCTCCTCCCTCCGTGTGCGCACTCAGCAAGTTGAAATATAATGCTTGCTATTCCTTAGATTCGGGTCCCGGACCTTCTCTTTCCCTAAGATCAGAACTTCGTACCTAGTTCTCTTCAGCGTCCCTCTCTGCCTGCCCCTCGGGAAGGACGAGGCCCCCAACGCTGTATCTACTAGCTGGTCGAGTAGATGAGATGTTTGCCACACGTGTCGTCACGACTCCCCTGGTGCTCCTTGTCCCCTCAGACATGAGCCAAGCAGCTTTGGCCGTGCTTAGCATTTACATGCACACGGATATCGGAAAGGAGATACTCCGTCTCACCTACCCTCCCACCTTCTGCCTCATGAAGTAATGGTCTTTTTTTTTTTGAAATTAAAAAGAGGAAGGAGAAAAGGAAGAGAGGGAGAGGAGGGAGAAAGGAGGAGAAAAGGAGAGAGGGGAGGAAGGGAGGGGAATAGGAGAGCCCCATGTTGCCCACCTGAAATTTTCGTTCAGGTCACGCTAGAAAAAATGATGGCAGAGGAAGCTCCATCGTTGGCTCTCGAGTCGGATCTTCTTGGAGTCGATTCCTTCTTAGCCATGTGGTGACTCATTCAGCTTTCATGGGTTTCGCTTTGTCTTCCATAAGGTGACAAGAGTAATGACATGCACCTCAAAGCACTGTTGGGAGAATCCAGTGGGATAGCATATTTAATGGACATGGCACGGAGTGGGTACTCCCCAAATTTAGTTTCTTTCCTCAGCCAGGGCTTTGAGTCCTTCCTCCTGAGTTCTTCATTGAATTGCAATATCAGGCACAAACATGCCTTCTGTTTCTTTAGTGACCGTTCCTCTCCCCACCCGCTGCCCTAAATGGTATAATTGGAGTCCTTGCTACATTCTCCAACGTGATGAATCAGCATATTTGACCAAATTTTTTGTTCAGAGATCATGTCAGATCAGATTTTTTTGTTCAGAGTTAATTACTCTTTTGATCAGAAAGTTTATCCTTATCTCTTTGGGCTCATCTGCTATAACTTATTCTTACTTTTGTTTGATCAGCCCTGAATGTAGTGTGTTGTCTTTATTTTTCAAGGCAGCATTGATAAGAAGGGGAAAGGGTAAGAAAGGAGAAAAAACAGAGGCCATTTGATGGAAGTCTAGATGTTTCTATGAAGGGTCAGATATTAAGAAGAGGAAAAGAGAAGAGGGGAAGGAGAAACTGAGAGCCTCATTGCAGGGTCCCACAGGGAGCCAGGCACGGTCCCCAAATGATGTTTTGAGGAAAGTTTCATGATTATTACTTTTCTTTTTTTCTTTTATTAAGACAGAGGTCAACTGTCCTTCGGGGAGAGAGATCTCTTTTGCCGTTTGTTTAATCAAGAATCTCTGCCAGCAAGAGCCAAATGCATTGGCTGGTTGAGTTGCTGTGATTCAGCATTTTAAATTCATTTCTCAAGTGTTTGATTTCATGGCAGCTGACGGGCGTGTTGTCGGGGCAGGCTGGGTCTCACCCCAGCTCTACCACGGCCTGGCTGTGAAGCCTCGGGCAAGTTGCTTTTGTTCTTGGCATCTCACATGGAATGCAGGAATATGTGAGGATTAAGTGGTTTAATAGAAGGAAGAGAATCTGACATTTGTGTCGTCGTGGTCAATGTTCAACACGTTGGAGTTTAGATTCTGATAACAAAAGTCAGAGTAGCTTCACGTTTGGGGTGGGGGGAGAGGTAGTAATGGGGTTGGTGAAAAGTGGGGACACCCAAAGGTCTCTGGGGTTGTTGACAGAGCAGATGAACCACAGGCATGCCTTCAACTCAGAGCTGAAGTCACAAAAACAAATGATCTCTGCCCAGAGGGTCACGGGGAGTACTTGCCGGCTCCGGGTGGGACCGTTTGTTCCAGATGCACACAGCTGCAAGCCTCTGAGGGCCAGGGGCCCAGACTTTCTGTATTGTGCTCTCTCCTTTCCTGGCTTGAGCTGATGTCGTCCAGCACAGGCTCTCACTGTGCGGAGCTGGGACAGCGGCCACCACACCGAGGAAGGCACTTGCTGTCCCCAGGCGCCCCGGACATCGGCACCAAGACCTCCTTTTTAACCGTCCAGCCCTCTGTGGGATGCCTCTCCCTTTCAGCCTTAGGAACATTCCAGCTCCTCTCCCTGAGTGTCCTGGCAAGACCTCCATCCATCACATTGACCTGGCTCTGGTTCAGGAACCATCTGGAAGAAGCACATTAATTACGTTAGTCTGGGGTTTATCAGCCTTCCCAAAGGAGATGTTAGAAACTCCGGACATGCGACAGACATTGGTCCCTTTAATGCTGCCTCCTCTCAGATTAAGAAACTGCAGAGGTGTGAACGGAATCTTTACTACAAGGCTCGACAGTGGCTTCCAGGCCTCAAGAAGGCTTTGGAAGAACTAGAAGGTCCTCTCTGAGCTCTGGAAATTCTCAGTGACTTAATCCCTCTCTTTGTAACAGGGACTTTGGGTGACCTTGAGCCTTCTGACTGGGTCTGGGAAATACGAGAGCTGCGGAGTTGTTCTCTCTCCCCTTACACACATAAATGTGCTTTTACCAAATTGTGAGGCTTTACAGAGGCACAAAGCAAGTGGGTTTTTCTTTTGAAAATGGAATGATACTGCCAACTCTTTTTTATTTCTTTCTATTTTCTGAGTCGGCTGCTATCACTATTTCTGATTTCTGTATTCCTAAAGTCAGTCTGTTCTGTGTCTTGACGAACATTCCAGAACATCACCTCCTTTCTTTGCTTCCTCCATTTCCTTATTCATTCAACAAATGTTTATTAAGGTCCTGTGATGTGCCAGGCCCTTTTCTAGGCACTGGGGATACAGCAGTGAGCAAAGAAGACAAACACCCCACTCTCGTGGAGCTGATGTTCTGGTGTTGGAGGCAGACCACAAACAGGAGAAACAAGTGAACATGTGCAGAATGGCAGATGGGATAAGTGTACAGAGAGCATGAAGAATTGTGAGGGGGAGAGGGAGATCTGGCCATTTGTGTGAAGTTTGAGGAGGCGACAGAATCATCCATGGAGCACTCCAGGCAGCCAGGAGAGCAAGTGCAAAGGCCCCGAGGCTGGAGCATTCTGATGTGTTGAAGTGTCAGCCAGAGAGCCAGTTTGGCTGGAGCAGAGGAAGCCATGGGAGCAAAGGAGAGAGATCAGAGCAGTTGTGGGGAGACAGATCATGTGAGGCTGTGACAAAGGACATAGACTGACTTTGTGTGACATGGGCACCAGAGGGGAGTTTCGAGCAAAGAAAGGACATGATCTGACTTGTGAAAACACTCCCTCTGGCTGCTGTTTTGAGAATACGCTATAGAATAGTAAAGGTGGCGGCAGGACAGTCAGGAAGCTCCTGCAGTATGGGGTGGGGGTGGGGGGCAGAGAGCCGGGGTGGGGGTGAGAGAAGATGGGGCTGGAACCAGGGAGGCAGCCATGGAGATGGTGAGAAATATTTGGATACCAGATGATATTATGGTGGTAAAATGGACGGGGATTGAAAGATGAGGGAGGGTTGCAGAATCATGTCCAAATTTCCAGCTGGATGGAAGTGTCATTTACCGCCACCCCTTGCCCCCGAAGAGTGCTTGACCCTGGGGATAGCTCTGATCTTTGCAGATGGAATCAGGCTGCTTGCCCGTGCTCATTCCCAGGGCATCTTTTCCAGCACTCACGACTGGCCAGGCAGTGTTTATGCACCCTGCAGACAGTAACTAATGCAACCCTCATCACACTGCGATTGACCCATTTTACAGATGAGGATGCTAAGGCTGAAGGAGATTAATTGCTGGTCATGGGTCACACAACTAGTAAGTGAGGCATTGGGATTCAAAGCAGGCAGACCACCCGCAGGGCGCACCGAGAGCATGATACCCCCTCTGCATTGGCGTGACGATGATATCCAGTACCACGTGCTCCTTACGTGTAAACACACTGCGTCGTGTGCCGGGACATGTATTCTGTTATTTGATGGTAGATGCACACTGTGGGAAGGAGGAGAGTGAGACGGTAACCAATTCAAGACGCTATGGAACTTCGGTGAGACCATTCATTGCATCAGTTCTAAAGCTGTCTTGGTCCATGTGGGCAGGATTTAACAAAATCACCATAGACTGGTGGCTTAGGCACAGACATTGGTTTCTAGCAGTTCTGGAAGCTGGAAAGCCCAAGATCGACACACGGGCAGATTCAATGTCTGGCGAGAGCCCAGTTCCTAAGTTCGTAGATGGCTGTTCTCGCTGTGTCCTCACATGCTGAGAAGGAGCAAAGGAACTCTCTGGGGTCTCTTATAATTATAAGGCCACCAGTCCATGACCTCAGCACCTCCCAAAGGGCCCACCTCCTGATGCCTTCACATTGGGAATTAGTCTTCAACCTGCAGATACTGGGGGGCACGGACACTCAGTCTGTAGTGGTGTTTCAGGCGGTGGAGTGGAGCCTTGTACTTCCTGGTTTCAGATCCCCGACCTGCTGCCTGCTCTTGAGTCACCTCAGATGAGTGACCTCGCCGTCCCAAGACTCACATCCCACAGCTGTAAGGTGGTGTTATGGGTTGAATTGTATCCCCCTCACATTTATATCTTGAAGCCCCAAATCCCAGGACCTCAGAAAGTGACCTTATTGGAAATAGGGTTGTTGCGGATGTAAGTTGACGCGGGGCATGCTGGTGCAGGGTGAGCTCCTAATCCAGTGTAACTGGTGTCCTGAGAAAAGGGGGAAATTTGGACACAAGCGCACACACAGAACACCAGGGAAGATGGAAGCTGAGATTGGGTGATGTGTCTACAACTTGAGGAATACCAGGGATTGCCAGCAAACCCCAGAAGCCTGGGGAGAGCTATGGAACAGGTCTTTCCTCCCGGCCCTTGGCAGGAACCAACCCTCCAACACGTGGATGGCGGACATCCACCCTCCAGAGCATGAGACAATACATTTCCATCATGGAAGCCCCCCGTTGGTGGCACTTTGTCCCAGCAGTCCTAGCAAACTACTCCAAATGGAGTGAAGAAGAGTGTACGCTTTGTGAGGACGTCTCTATCTGTCTGTCTGTCTATCTATCTATCTGTCTGTCTGTCTGTCTATCTAATTATCTATCTATCTGACAGAGAGAGAGAGCATACAAGCAGACCGGAGGGGCAGAGGGAGAAGGAGAAGCAGCTCCCTGCTGAGCAGGGAGCCCGATGTGGGGCTCGATCCTGGGACCCTGGGATCATGACCTGAGCTGAAGGCAGACACTTAACCAACTGAGCCACTCCGGCGCCCCGAGGATGCCTTCAGGTGAAATTCCGAGTCCTGGCATCCAGTAATCAATCAGTATGTTTCAGCTCTGAGCATCACCCTCAACTTTTTGTTCTAAAGTTCCTGTTCCCTGCCTGCTGCTCTCTCCACCTGGGTGAAGGTGAGCTGGGTCCTCAGGACAGAATCCAGGTGGTTCCCACAGCTCCGATCAGATGCTTTCATGGCTATTGATTTGCCACGTGGCCTCTGTCAAGTTGCCTCACCTCCCTTAGTGCTCGTTTTCCACTCGTGAGGCACTTGACCCTTCTGGAAGGGTGTAAGGAGGCAGAATAATCCTTTGTCAAGTCTCAGATGTTTTAAGGGAAGGTGCTGTGTCACTGTGAGGTGGGACTTCCTCCCAGTCACTTTCCAGGTACGATGGGTGCCCCTCTTGCAAAGGTCACTCTCTGGGCTTAGGAGTTTCCCATGACTCTGGAGCTGAGCTCGGGCAGGTGGTTCCAGAAGTTCTGTCTTACACTGTGCAGGCATCTATCTCCATCTCTCTCCCTGCCCGAGAAGCTCTGGAATGCAGCCAGAGAAACCACACGGGCTCCGGCTCCTGCCGCTCAGCCGCGGGGAGGTCGTTGGAGACTCACTTGACCCAAATGCCACTGTCCCCAAATGGCGATAGGCAGGTGAACACTGGACAGGTGAGTTTCTAGGGCACACGGGGAGGAACACTAAGGTTCTAATAGGTATGTAGCTAATATAGATTAGAAAGAATATGGGGCACCTGGGTGGTAGGGGCGCCTGGGTGGCACAGCGGTTAAAGCATCTGCCTTCGGCTCAGGGCGTGGTCCCAGCGTTGTGGGATCGAGCCCCACATCAGGCTCCTCCGCTGGGAGCCTGCTTCTTCCTCTCCCGCTCCCCCTGCTTGTGTTCCCTCTCTAGCTGCCTGTCTCTATCTCTGTCGAATAAATAAATAAAATCTTTAAAAAAAAAAAAAGAAAGAAAGAATATAACCAGCACATCAAACCAGCATGGAAATTTTTAAAATTAAATTTGTATAAGAAAAAGAAGGTGAGTTGCTTTTTATTTTTTAATTTAATTTTATTTAAATTCAATTTATTAACATATAGTGTATTATTAGTTTCAGAGGTAGAGGTCAGTGATTCATCAGTTGCCTGTAACACCCAGTGCTCATTCCATCACATGCCCTCCTGAATGCCCATCACCCAGCTACCCCATCAGTGAGCTGCTTTTTTAAAAAAAAACATCAAGCAAATCATGCAAATGGTACATAGGGCAGAAGCCATCATTATGGTTCTTAAATGACTGAAATTTGGAGAAATGTAAGAGGCACTGGATGGCTCGTGTGGGCTCCATAAGTACATAGAAGTACAGCGTTGACAATTGCAGCTTTTTAAAGGTTAGACTTTTTACGCATTGCTAGTCATTCCCGCGCCTTCACCCCGCTGGTCCTGGTCCCTGAATTCTGCACCAGGGCCTGTTCGAACACTGGCGTTTTACACTGTGGAATCCAGCAACGCGAGAGGAGCTTGCCTGCCTTGGACACTGTCCAATGTCATTTAAAGGACCCCCAAGATAAAACCGCTTTCAATCTCTGCTCAAAAACCTTGTTAAGCCTTCCGTTCAAATTTATTGTTTGAAACTGTTCTGTGCTAAGAAATACAGGCCTTTCTGAGAGCCGATTCTCAAGCTCTCTCTTGTCAGGTGTTTGTATGAGTTGTAAATCGCTCAGTCGTTGCTGGGAGAAGTCATCGGGAAATCTCCAGCAACACCAGATCTGTAGCTTTCGAGAAGCACTGGAGAGGCGGCCGTTTGATTCTTCCTCTAAAATCGGGGGGAGGTTTATCACCCGCACTCTATGTGACGCTGTGTAACCTACCCACTGCCCGTTGTGTGATCCCTGAGTTCCGCTCTGAGCCAGACCAATCCTGTGTGCCCGTGCACATGGGTTTCAACCCCATGAGCTGATTCAGACACCACCCATGACCACTCACAACTCTGCTCTGAGCTTTTAGGGGAAACCCAAATTAACTGTCCCTATGCATTTTAGAAAGTTCTTTGAAGATGCTTGGAGCTCAGTTTTACTGCCCAGAGTCTCTTACTATCGTTCTTTACCCCTCCAGGCATATTTTATGTCAAGCAGAGAAGACTAACTGATGTAAGTAATACCACCGACAGCTAATTACAAAAATCAGTTCCTGTAACAACACGGAAGAGGATCTGGGTCTCAATGAGGAACGAGAGCCGGGTTGTGTGCGCCTCATTTTGAGATGGCAAACTGAAATGTCACAGGGTGTGCTCTCAGCTGTCAGCTTCTAATCTAATTAGACGGGATAATTGGGGAGGCTGAGCCCACTGACGGCTGACAAACATATTGGTCTAATTTCATTCCTTCTAATAGGACGCTGTCAACACCGAGCTTCTCTTGTAACCATTGTCAGCCCTGGCTGGCCCCGCCGCAGAGAGGAGAAGGCTTCTAAACTCAGACAAAACTCTAGTTTGATCCACAGATGGTTTCCGGGAGTACAGATCATCGCTGAGGGGGCTGGGAAAATGCATGTGTTGTGGGCTGAATCCAAACTGTAAAAGCAAAACAACAGGAAGGACAGTTGTTGATGAGGTAGAAAGCTGAACCAGATTGCTCAATAGCTACTGAGGAATATCCCTTCTATGACTTTTGAGGACATGCCACGACCAGAGCCTAAGCTTCGAGAGTGCTGCCAGGAGACCCTGGTTAGAGCCCTGTTGTCATGAAGAGCTAAGACGAGTGCATCACCACCTTTTCCAGTCTTCGTCTGCAAGGCTGACTATTCAAGCAGGACACACAGGATTGGCCTTCTGACCATCTGACTGGTGGGTCATCAGTTCCTGGCCATATTGGCCGCCATTAGAAACAGGTGCCCCTGGTGTATTAATTTTTTATTGCTGCTGTTACAAGCTACCACAAATTTAGTGGCTTAGAACAATACCCATTGCTGATGTCACAGTTCTGTGGGTCAGAAATGTGGGTGCAGCATGGCTCAGGGGAGTCCTCAGCTTTGAGGAGGTCAAAGCTCAAGGGCCAGCAGGGCCGTGTTCCTTTCTGGAAGTTCTAGACACAGACCTGCTTCCATAAACCTGTTTCCAAGCTCTCTCAGGTTGTTGGTCAAATTCAGTTCCTTGGGGTTGGGCTGACGTCTCCATATCCTTGTTGGCTGTCAGCGGGGGATGGGTCTCTGCTCCTAGAGGCTGTCTGCATCCTTCTCATTCTTCCCCAGTGTCCTCCTTCCAGCATGAGGGGGTCAAGTCTCTTTCACACTCAACATCTCTCCAACTTCCTCTTCTGCCTCATCTTTCTGACTCTAGCTGAAGAAAGTTCTCTGTTTTTAAGAATTCTTGTCATGAGACTGGGACAATCCAGATAATGCAGGATTGGCAAAGCCCTTTTGCCATGTAACGTAACATCTTTATAGGATCCAGGGATTGGGGCATGGATGTCTTTGGAGAGGGGTGATAAATGAGTGACTGCCATGAAGTCATACGTACATGACAATATTTTATCTTAATATAGTTTAAATGTTGTCCCCTAGATCTTATCCACCTTAATCATTTTAATTTAGCGAATATTTTTTTATATTTTATTTATTAGAGAGCACGCGCACACAAGCAGGGGGAGCAGCAGGCAGAAGGAGAAGCAGGCTCCCCGCTGAGCAAGGAGCCCAGCGATGAGGGGCTCGATCCCAGGACCCTGAGATCATGACCTGAGCCAAAGGCAGACACTTAACCGACTGAGCCACGTAGGCATCCCTAGCAAAAACTTTCTTTTCCGCAGAGAGCACAAGCTTAGATTTTTGGCCCAGGCATTATCCCATCTACCATTTATTATTCCAAATTAGTGGGATTCAAAATAATGAAAGTTCTCAAAGTCAAAGAGAAGGTCTAATATTATTGTGGATCAAGGATTTGCCTGGCCATGCAGTCTGTAGGCCCAGGGATGCCAACACTTTGGTTTAATTAATTTAATTAATTAAATATGATGTTGGTTATATGGGAAATGGCTACAGAAACACACCAGGATTATTATACCATGTGTACTGCATGACAACCACACTGGGTATGGAAAGAGGCCCCGCAACCTTGATGATATGGGGGCGTCCCAGGCTGCTGGCTGAGTGGTGGGACGCACAACAGTGATGGAGGTGGATAAAGTACTGGCCTTGAGCAGGCACCTCTGGATGCACTCAGGTGACCACAAGGATTGTGTGGCACTCTGAGCAAGATGCTTCCTAACAGCTCTGCTCACCCCAAGCTTGACCCCAACAGTTTGGAGAGGCAGCCATTGTTCCCCTTTTCTCTGCAAGAGAACCAGAAATCTGATCCTCAGTGTGGAAGAAGTTTTCTGCTTTTTTCCAGAATAATCCAGTTTTGCTTTTGCATGCCCCCAACAGCCTCCTTGTGATTCAGAAAGGAACAGATGCAGATAGTGATTGAGTAATTCACCAAAGATGACACCACAGTGAAAGGCAATCAGGACTTGAGACTCCTGATTGTGGCCAGTGGGGTGTGCTCTCCAGTGAGACCTACCAAGCAGGTGGTCAGCTGCCCTTTTCCTTAATTTCCACTTCCATCTCTTGATGAAGCATTTGGAAATGAACTGTCCATGACTCTGCAAAAAGAACAGGTGCCAGATGTTTCAGAGTGGGATTTACCTGGAATGGCCACTCCTTGGGGCGTTGCTTCTTTTAAACCAAACATGACAAGTTTGAAACCTGCCTCCACTTAATGTGAACAGCTTCCTTTTTCTTGTGGCCAGTGTCTGGGACTGTAGATGGATGGGTGATGAATGGATGGATAGGTCGATAGATGGTGGGTGGATGGATGTATGATGGACAGATGGATGGATGGATGGATGGATGGATGGATGGATGGATGGATGGGTGATGGACAGATGGATGTGTAAGTACATGGATGCATGGATGGATGGATGGATGGATGGATAGACAGATGAATCTAATGGATAATTATGATTGGTGTGCCTTTACCTATGTCTGGTTGGGGTGTTAAACTTAATCATGCAGCCAAGATGTAACCACATCAAAATTACTGGCATTGCTGTTGCACTGTAAAGACATGGATTAAGGGGATCCTGGGTGGCTCAGAGGGTTAAGCGTCTGCCTTCAGCTCAGGTCATGATCCCAGGGTCCTGGGATTGAGCCCTGTGTTGGGCTCCCTGCTCAGGAGGAAGCCTGCTTCTCCCTCCCCTGCTTGTGCATGCTCTCTCTCTCTTTCTCTCTCAAGTAAATAAATCTTTTTAAAAAAAGACATGGATTAAAATAACATTTTTGCTTTAAGAAGAAATATAACCAAATAATGTGAAATATGTACAATCATGATTAAAAGAACAAAAGAAACTATACCCAGAAAAGCTAGCTTGTATGCACAGCTCTAATTGTTCCTGGCAGATAAATCATGTTTGTGTTCCTGAAACTACTAGTCACTTCCCATGGAATAAGAATCCTGAATATACCACACTGTTAGACATTATTCATCAGATTAGTGCCAGAGGGTAACTAATAATTGTTACTTTTCTCTGTCTTCTTTGCCAACACACACAAACATACAGATACAGCTGTGGCACCTGGGACAGTGCTCCTTGATGTCTTTTCCTGCATTCCATGGGTCTGGGCCTTTGCAAAGACATTGCAATCATTATTTCTGATCATCACAGCAAGTAGAAGTTACCATCCCCATTTTGTAGATGGAGAAATCAAGCCCGAGATTAGAAGTAAGTTAGAAGCCAGATCAAATGCCACAGCCTTTGGTGATGTCTTGGCTTGCTGGGTCACTTGCTCGTTTCTCAGTGATGTCTCATCAACCTGTGCATCTCTCCATGGGAACACTAGAATGATTGCATGAAATGTCACCACGTCTGAATCATCCTTCTTATCTGCACACACACAGACACAGTGCTTTGCACAGACCAGCCCGGCGGTACCTTTCTACTGGGTGAATGGGTGGGACCGATAAAGAGTATGTTCCTGTATTTAAAGGAGGAGAAAAAGGAGAAAACTTCCTCCCAAGGAAGGAAACACCTACATCTTTTTCCTTCTGCTCCCTCTCACCCACCACCCATTTTTCATCAGTTCTCTTAAAAATAATTTCCATTGTGGGGCGCCTGGGTGGCACAGCGGTTAAGCGTCTGCCTTCAGCTCAGGGCGTGATCCCGGCGTGATGGGATCGAGCCGCACGTCAGGCTCTTCTGCTATGAGCCTGCTTCTTCCTCTCCCACTCCCCCTGCTTGTGTTCCCTCTCTCGCTGGCTGTCTCTATCTCTGTCAAATAAATAAATAAAATCTTTAAAAAAAAATAATTTCCATTGTATTATAAATTTGGATGCATTTTATTACCCACCAATACCCCTCAGAGATGGTAGCACATTTGAAAAATAGCCTATATTAATTTTGTGACAATGACCAAAATGAAACTAAAAATAGCACTTGTGTGTTTCTTGCCACATTAGTGTTGGCTTAATTAACAAAGGCCCAAGATTGCTAGAAAATATGAGGGCTCTTGGTCAAAAATCAGTAAAGAATTAATAAGAATTTCAAGATGGAAACTAAGCATGAGACCCTACTAAGCATGGGGTCTTGTCAACGACACAGGTCGCATGCCCATGAAGCCAGCCCTGGGTGAAGGAGACAGATGGTAACAGGTACGCAAATCTATAACCACAGTTGTGATTAGTCCAGGTGTTAGGAGAGATCAATTATAAGCCCTTGAGTCCCCCACCATGACTACGTTGTGTCTTTCATAGAGTAGATGCTCAAAAAATGTTTAGTTAATTGACAGCTTGAAGTGTCCTGATGTTACAGGAAGGATTTCCATGGACTGCCACAGAGAACATGATGGATTATTATACTAATAATAGCTAAACTTATCGACTTTGGTTGATGGCACGATCAATGCCAAGCACTGCACTCAGCCCTTCTTATGCTTGTGTCATTGAATCGCTACATGTGCCTATATGTTAAGAATGATATGATCCCCATTTTTCAGACGACGAAATAAGTTTTAAGAGATTGGAGGGCGTGCTCGCTTCGGCAGCACATATACTAAAAAAAAGAGATTGGAGGGCACCTGGGTGGCTCAGCCGGTTAAGCGTCTGACTCTTGGTTTCGGCTCAGGTCATGATCTCATGGGTTGTGAGATTGAGCCCCAAGTTAGGCTCTGCGCTGAGCTCAGAGTTTGCTTGGGATTGTTGTCCTTTTCCTCTCCCTCCCCACTGCCCTTCTCCCTGTTCACGCAGGGAGTGCTCTCTCTCTCTCTTGCTAAAATAAATTAAAAAAAAAAATTTTAAAAAGAGATTGGGGAACTTGCCCAAGGGTCATCCAGCTGATGAGTGGCAGAACCTAGAAGTTAAGCTAGCCACTGTTTGCCTGGCATATAATACTGTGCTTTTAAATACCATGCTACATGTCTCTTCAAGGCTGAGAGCAAATATTTGATGTCTGTTCGTTGTGTCCCATCCTGACTCACCTTTGAAAAGTTCTTACTCTCATTTTGCTTCCAATTAAATTGGATCAGCCACCATTTATTGAACCTAGCCCTTGCTTTGTGTAAGGCACAGAGAACCTTCCAAGTACCTGCTAGCAGGTGAGGCCAGTTTAACCAGTTCTCTTGCATAATTAACACCCAGAGCTTGATGGCTAGGTCTGCTTTGTTGTAGGGGGTTGCAAAGTCTAAAGAAGTGAATATATGTAAAGAGATTTGCATAGTGGCTGGTCCATAGCGCTCTGTAAGAGCTAACTTCGTTTTGATGTCCTTCTCAGGGAATCCCAAGGTCCACTGTGGTTCCTCGCACATATTTTCCACTCGTATTCCCAAACGAACGGATGGAAGTTAGAAAGGTGGGAGAAACCCCAGGAGTTATTGTAAAATATGTTTTGAAAACCAGAGGAGTTTTCATGTAGGATGAGAAGGATTACAATATGGTACTGGAGCTGTAGAAAGGACGAAGAAATTACGTAAGACTTTGAGAGGAAAGAGTTAATCAAGGGAGGCAGGCTGGGGAGGAGAAGGAAAGCTTACACTCTGTTCTCACCTCTGTGTTCAAAGGTGACGCATTACCTGTGGGTGATTATTTTCCTCTCCCGTTGGCTTTCAACTCGAAGTTTAATAGGATGATGATATATATGTATATATAAGGCCATGAAACCAGAATTTGACCTGCTAGGTTAATAAACACTAGCAGTTACTGTAACTCACAAATTACAGGTCCCAATTTTCGCAGCCGGGTTGCAGGCATTAATTAAAACTGGTGTTGCAAATCACAGCATTTTGGAATGCCTGCAATGTTTAAATTATCAATGGTGTTGCTACCTTAATTTAAAGAAGCAACTTCCATCATTTTTCAGAGAAGAGTACTCTAAGCCAGAATAAGTCCATCTCTCACGCTCACAGAGTCATTAATGTGTTAGAAGCAAATGAAAGTTTTTAATGCCTTTCAATATGTTTGAGTACAAATTACCAGACTTGCAGCTGTGGCCAGCTCTGCATATTATAAATGGTACAGAATAATTAAGGAGATGTTACTATGAGTAAGTTTTTGGTTTGGCTGATTTATCTCAATCTCTCTCTCTCTCTCTCTCTTGAATTTTCAGAAGAGGCAATATTGCCCCCCAAAGGGGTGGAATTTGGTTCTTGATAGGGGAGCTCAGATATTATCATTTCCCTCCAAAGGCCACAGGACATAAACAGATATACAGTATATCTGTGGTATTAAAACTTTATGGAGTGGGATGGTGAACAGGAAGAATGTCTGAAAATCTCCTTAGGGAGATGATGATAAAAAAAAAAAAAGTTTGAGGAACTCAGCTCGAGGCTTTTGTACATGTGATTTCGATCCATCTACCCACTTTGTGATAGGTAGAGAATATATCTTAACGTTCTTTCAAGTGGCAGTGTAATGGACTGAATGTTTTTGTCCCTCCCCCTGCAAACTCCTACCTTGAAATTCTTTTTTCTGTTTGTTTTTGTTTTTTTGTTGTTGGTTTTTTTTTGTTTTTTTCTTAAATGATTTTTATTATATTATGTTAGTCACCATACAGTACATCCCTGGTTTCCGATATAAAGTTCGATGATTCATTAGTTGCGTATAACATCCAGTGCACCATGCAATACGTGCCCTCCTTACCACCCATCACCAGTCTATCCCATTCCCCCACCCCCCTCCCCTCTGAGGCCCTCAGTTTGTTTCTCATAGTCCATAGTCTAAACCCCACTCTGATGGCATTAGAGACGGGGTCTTTGGGAGGTGAGGCTCTACCAGCCTCACGAATGGGACAAGTGCGCTTATAAAAAGGGCCCCCCAGAGCTCTCTCTCTCTCTCTCTCTCTTTTTCTTTTTTTTTTTTGACTGATGTGGCAGATTTATTCAACTTGAGTATATCGTTACACATTTCGGCATGCTATGCATTTCAGAATTCCCTGCACAGTTAGAATTTTTTTTTTAATGTAAAGACTACAGAAGAACTAATGATACAATTCTCAGGAAAGGTGTTATGCAGTTTCCTCAACTGATGATGCAGGAAAGAAAAGCAACTTGTATGTGTATGCCACTTTCAACCTTCTACAGACAATTACGATATAACATACCTTTGAAAAGTGTAAAATGAGAATGTTTTGTGAATTTAGGTCTCTTGCCATCGTCCAACCATGTGAGGGCACAGGGTCTCCCGAAAGAGGGCCTCACTAGAATATGACCATGCTGGCATCCTGCTGTGGGACTTGGAGCTCCCAGAACCATGAGGAATAAGTTTCTGTCGTTCATAAGTCACCAGGTCTATGGTGCTTTGTTCTAGCAACCCAAACTATGACAAGCATTATACAGAGAAACTAGACAAGTTGACTCAACAACAGAAATGAAGTGTCCGCTGTCGGTGTGACCCAAGAGAAAGTTAGTCTGGGAGAAAGGATAAATGGCAGCCAGAGCCCAGAGTCGGATGACGATGGTAGAACCACATGGGCTGGGTCAGAGAAAGTGATCGGACAGGTAGAGTAGAGAGGCGTGCTGTGGGGGGCAATGTATGGTGACAAGGGGTCAGCACCACTTCCAGGTGGGTGGTGGCAAGTAGAAGTTAATGAACGAAAGGACAAGGTCATGGGGCTGACCTCTGAGGCAAGGCTGGAACGGGGTATTTCCACATATGTACATTAGGGAAGGAGGCATGGGTGATGGAAACGGCACCAGCTCTGAAATCTCTGGTTTCTCCAGAGTGTGAGTAATATCTCTGATTGGATCAGCTGCAATCATATGCTCATTCCTGATCAGTCACCTTGGAATACCCAGCCCTGGATCAATGGCAGTGGGGCCAACCCTACTCGAACTATGTCGGTGAGCAATGGAGGAAGGGGCTATCTCCAAGGACAGTTAGGACATGTTATTGCCAAAAAGAACAGAGACTGGTTGTCGGGGGAAGGGGAACAACTGACGCCGACTCTGGTGTCACACAGAGCTGCTTTCCAACCTGGCCTGGGTGCCCTGGGCAGCTTGGTCTGTGAGTCTCAGCCACCCCCATTGCAGTGAGTGTGGGCAAGAACAGAACCAACCCTACAGGGTTATTGTGAGGTTTGAATGTAAAATGAAGGTAACATGCCTGGCACCTTGTCAGTCCTCAGTAAATGTGGCTTTTTTTCCTCCTTACTGAGGAATTCTTTCCTACCGAAGAAATCAGTTTATTTTGATTAATGTGTGTCCACAATAAGTAATTGAATGAGGAGAATCAGTGCTGAAATTCATAATTCATTAACTGTGTGCTTTCAAAGGGCTTATTAACTCACTAAATTCTCCACAGGGTTATTTTTCTTCTCCTCTTTCAATATCCCTCTCTTATCTAGACCTTATAAGGCACTAATATACTCCCATCGTCCTTTCAATGCCTTGCCTTGCTCTGATTTTGATATTTCCCCTGCCATCGTCACTTGAATAGTGCCTGGTAATGACACAGTCTGTCAATAAATGGGGTACGTCCCCTGAGAAGGAAAAGGATCCTCATGGTGCCGTGAGAAAGGGTCTGCCACTCTACTGGTTTTCGTGGGCATCCATTATAAAGCACCTCGGACAGGGAGAGGAAACAACAGAAATTTATTGTCATACAATTCTGAAAGCTGGAAGTCTGAGATCAAGGTATTAGCAGGGTTGGTTTCTTCTGAGGCCTGTCTCCTTGGCTTTTAAATGCCTGTCTCATTCCTGTGTCTTCACACAGTCTTCCCTTTGTGCATCTCTTTTTATGAGGACACCAGCCATATTGGATTAGGGCCCACTATAATGACCTCCTGAGTTCTTAAAGACCCCATCTCCAATACAGTCACATCTTGAGGTACTGGGGGTTAGGACTTCAACATATGAATTTGGGGGTGTACAATTCAGCCCATAACAACCACTTATAAGCTGTGAGCCTGTGAACAAATCTCCCAACCAAGCACTTTTGATTAAAACTCTTCTAGAGATAAAGAACTGAGACCCACTCAAGGCAGTACAAGTAAAGTAGAGTTTACCAAAGAGTTGCAAGGTGTAATCTCCTGAGACAACTGAAATCTAGCCATCCTCTCTCCATTTCTCAGGGCTAGCAACATGGCTCTCATCTCTGCTTTATTATATCCTCTCTCTCTCTTTCTTTCCCTCTCCTTCTCTCCTTCCCTCCTCTCTCCTTCTTACCTTTTTCTCTATTTACACATGGTCCAACAAGGCATCTAATGCCAAACTAATATGATCTTTTACCACCAAACAGCTTTAGTCTCTAAATTTTAAAGTCTCAAGAGAGAAAATCTAATTGGTCATTGGCCAGCCTCATTGGTTGATCTTGAGTCAGGTGCCCATTGTTAGTCCAGTCAGCTGTGTCTGAGCCACAGGGGAGCAGAGCCATGTAATACAGAAGTTTCCCAGACCAGTTCTTTCAGCAAGTACTAAGGCAGAGGAGTTCCCATGTATGGAGGCTGAGGCATGGACACACATCCCATACTATGTCTACCACCTAAAATAGACCTCAGCATTCCCATTTGTAAAGTAGACATGACAATATACACTTCACAGAGTCATTCTAAAGAAGAAATGAGATAATGAGTTGCAGACTTCTTTGGTGACTCTGAACCATGTGAAGTTTTTGTAGAGTTGAGCAAGAGCTTACTAATTACATTGCTAAGTCCCTGTATCAGCTCTCGACCAAAATTGCCGTGTAACAAAACTCAGTGACTTAAAACAACCATCAGTTGTTCTTGTGGATCTGTGGGTTATCTGATGTTGGCTCATCTAGGCTGGGCTCAGATTGGGGTAGCTGTGCTCCAGATGTCTCTCACCTCCTCCTGGGACCAGCAAACTAGCCAGGATATATCCTTCTCATGGTGATAAGGGAGGTTTAAAGAATGCAAGCAGAAGCAGACAGGCTTCTTCATGCCTAGGAATCTGTCTTTAGTGTTTTCTCTTTAAATGTGATACATCCTAGGATGAGGCCACCTGGGTCACAGCTTAATAAGTGTTACATGTGTGGCAAATCAATCATTTACACTTTCATGGCCAAAACTTAAGTATATTCAGGACTCATGCTTTGAGTTCATTTTAGTGCATGATTTTTACAAGCACTCCTTACTCCAGGAAGCAAGACTCATAAAACTCAAAAATTCTTGGTTTTTGATTGCCTTGATGATTCTTGATTCTTTTCCATCAAATTTTACTTATTTAATGATGTTTCCATTGAAGTCTTCATTTAAACTAGAGAATCCGAAAAATGTTAGAACTCTGAGACTGGGAGACATTTCTTTTTTGTTTCACGAGTAGAGATACTGCAGCTTTGAGATGTAAAATGACTTGTCTAAAGCCTCAAAACAAATCCCAAATATATCTCGCATTGGGCTAAATGAAACCTGGATCAAATTAAATAGGGAAATTCTGGTGCTGCTAGGGAATTGCAGATTAATTTTAATATATCTGGGATTTTTTGTTTTTGTTTTGGATCAAACCTAACTTGATTTGGCCAAAAGATGTTATTCATTGCTTCTCAGACCCTATCTTGAAATCTGGAAGTTAAACAGAAAGGTATGAGAGTGAGCGGGAATTTGCAGTTGACTAGCCAGGTTGAGAAGATAATTTTCTACCTGCTCTTCAGATTTTTCACCAGCCTCTTGGTTCTAAACTCCTTACGAATCAAGTCTTTATGGTGTATGTATATCCAAACCTCTACTTTTTGAATTGCTTATTTGTTTTTCTCTACTGTGGGGATTTGATTATTAACCATAACAAAATTACTGGTAGGGGAGCTAGAGATTTAGAAAATGCTAGACAATCATCTAGTTTAAAAAAATTATACAGCTCAGCTCTGAATTAAGGGCAAGAAAAATGCTAATAAATACACAGAAAAGCAAAAATGAAGTCTAATGTTCTCTGCCTCATAGAGCCTTCTTTTTTTTTAAGATTTTATTTATTTATTTGAGAGAGAGAGAGAGACAATAAGTTGAGGAAGGGGCAGAGGGAGAGAGACAAGCAGACTCCCCACTGAGTGGGGAGCCCGATGCGGGGCTCCATCCCAGGACCCCGAGATCATGACCTGAGCCAAAGTCAGACACTTAACGGACTGAGCCACCCAGGAGCCCCTCGTAGAGCCTTCTTGAACTACATGAAAGATACTAGACCGCCCTCCTTTCTTTGAGTCATTTCAGTGGTTATGTTCTGTCCCCCATCTTCTCTTGATCTTAACCCTTCTGTTCTGAAAGCGTGATCTTTCTCAAATCCTGAAAGCTGGGGAAAACATTTTTATTATTCTCTCAGGCCTTGGTGAAAAAAAATCTTCTAAGTAAATCATTGGGTAAAGAGTAACAGATTCAAAATATGCAAATGATGAAACACTCATTCTGCAGTCTATAGAAGCCAAACTCCTACTACTGTCAAATGAAGTTCTCCCATCTGGGAGGGCTGGAGGTTTGCTTTTCCTATTTATGTATTCCTTTCCAGGGTACCCTGTGCTAGGGCACACAAAGGCTGTAGCACCCAGGATGATTCTGATGCCTTTGTTATCTGCTTTTGAACATTAAAAAAGATGTGAGTTGTGAGCTACAAACTTTGCCTTGGGGTTAATATTTTTATAAATGAAAAATGTGATGGAATGGACATTTGCACATCTCTATTGCAACACTTTTAAACAGAAGCACTTTGTTACATTATGAAATAGGAAAGATAGCTCCCTTGCTGACGTCACCCTGTCTTGAAATTTTACATCTCTAGTCTACTGGCGTCTCTTGTTGAGTATGTTCTACTCCATCTCCTTGCCACCCTGACTCCACCCACCTCACCTGTGCACGCTTGTTTTTTAATGCACTGTTCCTCATTTCAAAAGCATCCAGAGTGAAGCTGTCCAAGGATCTGATGAGTTCTGTCGTACACCATCACTTGGAAGACCATTGGTCCTGATCGTGAGCTCATTTATACATCAGCATCATCCAAGGAGCATAATAAAATCAGATTGCAAGGCCCACCTGCAGAGCATAATATGGCTGGCTAACTTGAAGCTTGGGAATCTGATGTATTAAATGCTTTATGCAACTTGGATGCAGGTAGACAAGACCCTGTGAGACCCTGGTGTGGTCACTGAGAGTGGGCTTTTAGCCACCCAACTTGGGTTTGAATTCTAGCTCCATCCTGGGATAACTGATTTTGTGAGCATGTTACTTACCACTCACTTTGTTCTCTAATTTCCTCGTCTGTAAAATAGGGAGATATTATTTACATTTTAGCCATTCTGACTGGTGTGAGGTGGTATCTCATTGTGGTTTTGATTTGTATTTCCCTGATGCCAAGTGATGTTGAGCACTTTTTCATGTGTCTGTTGGCCATTTGTATGTCTTCTTTGGAGAAATGTCTGTTCATGTCTTCTGCCTATTTCTTGACTGGATTATTTGGTTTTCGGGTGTTGTGTTTGGTAAGTTCTTTATAGATCTTGGATACTAGGCCTTTATCTGATATGAATTTTCAAATATCTTCTCCCATTCTGTAGGTTGCCTTTTAGTCTTGTTGACTGTTTCCTCCACTGCAAAAGCTTTTTATCTTGATGAAGTCCCAATAGTTCATTTTTTATTTTTCCCCCTGCCTTTGGAGACATGTCTAGCAAGAAGTTGCTGCAGCCAAGGTCACAGAGGTTGCTGCCTGTGTTCTCATCTAGGATTTTAATGGATTCCTGTCTCACATTTAGGTCTTTCATCTGTTTTGAGTTTATCTTTGTGTATGGTGTAAGAAAATGGTCCAGTTTTTTTTCTCTACATGTGGCTGTCCAATTTTCCCAACACCATTTATTTGTTGAAGAGACTGTCCTTTTTCTATTGGATAGTCTTTCCTGCTTTGTTGAAGAGTAGTTGACCATAGAATCGAGGGTCCATTTCTGGGTTCTCCACTCTGTTCCATTGCTCTATGTGTCTGTGTTTGTGCCAATACCATACTGTCTTGATGATTACAGCTTTGTAATAGAACTTGAATTCTGGCATTGTGATGCCACCAGCTTTGGTTTTCATTTTCAACATTCCTTTGGCTATTCAGGGTCTTTTCTGGTTCCATACAAATTTTAGGATTATTTGTTTCAGCTCTGTGAAAAAATGTCAATGGTATTTTGATAGGGATTGCATTGAATGTGTAGATTGCTCTGGGTAGTATAGACATTTAACAATATTTATTCTTCCAATTTATGAGCATGGAATGTTTTTCCATTTCTTTGTGTTTTCCTCAATTTCTTTCGTAAGTGTTCTGTAGTTTTTAGAGTACAGATTCTTTACCTCTTTGATTAGGTTTATTCCTAGGTATCTGATGGTTTTTGGTGCAATTGTAAATGGTTTGTTCCTTAACTTCTCTTTCGTCTCATTGTTAGTGTATAGAAATGCAACTGATTTCTATGCATTGATTTTATATCCTGCCATGTTGCTGAATTCCTATATGAGTTCTAGCAATTTTGGGGTGGAGTCTTTTGGGTTTTTCACATAAAGTATCATGCCATCTGTGAAGAGTGAGAGTTTGACTTCTTCTTTGCCAATTTGAATGCCTTCTATTTCTTCCTGTTGTCTGAATGCTGAGGCTAGGACTTCTAGTACTATGTTGAACAACAATGGTGAGAGTGGGCATCACTGTTGTGTTCCTAACGTTAGGGGAAAAGCTCCCAGTTTTTCCCCATTGAGAATTATATTCGCTGTGGGCTTTTTGCATATGGCTTTTAGGATATTGAGGTATGTTCCCTCTATCCCTACACTATGGAGAGTTTTAATCAAGAAAGGATGCTGTATTTTGTCAAATGCTTTTTCTGCATCAACTGAGAGGATCACATAGTTCTTGTCCTTTCTTCTGTTAATGTGATGTATCACATTGATTGATTTGCCGATGTTGAACCACCCTTGAAGGGATAAATCCCACTTGTTCATAGGGAATAATCCTTTTAATGTACTGTTGGATCCTATTATCTAGTATCTCGGTGAGAATTTTTGGCATCCATGTTCATTAGGGATATTCATCGGTAATTCTAGATGGAGCTCAATTAATATTCCTTTTCCAAGAGGGTTCCTGGTTTGCTTTTGTTGTTGTTTTTAGAGATAGTGTGCATGAGTGGGTAGGGGCAGGCAGAGGGAGAGGAAGAAAGAGAATCTTAAGCAGGTTCCACACCCAGCACAGAGCCCAATGTGGGGCTTGACCTCATGACCCTGAGATCATAACCTGAGCCGAAATCAAGAGTCAGGCGCTCAACCAGCTGAGCCACCCAAGTGTCCCAGGAGGAGTTCTGTCTTTAACATTTCTGAAGACTAGCCTATTTGTCCATGACTCATTTCTTATTCAAGAACATGACTCAACAGAGGGAAGAAAAAGTTAGCATGAAATGGAAGAGTTGTATGGGACCAATTTATTTTTTATGTGTTATTTTGCTTACATTTTAAAATTATGAAATAGATTATATTTATAAGAGTGTGACTGTAATGCATATGTATATTTAAGGAATAATTTTAAAAATACCACCTTGCAGAACGGTCAAGCACCCACCACCTAGTTCAAGAAATTGGACATGACCAGTATCATTGAAATCTCCTGTATGTGCTTTCCTAATCACATCTCCCTCCCCACAACGTTAACTACTATTCAGTATTTGGTATTTATCATCCCCATGTGTTTCTTAGAGTATAATTCCTAGTCCAGCAGCAGAAACGTCCCTGGGAAATTTGCTACAAATACAACTTCTCAGGTCCCACTCCCAGACATACTGAGTTAGAAACTCTGGGGGAGAGATCCAAGAATGTGGGTTCTAAGAAGAGCTCCAGGTGCTTCTGATGCTCCATGAAAACCACAGCTTTGTAGTAGTTAGATGCCATGTGTGTGTGTCTCTACACGTGTGTGTGTTAGTGTGTCCCGAAGCAATATGTTCTCTACCTTTATCTGATTTTGACCTTCATATCCGTGAAATCATACTTTATGTAATCTTTTGCTCCTTGATACTTTTCTCTATCTTCTGTTTTTAAGGTTCATACATATTCATATGTGTAGCATAAGGTCATGTATTTTACAGGCATATAGTATCCATTGTTGAATACAACAATTTATTTAAACATTTTAGAGCCAGTAGACATTTAGATTTTTCCTAATGTTTTGCTCTTTGGAGCAATGCTAGCATGAACATTCTTGAATATTTAATTGATGCACCTGTGTAAAAGGGTGTCTCGAGGGAAGTGCTTCCGAGTTTTTTCATGTCATAGCGAGCAGAGTCAAAAGTGGTAATATTTGTAAACAGAGGTAAACAGGCTTCTCAGGACCTAGAGTGGATTTGTAGTCTTGGTTTTCAGAACTCCCATCCAACCGTCCTTTCACATAGATAGGTTGGAAATCTTAAAAAACAAAAACAAAACAAAAAAACTAAGACTGGCTTGTAGCTGGGTTTCTAGAGCCAAATGAGATTTTCCCAACTAAACGTACTCACACAAGAGGGAGAAGGCATTTTAGGGGCCAAAGCCATCTTCCTTGATGCTCCTGGCCACTGTTGCTAGCAAGTTCCCTGGAATAACCTCCTTGTGTCCTCCTTCATACATTTGAGTGACAAGGAACAATGGCAGGGAAATACAAATCAAAACCACAATAAAATGTCACATCACAGGGAACCTGGGTGGCTCAGTCAGTTAAACATCTGACTCTTGTTTTCTGCCGGGGTCATGATCTCAGGGTTATAAGATCAAGCCCTGTGTTGGGTTCAGCACTAGGCGAGGAGCTCGCTTAAGATTCTCTTTCTTCCTCTCCCTCTGCCCCCTCCCCCATTCTCCCTCTCTCTAAAACACAATGTCACATCCTGTAGGATGGCTGTAATCAAACACATAGATAGTGGCAAGTGTTGGCAAGGATGTGGGTCAATCAGAACACTCATACCTATCGGTGGGAATGGAAAATGGTGCAGCACCTTTGGAAAAGTCTGTCAGTTTCTCAAAAGGTTAAGCATAGTTACCAGATAACCTGGCAGTTTCACTCCTAGGTATACACCCAAGAGAATTAGAAGCATGTGTCCATACAAAAACATGTACATGAATGTTCATAGCAGCATTATTCATTTGTAGCCACAAAGTGGAAATAGTCCAAATGTCCACCAACTAATTTTAAAAATATATATATCTTATTGTGCTGATTAGGCCCCCCATACAATATTGAACAGAAGTTGTAATGGTGGGTATGTTCTTGTGCTGTTCCTGATTTTAAAGAGAAACTTAAGTTTCACCATTTAGTATAGTATTTACTGTAAGTTTTTTTTGTAGATGTCCTTTTAAGTTAATGAAATTGATTCTATTCCTTGTTTGCTAAGAATTCTGCTGCCTCTTCCTCCTCCTCCCCCCCTTCTTCCTCTTCTTTCTTCTTGTTCTTCATGAATAGCAGCTAAATTTTATGGATTGCTCTTTCAGTATTTATTGAGGTGACCGTATGGTTTTGTCTCCTTTATTAATACAGGGAATTCCATTGTACTAGTTTCCTGGGGTTACCATAATAAAGTACCATAATCTGGGTGGTTTAGATAGTTTTAAACTATAACTATTATAACTATTGACCTAATCACCTCTGAAAGGCCCCACCTACAAATACCATCACCCTGGGGATAGCAGCATCAACATGTGAACTTGGGTGGGGGACACAAACATTCAATCCAGAGCACACACTGAGCCCTGAATTATTTTATTTATTTTTCTTATAGAAATTTAATTAATTTTTCATTTCAATTATTTATTTATTGTTTTTTATTTTATTTAAATTCAATTTAGTTAACATATAGTGTATTATTGTTTCAGGGGTAGAATTTAGTGATTCATCAATTGCATGTAACACCCAGTGCTCATCACATCACATGCCCTCCTTAATGCCCATCCCCCAGTTACCCCATCCCCCCAGCAACCCTCAGATGTTTCCTGTAGTTATTTTAAAGCAAATTCCATACCTCATATCTTTCATCCACAATTGTATCAGCATGTATCTCTAAAAGGTAAGGCATCTTTATATATATATATAGACACACACACAAAGTTAGAACAGTGTAATGGACTCTGTCCTGTGCCCATTTCTCTGCTTTGATAATTATCAACTCATCTCAAGTCCCACCCATGGCCCCTCCAAATTACTTTGAAGCAACTCTCAGGCATTATAAATTCTAACTTTAAACTTTTTAATTCGTATACCTAACTGATAAGGACTCTTTTGTTTAACAACGGTACACCTAAAAATTAGCAAGTTTCTTCATCTGATCAAATATCTGGTCCATGTTCCCGTTTCCATCGCGGTCTCATACTTTCTCTAACTGCCGGTCTGTGTGAATCTGGTCCACGTTCCCGTTTCCGTCGCGGTCTCATACTTTATCTAACTGCCGGTCTGTGTGAATCTGTTGCAGAGTCTACGTGTTGCATTTAGTTGATCAATTTCTTAAGCCTTTTGGCATCTCTGGTTTTCTTCTCTTTTTATTGATCTGATTTGGGGTCATTTATTTGTTGAAGAAAGGAGATCATTTACCCTATAAATTTCCCACACTGGATATTTTGTGACGCAGACATGGTGTCAGTTAACATTTTCTTCTCTCTGCTTTATTTTCTGTAAACTGGTGCTAGTTAGACCCAGAGGCCTGATCAGAATAGTTTTTTTTATTTGTTTTGCTCTTTGTTTTCTGTTTTTGGCAAGACTCTTTCCTCAGCACTAATCGTGCTGCATATTGTGTCCATCAGGAGGCCTGTAAAGTCTCTTTTGTGAAACTGTGGACCTTCTCACAGATTTTAAGTGATCATCTGATTTGTATTTGTCATAGGTTTAAGGAGTTTCAGAGGATATAACTTTGGACACATTCTAAATATTGACCTAAAAATTGTCTTATTGCCCGTTTGAATGTTTCCAATGTAAATCTAAATACCAAAGCAGTTTGATATCTTGTCCCCCACCTTCCCCCAAGACCCCCATTGCCTGGCAGAGAACAGACCAGACCCAGTGTGCGCACTGAGCCGGGCGAACGAGAAAGGAAGAGGTAAAGCCAGGCATACCCAATCCCTTGTCCCAAACTCACCAGAGAAGACGCTGAATTAGCAGTTGAGAAAAGCTAGGTGTGTTTCCGACTACTGTTCCTTTAGAGGAAACCACGAAATTAGAAGAAGAGAGATTGCTGCCCCCTCCACCCTCGTGTTTACATCTTCAGGTCGTTGTTCCCAAATGGAACTGCTTTTAGGATCACACACAGGCACTTGTTAAAAACAGAGATGCCAGGAGATTCTCACTAGGAGATTCATGGAGAGGCCTTGGGATCTGTTAGGCAGACCTATCTTGTGAGCTTAGCACTGTCAGGGGTCTGGAATGTTCTAGAAAACCAGCCGGTAGACAGGTGGCACCTTCGTCCAAAGACAGGAGCTTCAAATATGAACAAATTGTGTTCTTTATCATAAAGCAGGATAATGATGTTTATCTCCTAGAGGTGTCTGAGGATTAAACGAAATGGCACATTCATTCCCTTAATAAATATTTATGGAGAGTCTGCAAGGTGCACAGCGGTGTCCTGGATGCTGGGATGGGCAGGGAGAGAGAAAGAGAACCGTGCCTCAGTGAGGAGATGGGCCTTAAAGCCACAGGCGCAAGGATGTGGGACGAAGGCTGCAGACCCGAGCAGGAGCGTCTTTGCTGGTCTAGACGGTATGGGGGAATGCTGACCGCCTTCTCTGCCTGCTTGCTGCAGGAAAAAACACACAAGGCTAGAAGGAGAATAGCTGTTATGGGTTGAATTGTGGCTTTCCAAAATTCGTATGTAGAAATCATATCCCCCAGTAGCTCAGAATGTGACCTTACTAGGAAACAGGTTGTTGCAGATGTAATTAGTGAAGATAAGATCATACAGGTGTGTGTGGGGGGGCTGATCCAGTATGATCAGCTTCCATATAGAAGGGGGAAATTTGGGGGCGCCTGGGTGGTGCTGTCGGTTGGGTGTCCAGCTCTTGGTTTCAGCTCAGGTCGTGATCTCAGGGTCATGAGATCGAGGTTAAACAGCTCGCCCACCACGCAGGCAGTAAGTAGCCAGGATTCAAACCCAACACATCTAAAATCCGTCGACTCTAACTCGGAGTCAACACTTAACCTGGAGCATCGAATGTTTGTCCAGGGGCACTTGAAACCAATTCACTGGCTATTTCTGGGATGTTCCTGACCGTTCTCATGGCACAATGCCATGTCAGGAGGCCACCAATGTCTCTTGGCTCCCTTTGATCCCCTTAGTCAAAACAAAAATCCAGGAGTCACTCCAGTTGGGGTCCCTGAAGGAGCCGCGTTTGCCTCCACATCAACAAACACCCCAACCCCGTTTTTCCACCAAATTTGAAGGGCGAAGGCGACTGAGATGCACATATATATTTTATCAGCAGCAGCAGCTCTGGGGGTTGCTTCTGCACACATGAAGCCAGTCAGCTGGAAGGCACATCGCAGCATCTGACTTTGAGGGAACTTTGGTACCACTGAGCCGGATGGGAATCCTAGGACTGCCATCACCTGACGGACGTGATCCAGGACCCAAGGGACTGTCCCTGCATCACTGAGCACAGGCCCAGGGGCAGCTCAAGACTTCTATTGGGCCTGCCCTCCTTGGGTCTCATCAGGCTGTTTTCTTGCCTAGAGCGGCACGCTTTGGTGGGGGCCTGTGCGGAGCCTGGCCTGGCCCACCCTGGCCCACGCTTCAGGATATTGCAGCTGCTTTATTCTAGGATTTTATTCTGATGCAGCCCTCCTTCCAAAGCCAGAAGTGGCAGAGTGTCTCCAAGCCCTGGTGTGGAGGGATGGGTGGGCAGGAAGGCCACATGTTGCTAAACGGTATCCTGGCCAAGAGCCCTGGCAGACAGCAGGGGGTTGGAGCCAAGTCAGCTTGCTGAAGAATGGTGATCAGAGGCATATGGGGAAGGCGGTGATGAAAGGTGAGGCCTTGCGCGGGTCCCTTTGAGACTTACAAAAGTGCAATATGATGGCAAGGTCAAGGGTGCTAGGAGCAGACACACGTGCGTTATCCTGTCAGCTCCCATGCCAGCCTCACTGTCCTATCTCCAAATGATACCTCTTGGGTTTTCCAAGGTAATGCATGTGAAGCATCTGGCTCCCAAGGTCTGGAGCATTCTAGAAGCCTACTAGATGTACCTTTCGTGCCCCCTTTTCTTCCTGGCATTTCCTCAGTGACACTGATATTTTAAGTGTGTCCTGAGGGTCCTTTGCCATTTCTATCTGAGCAACATTTCTTAAGAACTTCTTTAAGCAAAGCACAGAACTTGGCACAGGAGATCGAGAAACAGACACAGGGACCCTGGTCCCTGTTGTCCTATCCCCTACTGGAGCCCTGGAAGTTCCTGTGAGGGGCCACACAGGACTGGTCCAGTGAGCAGTTTCCACCAGGGTGATCAACTGTCCCAGTTTTCTCAGGACCGAGAGATTCCAGGGACATGAGGCTGAAATGAAGAAAGTCCTGGACAAACCAGACCAATTGCTGGTTGCCCTCATTCCAACACCCCAGCTCCCTGCTGCCCCACACATACATTTTCAGTAATCCGCTTGGATCAGCTGAGCTCTGTCTGAAAAAAAATTTTGTTACCTAAAAAAAAAAAAAAAAGCCTTTCTTGACACCTTTACCTCCCTACTCCACCCTATAGACTGCTTCTTTTGCAAAGGTTTTGCTCATATCCCGCACCTGCTGTGATTTAGTGGCTGAACAGAACACATATGAAGAACTCCTCTCAGTCTATGAAATGGGGTGATCACTGTGTGCTTGGAATTCCCATGGAGAGAACAGCTTACGTTTTGAACTTGAAGATCACTTCTGTGAATGCAGCTCCCCCCTAAAACACATGTGTTTAGGCAGGAAGTCTGACCCTTGAATTACCTATGCGTTTGGACGATTCCTTATTCCTTATGACCGAATCGAACCTTATTCCTGAGAATATGGAAGCCACAGTCTACCTTCGAGACCCCTCGTGCCTGCCTATATTCAAGCATCTTGCTCTGCAAGGGTATGCGTGACTAAGCATCTCTACTGTCCTGGGGATTCTGGCCTGTGATCCTCGTTAAAGGACGCTCTAATTCCTTCCAAGACACTGATGCCCCTCTCAGCAAAGACACAGAGGCCCTGGGGTTCTGAGCATTCTTGCCTGCATGGAGACGGTCTTACCAAGGACACAGAAGCTCTGCAAGGTGTGCAACTCCAGCTCCTGGGACTTCTTTCACCGCAGAAGTCAGTACAGCTTTGCATCGACCCCAGAATCTTTCCGCCAGTTTCTTTTCCACCCTCACCCAGGAGCTCATGCTTCCTTCACAGCTGGTGAGGTTGCCTTGACACTGGCATCGCCCAGAGATGCTGAGTGCCCTTTAGGGAAGAATTCAGCCAGGAAGATAATAGATGCTAATGTCAGAAGGGGAGCCCTGGGGGGGAAGATTCGGGAGAGACTCACCTTGCAAGAAATGGAGTGCCATTTCTGTAATTTCTCCATGGAATTTCAATCTGCCCTTGCTGGAGAATGAGGTCAGACAAATGAGTTTATTTATTCTCGAGGGTGACTCACAGAATGGAAGGGTCACAGAGCACAGGAAGATTTGGGGGAGCAAACCACAATGAACAATATTAACCAGAACTTGGCACTTCCAAGATTTTTCTGATTTTTTATTTCATGGGTTTTGTTTTATTTTATTTTTAACTTTCACAGAATATTAATTGGGCTGCCATTTCTCAGACAAAACAATTCCCTGAAGTCTGAGTCTTCCCTTCTGGATTTACAGACTCTATCAAGGCATTTTGTCAAGTCCCCAGATTTTAAATTATTTTTTGAGGCTGAACTCCTGCTTGTCACAGCAGAAACGTGCTCTTCATTCTAAGAGGAAAAAAAAAAAAAACCCACGTTTTCTAGGGTTAGTCTTAAAGACGTTGTTAACAGTGGAGGCAGCTGATTTCAAGCGGAAAGAACTCCACCCAATTAGAAAATGGGCAAAGGATCTGAAGAGACATTTCTCCAAAGAAAATATACAAAGGGTCAGTAAACATAGGAAAAGATGCTTACCATCGTTAGCCATCAGGGAAATGCAAACCCACAGTGAGACACCCTTCACATCTGCTAGAGTGGCTGAAATCAAAAAGGCAGTTAATAACAAGTGTCAGTGGAGGACAGGGAGACATGGGAGCGTGCACACACGTGCACACACACGTGTACACACACGTGCACACACATTGCTGGTGGGAATGAAGGCTTGTGCAGCCACTTTGGAAAACCATCTGGCAATTCCTCAAAAGGTTAAACAGAGTTACCATGTGGCCCAGAATTTCCACTCCTAGGTGTTTATCCAAGAAAATCAAAAATGTTTGTCCACATAAGCACCTGTATATAAATGTTGGCAGCAGCATGATTCGTAATAGCCGACAAGTGACAGTAACGCCAATGTCCATCAACTGATGAATAGACAAAATGTAGCATGTCCGTAGAGCGGAATATTATTGTCAATAGAAAGGAATGAGTTTGGGGGGGGCGCCTGGGTGGATCAGTAGGTGAAGCGTCTGTCTTTGGCTCAGGTCATGATCCTGGGGTCCTGGGATCAAGCCCCACGTGGGGCTCCCAGCTCAGCGGGGAGTCTGCTTGTCTCTCTCCCTCTCTGTCACCCCTGCTTGTCCTCTCTCTCTCAAATAAATAAGTTTTAAAAAAAAGAATGAGCTCCGGTACAAGCGACAGCATGATGAAACTCAAAAACAAGATGCTAAAATGAGAAGTCATTCACAAAACACTACATATTGTATGATTCCATTTATAGGAACTATCTAGAATAGGCAAATCCATAGAGACAGAAAATAGATTAGTGGTTGCCTGGGGTGGGGTGTAAGGGAAGAAGAGGAAGGGGCAAATGAGGAGTGACTTTTGATGGGTAAAGGATTTCTTTCGGGGCGATAAGAACATTCTGAAATTATTGATTGTGATGGTGGTTGTACAGTTTTGTGACTGTACCAAAAACCATTGAATCGTACACTTCAGGTGAATTGTATGCCATTTGAATTTATCTCTATAAAGTTATTATTTTAAAAAGGAAGGAATTGACTCTTGAACTGATTGCTGAGGACCAAGTGACAGTAAAAGAAGAAAGGCAGAGCCTCCCAGCAGCAGGGACTGTCTGTGCAAAGGTCCTGTGGCAGGAGAGAGCACGATGATTTCAGGGTTCTGAAAGGAGGCCAGTGGGGCTGAGCCCCAGGAAGTGATGGAGAGCAGGGAGGGGGAGGAGGATGGGCAGCAGGTAGGGGCAAAATTCTAGAGGACTTTGCAGGCCAGGGAAGGGGGTTTTGTCTTGATCCTCAGAGCATGGAGAGCTGTTACAGGAAATGACTATCAGATTTACTTTATGAAAAAATGGACTCACCTGCAGTGTGGAGAATGGATTGGAGAGAAGGTAGAGAGAAAAGCTAAGAGCCAGTGGCTGATCCTGGAGTTGTTCAATGCTAAACAGCATCCGGAAGTTTCTGATCATATCACATCACTGAGAAGTAAATACAATTAGCATCTCCACTTGACACATTAAAAAAGTTAAGATGTCACGTGTTTTTGTGCGAGGTCATTCAGCAGATTCCAACAGAGATGGTTTCTCCATTTTCCCCTCGGTGGAAATAGGAAACCCTGTTCCCCTATGCTCCCAGAACAGATCTCCTCTCTTGGCTCTGGGCCAGTGCCAAGTTGGCATTTGCTTTGTTTCGTCCTCCTCAGAGCCCACGGATTTACTTTTCTCCTCCTGGGTTTGCTGAAAAGAAATGTAACAATGCCAAATACTCAAGCCTGCACCCTGGAGACCCAGATCCCCAGAGGAATCCCAGCTCCTCCCCTGATGAACTGTGGCCTTGGCCTTAACCTCTCTGCGCCCCAGGTTCCTGGGCAGTAAGATGTGTCGTTCAGGAGACCCTTGAGAGAATGAAGCAAAACAGTCCCCATAAAGGGCTTGCAGCAGAGCCTAGTATATGTCAAGTACCCAATAAAAGTTGGCCGTTATCATCATTTTCCTAATTGTTATGGCTTTGAACAAAAAGCATGCCCTTCGCATCCCGGCGTCTGGTGGCTTCAGCATTTTGCTGGCATCTCTCTAAAGCAAAACTCTCTTCCCCCATCTCCCCTGCAGCAATCAGCCATCCACCCTCTGGTCCTGACAGCCACCAGGCCAGAGGCCCAAGGGAGGGTGCTGAGGTGGAGAGGTGGCATGTGAATCCAAAGTCCTTGTCCCAGCCGCATCTGTCCCCTTCGTGTCTGTTGCACTGTCCCTGTCACATTCCTGTGGAGGCAGAAGGCTCTCTGCTCTCTGACCACTTCACTCAAGCCCGTGCATGAGATCAGAGCAAGCTTCCTGGGTGTGAGGCCTGAGTAGCTGCCCAGGGCCCTGTGCCGAGAAGGGTCCCATCCTTGGTTCAGAGCTCTGCTCTTGCTGTCTTGAAATTCTTAAGAATTGTTGAACAAGCGGGCCCTCTCTGACTTTTCCTTTTGCACCAGGCCCTGCAAATGATACCGTGGGTCTTACAGTGTAGCCCTGTTGCCCCTCCAATTACTGGTAAGCACAGGGAGTGGTGGTATATGGGAGTCAGCTGTCTGCTGACTTAGAATCAGGAAGGAAAGCCTGGCACTGGCTGTGGCCATGGGCATACACCTGGCTTCTAAGCAAGTGTGGGAGGTAGAGGTTAAGATTAAAGGATCCATGTCAAGAGCTAAGGGGCCTAGGAATCACCACCACCACCACCCCACCCACCCACACACACATACACTGTTCAGTGCCTCAGTATCTCTTCAGGCTGAGAACTAGGCCTATGTCTGTGTTAGTGTCCTGTGTCTGCCGTAGCAAAGTAACACAGACTGGGAGCTTACACAACAGACATTTCTCTCTCAGTTCTAGAGGCCAGAAGTCCAAGACCAAGGTGTTGGCAGGGTTGGTTTCCTCTGAGGCCTCATACCGTGGCTTGGAGATGGTGGTCTTTTCCTTGTGTCTCCATACTTCCTCTGTGTATCTCTGGCCCTGTCTCCTCTTCTTATAAGCACACCAGTCATATTGCATTAGGACCACTCTAATGACCTCATTTTAACTTATTTAAATACCGTATTTCCAAGTAAGGTCACATTCTGGGGTACTGAGGGTTAAGACTTCAACATAGGAATGTGGGGGCGTAATGGTTAATTTTTTGTGCCAACTTGACATGGATCGTGGGATGCCCAGATGTTTGGCCAAGCATCCTTTCTCGTCGTGCCCGTGAGGGTATTTCTGGATGAAATTAGCATTTGAATCAGTGGACTCAGTACATTGGTTTGCCCTCCCCAATATGGGCGGGCATCATCCAATCTGTTGAGGGCCAAAGTAGAACAAAAGGGCAGAGGAAGGAAGAATTTGGCCTTTCCTGCCTGCCTGACTGATGGGACACCCATCTGCTGCTGCCCTCAGCACTCCTAGTCCCCTGGCTCTCCGGCATCTCCTGCTTGTAGACCACAGATCATGGACTTCCAGCCTCCATCATGGCAAGAGCCAATTCCCTGTAACAAACCTCTTCCTGTGTACGTATCTAGGAAGAATCTATTGGTTCTAGAGACCCCTGACAATACAGAGGAGGGCCCAACTCAGCTCATATCAGTGTCCTTGGAGATAGTGGCTCCTTGGAAAGGCAGTGTGAACGCACCACCCCAGGACCTTGGGACGGTAAATGCCATTCTGCGTGTGTGTATTGACACAAGTTATCTGCCAAAGGCTTTGCTTTCAGCCTTTGAAACAGCTCTCACGGGCCCAATGAGATCCAGGCGCTCTGCTCTGCTCACCCTCCCCCAGGCCTATCCTGCGTCCAGCAAAGCATTAAGAACACAGTGGCATTAAGAACACAGACAAAGGACAGGTTCTGCGGGCCTCCTTCTAACTTTCTAAAGTGGAGAGCCTTTCTAGGACTGCTGCAAGGCTGACATTAGATAACCCTTGAAAAGCACTTAGCACAGCAGCACATAATAAACAATTCATTATTAAATGCTACTGTGGCTCTCACGAAGTGCTGGTCAACCTAGTTACGCAGTCTTGGAATTAGGGGTAAAAAAATCCCTCAAAAGTTAGGCAGCTTCTGGGGAAAAGTCTTAGGCCTACTTTGTGGATCAACCAGGGCCCCTAGATTAACATGCCTGGATAGGCCAAATCCGTCATTTAAAGCAGAATTTCCCTGACTTTCTCGACAAGGGTCTTGGGACTATACCACTCAGCCCCTGAATGTTCTTGATGCTAGTCTTGACCTTTAGTCTTCAAATTCGTGGACCTGTGGTTATTTTCACCATCTTGGTGGCACACGTTGGTGTGAACTGTGCTAATGGATCTGAACTGGTTTTGGGTGTGTGTGAGAAGAGGAAATGACTCCTCCTAAGGAACCATATACGAATTGAGGGAAAATTTAATCTGACAAGGGGGAGAGTAATTGGAATACAGTCGAGCTTCATAGATGCTAATATTTATTAGTGTTTGCAAATCCAGTTAATGAGTTAGGCGAATCAGAGTTTCCTGCTCTCCAGGTGAGCCTCTGAGCACAGGCGCTGTGGGGGAAGGGGGATCCACTGACTCCTGGAACTTTTGCTTCCAGGAGTTTGCTTCCCTCGACACAGGCTTACCTGAAGTTTATGACAGACATTTTAGGTTTGTACACTCCACATCCATTGCCGTTTCTGACTCCCTTCCCACCTGGCTTTTTCCGTGCTCATTTCTCCATCCCCAGCTGGAGGAAGTTACATGGCACCATTCTGACCAGGGGGACCCAAGGGCGGCCCTGTGAGGTAATGGCCCTAGAAAACATTTCCATTTGTGAATAAAAAGAAGCACATGCGGCTAACACCTGCAGTTCCCCTCACGTCGCCCTCACCTATTCTCCTAGAACACAGATAACCTGTCTGGGGCCACAGCAGTCATATTGGGGCCATGAGGCAAGAGACTGAAGCGTTACAGATGGCCGTGTGGGAGGAGAGTAGAGCATCCGAGAGCAATTGAGCCAACTCAACTCCTTGTAGCATGAGAAACATAAACCCTGAGCTTTGTAAGCCGGCAGTGGCAGGTGTTCCCAGTGGACATCGGTGGACATTCTCAATGCCTTAAGGAGAACTTGGGGTGGATGTTTTAAAAACTAGAATCCAGAGAAACCCCTGGACTAAGGGCTTGTGTGGCCTCAAAGGGAAGCGCGTGGTCAGATAACTTAGCGGGCGCAGCCCAAACAGAAGCAGTCCCCGGTGAGAAGGCAAAAGGCAGAAGGAAAAACTAGGGCTGGGGATGGAGATGAGGGTGGGTTAGGAAGTGCAAAACCAACTGCAAAAATAATGCCCTTTCTAGACGGGAGGCTGAGCCTCGCCAGGACACAGAATGGGGCGCATCGTTTCCGCCCGTGTGTACTGTTTCATCAGTGGGCATTCCTCCGGGCCGTCACGTCGCAGGACCAACAAACATAAGCCATGTGCGCGCTTCACCCTGCAGTTTGCACAGCATTTTAGCCCTTCTTTTGTCTTCCGATCAGTCCCGCTGTTTTGCATTCTGGCAACATTAGGGAGCAGAGGACACGGGGAGGAGATGGATGGGCTGAGGTGCTGGGTGACACCCCAAGGAGGGGCCTCTGGAAAAGGTGCCCATATGGCCGAGGACTTCTCTGCCCAGCGGCCCTCCTGGGGCTTTGGTTCAGTAATCACGAAGGTTGGGAGGAGGAGGAGCTGAAACAAAGGGGCTCTTAGGCAGACTCCTCCAAGGGTCTATCTTGGCAAGGAATGATCAATGCGCAGTGAGTAAAGGCAGGTGCAGAGCTGATGTGTGGGCTCCCTGTGGGCTTCTGACTTTCCAGAAATTGCCTGCCAGGCCGGCCCGGCCTCACCTCCCCTGCAGAGGTTCAGTGGTGAGGCTGGCAGACTCTGGGTAATAAATGGGCTCCTGCTTCCCCAACTTTCCTTCTCTCTTTGTGTGTCTGTGCATGGGGAGGGGTGTCATTCCTCATGTCAGCCATGGGCTTACCTTGATGGATGAGCCAGAATGCTGCCTCTTCCATGCACCTGCTTTCTCCAACCACCCCTCCCTTGCCATAGGGGATGCTGCAGCCTCAGAGCTCTCTCCGGTAAACGTGAAGATTCTGGCTGGGACTGAGGGCAGCCTAACCAGGTCAGGAGAACACCATGGGGGTGTGTAGTGAAACAGCGTTAGGCAGACTTAGCAGGTTCTGGTGGCCACTCAGCAATGCGGGGGCATGGGCAGCAGGGGAATGAGGGTGAAGGCCAAGCTAATATACATGAGACCCAACCAAGCACCGGACACTGTGTAACCCGGTTATCCGTAAGGCTCACAGGACCCTGGAAACTCCCTCCTCTTCCTCCTCATCTCCTTCTTCTTCTTCCTTTAACGGAAGTCAGTGTTTCAACCAGCTAAGTTGGAATCCCTTCCTGACAGTGTTGGTTGGGGTCTTGCCACATGTCTCTGCAAGCTCATGAAACCATTTGGAAGATGGAGACATTGTCCCTTTTCCTTGTCTTTGTCAGGATTACCCTCGGTCTTGCTCCACTACCCACACAGGCTCTCCCGCCCCTGACTTGGTTTTCATGAGCATGTTGAACAGTCCTGGGTTAAACCACTGACTAACCGTGTTGAGGTTACCAAGCTCATAGGTTAGCATCTTCTTGCAGCCCCCAAACAGCTGATGTCAGCATGCCCCCTGTCTGAGGGCAGCACCTTGCTTCTCCATACACAGCCTCAGTTTCCCTAAGGTGCTGAGCCTTTGGAAAGTGTGCGTAAGATTATGTATGTGCATGTGTCTGTGTGTGTCATGCTGTGCTGTGTTGGAATTATCCAGAGGCAGCAGCCCCGTGATTCAGTCATCTATCAATTAACAATGATTTCAACTGAAGAAAACAGAAAATCTGACTCCTGGGCTCAGGTGGGAGGGCTTACTGTTCTCCCCCTAATACGAAGTCAGAAGGTGGGCAGTTATCAGCAGGGTTCCATGTCTCCTTCACGTCAGCGCCACCAGGCTCTAGTCCTCTAGATCTTCCCTGGGATCGTTGCTTTTGTGAAGAGGCAGGCACCTGCTATGGTGGCAGGTATCATGTTTGCTTCAAGCTAGGAAGATGAAGAAGGGATGGCAGGAGTGGTCTGTCGTCTCCGGTCAGAAAACCAAATGCAGATTTCCACTGGTGTCTCATTGGCCAGAGCAGTATCACTTGGGAGAACAGTTCAGGAGTGCCTCCTACAGTGCGTGGGGCTCAGGTGGCTCCCACTCCCTGCAGGGGTCCTTGTGTCCCTGCCCCCAGCAATGATGCTGGTGACGGATGCTGTTCTCTTGTATCATCAGCCTCGGGGGTCACTGTCCATGCACCGCTCACCTGTTCCCCATTATTCCTATAACTCTGTCTCCCTTCTTTGGCTCCTAACTCATCACAAAGAAACAAGCACAAGAGGAATGGCCTTGAATTTGCTCAAATTTGCGTTAAAAACAGACTTTTACAGACTTAAGACTTCACTATGAGTAACAGATGATCAGAAACACCTCAGTGGGTTGTGACATCGAGGTTGGGAATCGCAGCCATATATAGCAGGTTGAAAGGGCCAATCCACAGGAGAAACCAATTTAAAATAGATTAAATGGGTTCAGTCTTAAAGGGGGCCGTTTTTAAATGGACTTCCCTGTAGATTGTCCAAAGATCAGCCCCAAATCTGTCCATACCATAGTGCCCATGTCACTCCTCTCTCTCTTCTTCCCGGTGAAACTCAGGATGTCGGTATATAAAAACTCATTAGATCATGTTGAGGATGAAAGCTATTCCTTTGATTTATGTTCAAGGGAATGCAGTTCTTTTTCTTTATGAGTTTAGATTTATGAACTATCTCTCCTCCCTCCCCCAACATACACACATTATTTTAATGTTCTTTTGATATATATCTCAGTGTGTTCTTCATTTCTCTTATTTTCATTTAATTACTCCATGGATTATTTTTAGCATGCAGACTAAAATTTTGGAAGGGAATAAAAGCACACCTGGCACACAAGGTCTGTGGTATCCGCTTGCTGCTGTTTCTCTGTAGGTATCTGCAAATCTTTGGAAATGGGTTGAGGCAGGGGTCAGGCTCACCCCTGCTTTGTTAAACTTGTATGGTGGTTCTCAACCACTGTAGGAGGTATAGTGCCCGTAACTGGTTACTAATAATAGAGTTTACAAATTATTTACTCTTTTCCTATTTAATAGACTAGAGCAGAGTCAAGATTTTCCCTACCATTCTCAGTCACGGCTACTCCAGCCTGCTCTCTGGAGAAGGGAGGGCAGGGGTGGCCCTCTGGCTGTGAGCACAAGTAAAAACGTGCTTTACCTGTGCCAAAAGGAGAGTGAGAGCTATTGTTGATGCAACCAGAGTGGTTGGGGTGGTTACCAAGTATCCATCCATTCAACAACCATGTGTTGAGTTGTTTATTAGGGAATACAGCAGGGAAAGTACAAACGTGAGCCCTGCTCTCAAGGATCTTACAGCCTGGTGGGGGAAATAGATAAGAAATGAGACAAATAGAGAAAGTTAGTAGCCTGTGGTAAAGCGCTGCATTTATCCAGTCTTTGCTGAAATAACCCTGTATAATAAGCCACTCCATAAGCCCAGGGGCTTACAACAGCAGGTGTTTATTTCTGAGTCGTGGTTTGCTGGGCTCAGCCTGGCTTGGCCTCAGGCTTCAGGTCAAGTTCAGCTCTGCACCATAAGCCTCTTACCCTCCTTGGTCTCATAGCACCTTGGATAGGTTCTTCTCATGGCGAATAGTGGGAGAACAAGAGGGCAGCCCTGGCCATCTGAACACATTTAAAGCTTCTGCTCAAATCACATTTGCGAAAGTCCATTTGCCAACACAGGTCACATGGACAAGCCCAGTGTCAGCAGGGAGAGGAGAGCAAATGCTTACCAAACAATACTCAAGTCTATCACAAGCATTAATTAAGAAAGAAGTAACAGTGTGCAGGATGGGGAGGCTGTTTTATGTAACATGGTTTCAAAAGGCCTCTTTGGAGGGGACTGCGGAACATTGGAGCTTAGAAGAAATTGACCCGGTGAAGCCAGGAGAATGGTATACTTGGTAGAGAAACCCACAAATGCAAAGTTCCAGAGGCAGGAAACTACTTGGTGTCCTGGTGTAACAGCACAGCCAGTGGGCTTGGAGTACGGTGGGCAAAGAGGAGAGTGAGATGCTGGAGAGGTGGAAAAGTAGTATAGGACAGGATCCTACGGGGATTAAGGATTTGGGTTTCAGTCCAAGTTCAAAGGGCAGACACTGAAGGATTTTAGGCAGTGGAGTGATGTCATCAGATTTATATTTTCAAAAGATCCCTATAGTACACTGAGGAGCGTGGATTAGAGATGATGGCTTTGACCAAGATGGTGGCCCCATCAATGGAGAAGAGCAGAGAAGTTGGCCATATATGCAGGAGGTTCAGTTGCCAGATACTGCAACACCTTTTCTAGAGAAACCAGGAAGGATTTCTCTTCCACAAATTTGTTTAGCATTTCATCAAATCCGAGTGCATCCCGGGGGTTTGTCCCACCTGTGAACACCATCTGTCACAAGAATCAGGGGGAGAGGAGGGTGCAAGTCCTTGTGTAACCTGGATGTGAAGGTATATACCTCACTGGAGACCTACCCTACATTCTGCCAGCTTGTGGCTTTCAGAGTCTTGGGGAAGAAACTGCATTCACACCAATGTCAGACTCAGCCTTGGGGAGGGTTGGTGAAGTCCACATGTTGGAACAATGAAGACTTCATCAAAAGAGTCCATGGAAACGTCTTGGACAGAAGGCTCAGCCTTACAGCTCAGTGAGCTCAGGATGTCATACACAGTTGGGCTTTAGTGTTCCATCCAGGAGGTCGACAGAGGCCAAGTGCACACTCCTCATAAGTCACGTGTCCCTGTTGCATTTGCTGCAGCCACCAAATGGGAAGTGATGAAAGTAGAACGTCTAGGCCGGAATCAATGCAGGAGGGTTCGATCCTGAGTGTTCTCTGGGCCTAGGGCTCTCTCTTCTTCAGCCGTGCCGACTCCCTGCTCTTGATTCTAGACCTGTCAGCTTGGGACAAACATCTGTAGGTGTTCATCATGGGATCGATTTTGGCCACTCTCTAAGTCTGGCCATCGGGGTAGTAGAGAGACACCTCTCCACAGTGGACCTGAGCCTGAGGCCGCAGGGATCGAAGCATTCCTGTGACTCACATCAGGCTGTGAGCACCCGCTTCGCTCTTGGAGAAGGTGTGTTTCCTGGCAGAAAACTTGGTTTGATGTTTCACAGGCCTGTCAGCAGATGAAGCAAGACATATGCCAGCAGCAGGACGAATGCATTCAGCACAGAAACCCCTTCAGATCATGATCGTGTGGGCCTTTCCTCTGCAGAAGACACTTGGCAGGCATTCACAGGAGCCGAGTCGCAGACATGGAGAATTCATCAAGTGTCAGGCAGTCCTTGCATTCCACAGCTGGCCCCTGATCTCCTGGGTCTTAGCCCAGATGTCACCTCTGCCAGGAGGCCTTCCTTGATCACTCTAGCAAAGCCAGGACCCTAAGTCTCTTTTTTTTTCTTATTATACCACCTCATTTATCCCTTTGTGGCACTAATAATAATCTTATTTGTTTATTCATTTATTGTCTGACTCTCCCAGTTAGACCATATGCTTCTTGAGGACTGAGACCTCCGCCTTCTCTGTATCCTGCTACCTAGCACAGAATCTGGCACATGGACGTTTGGTGGATGAATGAAAAAAAATGGGACGTGCGCAGGGGAAAACAAGGACCATTTGTTGATAATATCTTTGCCTATTTCAGAACTGACAGGCTTCCCTGAAACCGTTCCAACTCAGTGCTGTGGTTGTAATGAATGACAAATTTGGGAGCCGAAGTCCCTTGAGCCACAGCAAAGTGTTGGACAGTGCAGACAGGTCTATGATGGATTTGTCTCTTATTCTCAAATCAGTGCAGATTACAATGTGGAAGCAGGTATGGCATCTTCCATCTTGTACCGGGAAGGACTGGAGAAAGTGAGCCGAGATCAATAGCAAGTAGGAATCTCAAATGGGGTTTTGTGAGCATTTCTCAGAATCCCAAAGAAGAGTCATAATGTGTAGTAAGGACACTGAAACAGGCATATCCACCCAGAGGCTGAGCGGATGAAACTGTTAACATTGAGGGAACTGTATGAATAAGAGGTTAGGCTCCTGGGTCTTGCAAGAATGTCTTAATTGATTATTCCTGCTGGACTCCATGAAATTCTATGCCAAATGGTGCGTACAAGTGTCCATATACAGTTACCTGAGAAGAGGGATCGTAGTTTTTCTCAAAAGAGTCTATGATCTCCTAAAAGGGTTAAAGATTGCTACTCATATTTCCCTTATGGGCGGCGAGATCATATAGATTATAAATCTATAGAAACGAAAAGCAGGAATGTATCTTACTTCTTGGCCCCCAAGAATCACCACTCCCCTTGTCTTGCCAGTCATGGCAAGCAACATGGAGGGAGGGTAGTTTGATGGGGTTCAGTAACTATGAACTGGTTGAGGTTATGTGAGTGGTGTGTCTTTACCTAGGTCCCTTGGTCCTCCATCTTGGCTTAGCTCTTGGAGCTACATTTCATTCCAAGTTATAGACTCAGGATTCTTAGGACCATATCCCTGCTTGGTGTTTTCAGTGAGTAAATAAAGAAGCCAAAAGGAAGAAGATGACAGTGTTTTGCAAAATGTGGCCCAGGACTACCTACATTAGAATCATCTGGGTAACTTGCTAGAAATGCAGATGTCTGGGCTCAAGCCCTGACAAACTAAATCGGTCTACAAGAGTGGGGTGCAGGAATCTACATTTTTAAAGAGGCTTCCCACGTCATTCTGATGCATAACAAAATTTGAACCTTGACCCTAATAGGAGCTCTCAAATGTTCTCCAAGTGACCCCAGAGTGAGCAAAGACTGCCTTTGCTTGTGTTCCTCTCCTTTAAGCTTACCTCATCTCCCTTTGCATCCAAGAAGTCGTTTGCAGATTTCTCCAGTTTTCATTGATTTTTTTTTCCCCCATGAATCTGGTACCCAGAAGTCTTGCCTTATTCTTTCCATTTATGTCACTCTGGTCTCCTTAATTCAGTTAGAAGCAATGAACACCTCCAAGGCTACTTTGCACTCAATCCAATGCCTCATTTATCCCTAGGGGGAAGGAGAATATCCAGTAAACAAACTTTCTTCCAGGGTGCACCTACCTCTCAAAATGTTAGCAAGCCTGTTTTAAACTTTACCAAGTAGAAACCGTGCAGTCTTCGCTTACCAGCCTCAAGGGTTGTTGGTGGGCATGTCTCGCCATCTGGAAATCACAATCTCTTCCTGCTATTTCTTTTGGTTTTCCAAGGCTGCCCTTTCTGTTGGTATTTCCTTTGGAAGTGGTAGGAAATAGGCCCTGAAGAATTTGGATTACATTCAAAGATGCAGTGAGCTGGTGCACAAAACTCACGGGTGCAATGAGATGGTGTAAAACAAACACGTGGGTCACCGTAGTTTGCAAAATGCTCAAAGAGTCTCATCTACCAATGTTTGACATTCATCCAGCTGCTCAACAGGACACTTTCTTTGAGGCTCAGGACTTCAAGGGAAGGGTGTTAATCTTCGTGTTTCCCTGAGGATGTGGTCAGGACCTTGGGAAAAGGATTGATTGGCACTCACGCCAAAATGTGCACGAGATAGCTGCACATCTGTGTGCTTTTCACCCCTGATTTCCATCTCATGAGGCCTGGATATCTTTGATAAGCTTCAGGGAGCATCTGGAATTTTGGAAGTTTGCAAAAAATCACATTCCACCCTGAGAAAGTTTGGTTCATTCCCCAGCCTCATGTCAAACATTGCTATTTTTTTCTTTCGGGAGTCATCCATAAGGAACCAGACAAGGAACTCATTTCGGGGCATTTGCAATGATCCAGGAGGCTTCTGAAACCAGTGGACTTCCAATATATTCCCAAGGGTATATCTGAGTTTCATAAGACCACTCAAAATCTCTTTTCAAGTGCACATGGCATTACCACACCACAGTCTTAATGCATGACGTAATGTGCTCTTATATTTTCCGTTCATTCTCGAACAGTTGGCCTAGTAGCTGTTCCTAGAACTCATAACAGAGACGTCAGCTGTGGAAGTTGATGAAGCCCGAGGACTGCATTGTCTTTCATCAGAGCATACTTTTTGGAAGCCTTAAGAAGCAGGATGGCTCAGCAGCCCAAGCTCATTCTTTTTAAATAAGAAGAGAGATCCATAAGCCTTTGCAAAAAAGGATTCACATTTTAAAAATTAATCGTACACACAACTTGGCTCTTCTTTTTTTTCTATAGAGTCTCACACCCCTGCATTTTAGAAAGGATGTAAGTCCACTGCATTTTCATTGGCCTGTATCAGCTAAAGTTTTACAAGTTGGATTGAATTGAGCACTTCCTCGCTAGAAAGCAGCCAGCTGAGAAGAAGACCACAACATTCTGTACCATAATGTACAAGCCAGTAAAATCCACGGTGGGAGCAGAGTCTGCTGCCGCAGTTCGGAAAACTGAATATAAGCCGTGATAGTACCATTATGGAAGCAATTTATTTCTTGGCATTTAGGGATATTTTCGAGGGTCTGACAGCTCTCTAACATTGACTGCGAAACCGTGAATGTCTACGCAAACTTGAGTTTTAGTGGCGGAAGAGTCGCTAACTCTCATCAGATTTTCAAAGGGGTCTCTGACCCCAGAAAAGGTTGAAAATCAGCAAGCATAATGCTGCATTCAAGACCACATGTGCCTGATTGCTGAACCTGACAGCAGGCTGCATTGTATATCAAAATGATATTAATTCTGAAGACAGCAGAGGCAAAGATCTGAAATCAAGATTACCCCAGATCACGCAGGGCATATGGCTGTCTGATGGAGAATGATCTAAGAGACAGAAGTCGACACCTCTATTTTTTTAATTCATGAACCTTTCACTGAACGCTTGGGTGGCAAGGTCTCTGCTAGGAACAAGAATTCCAAAGATGAATTGGCCTCAGCTCTGTCTTTAGAGGGCTCACAGTCTACAGTGAGAGGCAAAGCATTCTCTTTTGCTTCTAAAATTATGGCTCACATAATCTTTGCTCTGCTGTAAGAAAAATCCAGCAGAAGCATTGTGGGTTCAACAGTTCCAGTGTTAATGGGATGGAGTGGAAAAGCCCTTGCAGCTTTTGGAAGCCCCCTGAGAGTTCAGAAAATATGAGACCTCTCCCTCCCTCTGGAAAACACACTCGTTTTGCCTGTGTGTTCATTGTACCTTCTCCCCATCAGGAGAAGAAACATAACAATTTTTGTTTTGAGAGATTAAATTGCTTGGCTGACTGTTGTGGCCCTGGGTGGGACGAAACTAGACATCATTAATGGAATGTGTAGCTGCCTTTTTTTTTTTTTTTTTTTTTTTTTTTTTTTTTGTGGATCATTTTGAAAAGTATTTAGCTGGAGAACATTAGCCCAGCTTGGGCAAAAGTGCTTTGTGGGAAAATTAAATACCCATATTTCTCCATCTCTGCAACTGCTCCCTGAGTGCTGCCTTTTAAAGGGGGCTCTGGCGAGGGCCAGTGTGTTGAGGGCTGGCTCTGAAAGCTGTGGACCACACCCGAGCTCAAGCCCAACTGGTCTTTGCTTTGTGATTCTCACCACTCCCAGCCTCTCCAACAGGCCACCTAGAAAGGATTGAGAGGCATGATTCAATAAGAAGGAAGTGAACTCGGGGTGGAATGGATTTTGGTCTCCCCTTCACACCTCCCTGATTCTAGCCTATTTGGATCCAAAACTCACTATTAAAAACTGCTCAGCCCACCCTCACTGGGAAGTCAGCTGTCCCAGGAAACTTCTGGAAAAGGAGTGCTTTGTTCTGTGCCACCATGTGGATCCGATGAGCTGCTGGATTTGCTCTCCCAGATAGGGTCTAGATGTTGCCACATATACCTCCAGACTAGCAGCATCTAAAAGGTGCTCAGCTGTACTTACAGGGCACTTCCACAATCAAAGTCCATTCTTTGAAGGACAAGTAAAAATTTGCTTTTTGGCCATTTGGCCCCCTTGGAGGCTTAGGGGTGAAGTTAGAAGAATGTGACCCCCGTGTCCCCAGTTCTTTCTATTTCACTCAATCTTGTGAACAAGGGGCCCAATTCTGCCACTTGTTCCAGTTCATTTGTTCTCCAGCATCTGCTGTCTCCTTTACATGGAGCAGAACTTTAAAGCACTGAGCAGAAAGCACACAGAGGAAGGACCACCAAGTGGTCCCAAGTCCATATGTCACCGCCGTCTCTGCGAAGTCCTCTCTGGTCCTCCCACTGAAATAAATTGCTTCTCTCCCACACCTGCCACTCTCCATACCTGTCTGACAAAACACTCCAAACTGCCTTGGCCATGACTTAGTCGCTCATAGGGGACCCCCATCTCTGTATTCTCCCTCTGCCATGCTAGATAATCAATAGCTAGCATGAACATTTTGGTTAATTATAAAGTCTACCCAGCCCTGACATTTTGGGCTGCTTCTCCCTTCAGTGATAATCACACAGCTATTGCTGACACCTCTGTGGTCCAGACACTCTGTCTATGTTATGCCATATATATATACCACTTGCTACCATCCACTACCATTATCCTTCTTCACAGATGAGGAAGGTGAGATTCGAAGGCTTAAGGAGCTTCCCCCCAAGACCATTAGCTCCACGAGTGTCAGAACTTGAACTCGAGCCTATTAACCTCAAAAGACTGTGTGGTAGCCTCACGATGGGACACTGCCTGTCCTCAGATGCCCACAACACGGCCTCCAGCTGGGCAGTGGTTTCCACCCTTGAGCTGGAAAACGTACAAAGAAGCAGAAACGTATAGTGGTTAGCCACCAATGGATGTTAAAGTAGTAGGTGAAAGTTTTATGGGAAAGAGGATATGTACAAAGTCCCCAGAGTACCCCCCCCCCAAAATTATTTATTGCATGGGAGAAATAGTGACTTTTACATTGGACAAAACTGGCCGATATGACCTTAACCAGATAATAAAAGCTGACATCATTGATATGGGGACAAGAGGTTATCTTGTGTCTGATAGTAGCATGCGCCATGAAGGACACAACAGCACTCTGGTCTTCCTGCCAAAGATGTGTAACTTGAATCTAATCATGAGAAAACATTAGGAATGTGCTACAAAATTGTGAGGCTCCAAGGTCAGGAAGCAAAGAAGAACTAAGGAGCTATTCCAGAATAGAAGCAGCTCAACGCAGTGATGACCTTGGGTTGTACCGGAACCAAGGCAAAAAAAGAGCTGTATGGAGCATCTCTGAGACAATTGATGGGATTTGAATGTGGGCTATAAACAGCAAACAGTATCCATGTTAAGTTGTATCAATGTTAAATTTTCTGATTTTGAGAACAGCACTGTGATTACATGGGAGAATATTCTTAGGAAATGCACACGACAGTATTTAAGGTTATACGGGCACAATATTGCCAAACAACTCAATAGTCAGGAAAACATAATAAATATGTAAAATGTATGGAAAGAATAATAAAGCAAGTGCGACAAGATATAAATAATAGGTAGATCTGGGTAAAAGACATATAGGAGTTTCATGTACAAGTCTCAACTTTTCTGTAATTTTCAAAATCTATCAAAAGTAAAAGCTGTAAAAATTTTTAGAGTAGTTGTTGAGAATAAAGGCTCTGGAGTTGGACTAACTGGTCTGCCAAGCACTGGCTGTGTGACCTTGGGGACGATACCTACCTTCTTTGCGTCTCTGTTTCCTTGCCTGCAAAATGGAGGTAATGGAGTGCTTACTCTTAAGATTTTCTGATGAATAAATGAACTAATATGTGTAGAGTAGAACCTGGGGCCTCATCAGCACTCACTAAGCGTTAGCTAAGATTAGCTGTAAGTGTGAAGGTCAACTGTACCAATTTCTTTGGTATTGTCCTGATATGTATGGATTCCCGTTTTATCAGATGCTCTCCAGGGGAGTAGTTCTAAAGACGAGCAAATTGTTAGGAGATTTGGAGGCCATTTCATCAAACACATGCTGTCCTTGAAGGGCTTGAATGCAAGGCAGTTAACAAGAATTAATGAGAAATTGGCAGCCTGATTTTTTTGGCCCAGTCAAAATGTGTGGAGTCTCGCTGCTAATTAAGTCTCTACATTTGTCCCAGAACAATGCCACCTGTAGGTTTGCCTGATTTATGTATTTATTTTTCCACATGGCAGCTGCGCGAAAGAAAAACAACCAGTGTGGTGAAAAATAAATGGGGTTTCCCCAAAATGCAATGGAGGAGCCCTTAAGAAATGATGGCTAGATTTTTGTGATACACCACTGATTGTCTAAAACTCCAATTGTAAGTCGGAGAATCATTGTTGAACTAATAAAGATTGATTTCTCCCTACCAGTGGCAAGGCATCATGCAGGACACTGTTGGGAGCTTGAGGGTGAATAAGACACGGGATAGCTCTCAGGTTACACTGCACAGGCCTCAGTTCTGAAACAGAGTGACCAGAGTAAGAGAGTCCTGGGACGGAGTCAAAATGGTGGCCAGGGCCAGATTTCAGGGGCCTTGGAAGCCATGCGAAGGCATTCGGGCTTGATGCTAAGTATTATAGGAATCCACTGAAGGGTGTTAGGCATAGGAGTGGATTAATTGACTTATATTAAAAAAAAAACAAGTCTGGCTGTTGTGTGGGCCAAGTCCAAAGCAAGGAGATTAGAGGAAGCCACTGTAATCCATCAGGCAGAGAGATGATGGTGCTGCACGAGGCTGAGAACCGTGGAGAGAAACCAGTTCCCAGTAACAGTTATTTTGGAGGTAGAGCCCCTAAAACTTGCCAGTAAGATGGGTTGGATTGCAATGAGGGGTGGTGAGGGGAAGGCAGGAGCCAAAGATGATCCTAGTTTTGAAAGAAGGGTAGGATTTGAACATGTGGTGTTGACAAAGAGGATATAATAGGCAGGAAGGTGTGAGTGGAAACATGAGGTGAGAAAATGGAGGCCATGTCCAGGGAGGTAGGAGTAACTCGAATCTTTACGGAGAATGAAGTGCCAAAAGGAAAAGCATAGTAGAGGTGGTTGGAGCTGGAGTGGAAAATGCCAGACCAAGGAAAATGAATTTCTTTCTGCAGGCAATATGGAACCACCACAGGATTTTGAACAGACTAGAAAAGTCCCAGCAGGCCTCCACTGGTTAGAACAAGTCCACCACCTTCCTAATGACCCATTCTTGTACTCAGTGACTTAAAGAATATTTTGCATCTAGCATAAATCTCTCTATTGGTTCCATGGAAAACACACACACCCACGCATTGCCTACCTCACTGATTTTTAAAACGGTTTAAATTCCCTTTTAAGGCTGCTGGTGGGCCATCATATTTACCAGACTATTGGCAATTTCACACATTCAAATTACAACCTCCAACTTCTGCAAATAAAAGATCTTTATGTTCCCCAGTTGTGAAGTTTACTTGCAATTTCTATGCAGCGTGTTCCGTCTGTGCTTGCATTCAGAGGCTCTGTGAGCACATCTGCTCGCTGCCACATTTGAGAATTCCCAAGAAAAAGAGGGTTTTGTTGTAAAAGGCTTGGCAGCCCAAGCTCTTTCCAAAGGATGCCTCATGGAAGCTGTGCTGGAGGGAAGTTGTCACAACAGAGGCACCAACCCTGACAGTGTGGCCAGCTATCTTGAGAAGTCTGACACCAAAGGAAGCCCACAGTGATGAGCTTGATTAAGAGATCCGTCAGGCTTCTTGTCCTATTGAAGAGATGACCTGTTTGGGGCTTCTATAGGTCATCTGTCACTCAGTAAATATTTAAATTAGTGGTTGGGAAAGGCCTTTGTAACCGTGGTGAAAAATTAAAGGTTGGACGCTGTTCTCATCACATGTTGAGCTTCAGGTCCAACACTCTGTGCTGCACCACGAGGGGAAGACAGGAGGAGTGTAATGAGAGGTTCAGAGCAGGCGAGGACATTGTAGTCAGACCTGGGTTTGTTTCCAGGCTTTGACACTTCTTTGCTTTGAGACATTGAACTTTACCTCTCTACACCTTTGGTTTCCTTAGCTATAGAATGGTATGATAAGAATCACTTGGCGGAGTTGTTGGGATTCTTTAATAAGACAATTTGTATACTCTTTGTATCTCCTAATAAGTTCCCTATAAAGCTTTAACAATCCCTTTCTCATATAACTATCTTAAAGGCAGTTTTCTACATGAAGCCATTCGATGGACAGTGGAGCTCCTGAAGCTGTAGAAATTTAGAGAAGAAGCATCAGTGTAATAGAATAATCAGGAAGGCATCATGGAGGCCAGAAATTATAGCTGAGCCTTGAGCCACAAGAAGTATGTCAGTAAGGTTTTACAGTTCTCTCCTATAGTGCTTCATACAGTGTATTCTAGTTGAGCTATGACTGATTCTAAAAAGCAGGGGTCATGCCTGATTCTTTCTTGTAATGGTTCCTGTGCTTAGCACAGTATAAGACACCCAGAAATGGATTAGTAAATATTGGGTGGGTGAATGGTTGGATGGATGGAGGGAGGTAAAGAGAGAAATTTTAAGGGAATAACATTTAGAGAAGAAGAAAAGCAGTGCAAATGTATGGAGGTGGGGATCAGATGGGTCATGAGATGGTTTGGGCTCATAATGAGCTCATGATGCTTGGAGCAGAGGATATACTCTGGAGAACTGCAGGAAAGTAAGTCCCCAGATATTAGAACCAAGTTCAGGGCCTCCTGTAGGCTGAGGAGAGAATGTTCACTTGGTGTTCAAGTCAATTGGGACATCTTTAGCTGGAGAATTTCAAATGGGGAAAGAGATGTTAGGACACTTAGTCTGACAGCAGTGTGAACAAAGACCTAGAGGGGGAAGAAAGAAGAGGGGAAAGGCAGTCAGAACCTACCACAGGGTACAGGAAATAGAAATGACTGGGGTTAATGGATCCAGGTTCAAATTCTGGCTTGGACAAGTTGCCTAACATCTGAGAGTCTTGTTTCCTCAAAATGTCTTACTTGTAGTCCTGTTCTTTTCTCCTTACAGTAAAATTACTTTCAGGGTACCTTTTAAATAATCGTAATCACACTTAGTACTGAGTACTTAATCTGTGGCAGAGCCTACAACAGGGCTTTGCAGTCATTGCCTGCTTTCTCTAAATTAACAGTTACAACAATTCTAGAAAATAGGTAGCTATTACCCCATTTAATAGATGGAGAAACAGGTATGTGGTGCTTTAACAAGTTGTGCAGTCTCTTCCAGCTGATGGGAGAGGTAGGATTCACACCCAAGTCAGCCTGATGCCTCAGCTTGCCTTCATTAGTTTTTTTTTAAATAAGTTTGTATTGAAGTAGAATGTGTACAGTGAACAGCCTTTTCAAATGACCCCCAGTGATTCCTCCCTCCTGGTATTCACCCCCTTGTGTAATCCCCACCCCTTGAGTTTGGGCTGGGCCTAGTGACTTGCCTGTAATGAATAGAATATGACACTTGGGGGCACCTGGTGGCTCCACCGGTAAAGCGACTGACTCTTGATTTCGGCCCAGGTCATGATCTCTGGGTCGTGGGATCAAGCCCTGTGTCCAGCTCTGCTCTCATCCAGGAGTCTGCTTAAATTCTTTCTCTCCTGCTCCCTCTGCCCCTCCCCCACTGCTCGTGCATGCTCTCTCTCTCTCTCTCTGAAAAAAAGACAATATGACATGTGATGCAATGTCACTTCATGATTACGTTACAAATGCCTGTGACCTCCATCTTGGTAGAACTCTTCTCCCTCTTGGCTTGCATGCTTTGGTGAAGCAAGGTGCCATGTCGGAGAGGCCCATGTGGTCAGGAACCGAGGGTGGCCTCCAGCTGACAGTCAGCATATAGCTGAGGCCCTGAGTCCATTAGCCCACAAAAAACTGAATCCTGCCCACGAACACACAATTGAATTGGAAGCAGAGCCACCCCAGGTGAGCCTTGAGGTGAGACCGCAGCCCCAGCTGCCATCTTGCCTCAGAGACCCTGAAGCAGAGATCTCAGTTACGCCATGCCCTCTTCCTGAACTATTGAACCTGTGAGATGGTAAATATTTTGAGCCTCTAAGTTTTGAGGTGATTTGTTGGGGAGCAATAGACAGCTAATACACCACATAGAAAGAAGAGTGTATAAATCACTGTGGTACAGCTTGATGAACTTTCACTGAGGAAGCACCTCTGGTATCAAGAGCTGCCATCGTGCTCGCTTCGGCAGCACATATACTAAAATTGGAACGATACAGAGAAGATTAGCATGGCCCCTGTGCAAGGATGACACGCAAATTCGTGAAGCGTTCCATATTTAAAAAAAAAAAAAAGAGCTGCCATCACTAATGGATGTAATCAAGAGATAGACCATCCCCAGGACCCCAGAAGCTGCATTCCCACGCCTCACACTGTCCACGTCCCACCATCCCAAGGAAAATTTCTCTCTTGATACCTGACACCATTGGTTAGTTTTGCCTGATTTTGAACTTTATATGCCTGATTTTGAACTTTATATAAGTGCATCTGATGCATAAATATTCTTTTGTGTCTGACCTCTCTCGGAGCCTGCCTTGTTTTTTTTTTTAAAGACTTATTTATTTATTTATTTATTAGAGAGAGTGGGGGAGGGGCAGGTGGAGAGAGAGAATCTCAAGCAGACTCCCCACTGAGTGCAGAGCTCAACATGGGGCTCCGTCTCACAACCCTGAGATCATGACCTGAGCCGAAACCAAGAGTCAGGTGCTCAACTGACTGAGCCACTTGGACACCCCTTGGAGCCTGGCTTCTTAATCACTCCCTAAACTTCCTCATCAATGGAACCAGTGGACTTCATTATTCATCTTGTTATGATTTTCATCCATCCCATATAACTAATTCTGTGTATATATTCTGCATAATAAATTACCCCAAAACATAGCTGAAAAAAAAAGTCAGTTTTTCCTAGTTTTGGTGCTTATACTTTTTACAATGCATTTAAAGAAATTGAACTACCTTAAAGGGTTCTTCTGTTCTTGTCCCTTGTTCCCCTAAATTCATTAGAAGACACCTTGAGCAAGTCACTTCACTTCCCTGGGCCAGGGTTTCCACTTGTGTAAAATTAGATAGTTTGGCCTAATTTTATGTTCCGTCTGTGGAATCCTAAACTTGTTGGAGGAACTTCTAGCCCGGATCATGACATACTCCGTGATGTCACCCCTTTACTCAGGCATGTTGACAAATTTAAGTAATTTTCAAAGTCTAGTTTAATTTTAATCCATCCCAAAGACACATAAAACCTACCACTTGGGATGGAGAGATACTATGAAATAAATAATACATAAGATGTGAATTCCAAAAGGGTTGGGAATCATAGGGCTGGGGGAAAAAAAATGATGGTTTGGCTTTTTCAAGTGGAAAATGAGGCCAGTGAAGACAAATTACAATGATAATTGCCTACTTCTAATCAGTGGCAAATTATGGGTAAGTGGGTAACTGGGCAGTTAATCCTAGGAAAAGCCGTTTGCTCTGTGATATTCGATACAGATTTGAAAATTTAGCCTTGAATAAAAACAATTTAACTCCCGTTGGTGATTTCTTTCCACATCTGTGCATGTAAATACTTTGAGTTTGGGTATTCCAAGTTGGCTGTGTTGTACCCCTCGGGGAGAGAGAAGTGAGTTCTCAGGAGCCTATTTTGTCCTAAACCGGTGACACCTGCCATCGTCACCTTACAGCTAGACTTGTCTACAATTTCTAGGATCGCTTTCTACTTAAAGCTGATCACATTTAGAACTACACAATTTCCACACCTTATTTACCAAATCACTTTTTTATTGAAGCAAATGGAAAGAAGCGTCCCCCAAAGTCATCGCTCTGATGTATATGGTCTGGCCTTGCTCATCTTCATTGACTTTTCGTCGTGAATTAGCCCTACCTCCGCACCCCATGGCCTGGTCCCATGGGATTCCCATCAGTTCTTAGGTTTAGACAAAATGCTCATGCTTCCAGGACTTTTTGGCACAGGCCTGGCCCCTTCTGAAAGCTCAGGAGGCTTCCCTGCCCACCCCACCCAGTGGCTTCTTCCTAGCTCCTCTCTAACTCTTACGGTGACATGTCCCCATCATCCTTCCATTCAGTTTGTTTAAAAGTAAATTTTTTTACTAAGCTGTAAGTCACATACCATGAAATCCACTCTTTTAAAGTGTACGAATCCGTGTTTCTAGTATATGCACAAGGTTGTACAATTGCACCATTTCCTAATTCTGGAACGTTTTCATCACCCCAGAGAGAAACCACAGGCAGCCATTCCCCATTCTCCCTTTTTCCACAAGCCCCTAGAGACCATGCATCTACTTTTTGTAGCTATGGATTTGCCAATTCTGGGCACTTCAGACAAGCGGAATCCTGCAATACGCAGGCCTTGGTATATGGCTTCATTCACTTGGCACGGCATTTTCCACGTCCATCCATGTTGTAGCATGTATGCGAACTTCATGCCTTTTTACAGCAAAATAAATTCCCTTATCTGGATATACCCCATTCTGTTGATCCATCTATCAGTGGATGGACAGTGGGCTTGTTTCCACTTTTTTGCTGTAATGGGTAATGCTGCTGTGAACATTTGTGTGCAGGTATTTGTGTGACCTTCATTTCCTTCAGTGTGTTTGTTTATTATTTGAGAGAGAGAGAGGGAGTGCATGAGTTGGGGGAGGACCAGAGGAAGAGGGAGAGAGGGAGAATCTCCAGTGGACTCCCCACTGAGCATGGAGCCCGATGCAGGGCTCGATCTCAGGACCCTGAGATCATGACCTGAGCCAAAATCGAGATTTGGACGCTTACCTGACTGAGCCACCCAGGTGCCCCTCATCTCCTTCATTTATCAGACTCATTCTCCATCCATCTTCACAACCACCATGAAATGTCCATGGGGGCAAATTCCTTGTCTGTCTCATTCACTGCGATTTCCCTAAAGCCCTAGCACAGTGCCCGGTAGCTAGACATTTGTTAAACAAATACATAAGTAACAAAACAGTGAAATAGATAGTACTATAGTGTTACATTTTAAAAATCTATTTTATCCTCACCATGAATTTCATATAATACATACAACCCTTGGTCCCAGTACACACTTTCAGTGTACAATTTGATACATTCTCACAACTGTATATATACTTGTATAACCATCACCACAGCCATGATCAAGATAGGAGACATCCCAGTCAAGAGGTAAAACAATTACATCATCTGAAAATGTTCCCTCATGTTCTTCCCAGTCCACATACAGCCCCCAATCCCCGCCCCAGCCCAACACTGAGCTCCTTTCTAACATGATAGACTAGATCTGACTTGGTCTGAATTTTATAAATGGAATCATATATTATGTACTCTTTCGTGTCTCAAGTCTTTTGCTTAGCATGCTTTTGAGATCCATCCCTGTTGTTGCATGTATCAGTACTGTGTTCCTTTTTATTACTGAGTAGTGTTTCATTGTAAGCATATACCACAAGTTGGTTATCCACTCATTGGGTAAGGGATACTGGAATTATTTCCAGTTTTTGGCTTTTATGAATAAGGCTGCATGGACATGCATGCACAAGTTTTTGTGTGGACATATGTTTTCATTTGTCTTGGGTATATACCCAGAAGTAGAATTGCTGGGTCTAATGGAAAATGGTACTTGACTTTATAGAAGCTGCCCAACTCTGTGCAAAATAATTACGCTATTTTTCATTCCCACCAGCAATGTATGAACTTTTCAGGAGCTCCCCATCATCACTATACTTTATATTATCAGTCTTTAAATTGCATTCCTCTGAGTGGATATGTATTAGTATCTCTTTGTGGTTTTCATTTGAGTATCTTTGATGGCTTAATAATACTGAGCATCTTTTCATGTGTTTTTTGGACTTGGTGAAGTGTCTGTTCACACTTTCACCCATTTTTTTTTTGAGTTATGCTATTATTGAGTTGTAAGAGATCTTTATATATCCTGGATATAAGTCCTCTGTCAGATAAATATACAGCAAATATTCTCTCATAGTCTTTGGCTTGCTTTTTCATATCCCTAATGGTCTTTTAAAAAGTAAAAACTGGTAAAAATCCTTACTCTTTTTTTTTCCTTTATGATTGTGCTTTTTGTGTCGTAATTGAGAAGTTTTTCTTACACCAAGATCACAGAGATTTTTTTTCCTGTTTTTGTTTACTGAATGTTTTGTTTTGGCTTCTATGAGTAGGTCTAGAATCCATTTCGAGCTGGTATGTGTGTATGATATAAAGTAAGGGTTAAAGCTTATTCATCTATACCCAACCAGCTCAGCATTTTGTGATACAAAGACTGTCCTTTTCCCGTTCAATTCCTCAGCTTCTTGTTGAAAATCAGTCAACTGTACATATGTGGATCTGTTTCTTAAGTCTCATTTCTTTTCCATTGATCTATATGGCTATCCTATGTCAATACCATATTGTTTTGATTACTGTAAATTTGTCGTGAATCTTCAAATCTGGTAGCGTAAGTCATCCCCTTTTGTTCTTTTTAAAACGTGTTTTTTGCTACTCTACATCCTTTGCATTTCTATATAAATGTAAGAAAATTGTGTTGATTTCTGTAGGAAATCCTGATAGGATTTTTATTGGTATTGCATTGAATGGACAGATCAGTTTGGGGAGAATTGACACATTAAAAATATTGACACTTTCAATCCATGAACATAATAAATCTCTCAAGGTTTTTTAAAGGTCTTAAATTTTTTTTAAAGTCTTACTTAAATTTTCTTGACAATATTTTGTAGTTTTCAGTGTTCAGATATATATATTAGAAGGATAGATATATGTACACATATATATATTGATATATTGATTCCTAAGTATTTCATGTTTTTATGCTATTGTAAATATTATTTCTAAATTTTAATTTCTAATTATTCATCATTAGCATATAGAAATAGAACTAATTTTGTATACTGACCTTTTATTTTGCTCTTGTTAGGCTCATTTACTACTTACAGATTTTTTTTTAATTCCTTGAAATCTTCTACACATGATCATGTCATCTGAAAATAAAGTTTTACTTCTTTTCCAGTTTATATGCTTTCTATTCCTTTTTTTTTTTTTTTTTTACAAACTGCATTGCCCAGGATCTTGTATGATGTCAAATATGAGTGATAAGAGTGGGCATCCCCGTCTTATTTGTGATCTAGGGGAAAAACATTCAGGTTTACACTCTTACATAAGATGTTGGCTGTAGGTTTTTTGTAGATGTCCTTTATCATTTTAGAGAAATTTTCCTTCTATTCCTACTTTGCTGAGAATTTTTATCATGAAAGTATATTGAAAATGTCAAATGCATTTTCAGCATCTGTTGAGGTGATCTTAGGTTTTCTTTATTCTGTTAATAAGGTGAATTACGCTGATTGGTTTTCAAATTTTAAACCATCTTGGCTTTCCTGGGATAAATCACACTTGGTCATGGTCTATTACTACTTATATATATTGCTTTTACTTACAGCAATTGCGTTAAGAATTTTTGAGTCTGGATTCCTGTAGTTTTCATATAATATCTTTGTCTAGTTTTGATGTCACAGTGACTCTGACCTTATAATATGAATTGGGAAAGTTTCCCTTTATTTTCTGAAAGAGTTTGTATAGAATTGGTTCATTTCTTCCTTAAATGACTGATAGTATTAATGCGTAAAGACATCTGGGCATAAAGGTATTTTTTTTCTGGTCAGGTTTTTAATATAAATTTAATTTCTTTAATAAATACAGGATTGTTCATGTTTTCTACTTTTTGGTATCAGCTTTGCTTATTTGTGTCTTTCAAGAAATTTCTCTATTTCAGTTAAATTTTTAGCTTACTGGCAAAAAGTTGTTCAAATTTGTATCGTCTTTCTAATGTCCGCAGGATCTCTAGTGAAGCAGGATCCAGTGATATCCCTGTTACATTCCTCATATTAGTTATTTGTGTCTTCTCTTTGTTCCTTGATTAATCTAGTTAAAAGTTTATTAATTTTGTTGACTTCTTTTGTTTTGCTTCATTGATTTTCTTAATGTTTATCCATTTTCTATTTCAATGATGTCTGCTCTTATATTTACTCATTTGAATTTAATTTTTTCTTCTTTATCTAGATTCTTTCTTTTTTTTTAGATTTTATTTATTTATTTATTTGACAGAGAGACAGCCAGCGAGGGAGGGAACACAGGCAGGGGGAGTGGGAGAGGAAGAAGCAGGCTCCCAGAGAAGGAGCCTGATGCGGGGCTCGATCCCATAACGCCGGGATCACATCCTGAGCCGAAGGCAGACGCTTAACCGCTGTGCCACCCAGGCGCCCCATTCTTTATCTAGATTCTTAATGGAACACTCGGATCATTGATCTTGAGCCTTTTTTCCCCCTCTTTGTAACATTTAAAGCTATAAATCTCTAGATTTTATATGTTGTGCTTTAATTTTAATTTAGTTCAAAATATTTTCTAATTTCCCATATGATTTGTTTTTTGACCCATGGATTATTTAGAAGTATGTTTCCTAATTCCCAGTTATCTGGGAATTTTTCAGCCATTTGTCTGCTCTTGGTTTCTGATTTAATTCTATTGTGCTGAAAGAACAGTCTGTGTGATTTTAAATCTTTTACGTTTACTGAAAGCCTCCCTTGGGGGCTCAGCATATGATTTATCTTGGTGAATATTACCCGTGTACTTGAAATGGATGTATACACTGCTGTTCTTTGTTGGAGCAGTCTATAAATGTCACTTAGGTCAGATGGGTTTTAAGTGTCATTCATGTTTTCTATACATTTACTGATTTTCTGTCCACATCTCCTATTGATCATTGAAAGAAGAGTGCTGGGGTTTCCAACAATATCTGTGGATATGTGGCTTTCCCTCTCAGTTCTGGCAGTTTTGTTTCATAGTTCTAAAGCTCTGTTGTTTGGATTGTTATGGCATTTTGATGAATTGAGCCCTGTATCATTTCATAATATTCCTCTTTATTCCTATTAATAGTCCTTGTGCAGAAGTCTGTTTTTCTGATGTTAGTATAGCTATTGCAGGGACGCCTGGGTGGCTCAGTCGGTTAAGTGTCTGCCTTCAGCTCAGGTCATGATCCCAGGGTCCTGGGATCGAGTCCCGCATTGGGCTCCTTCCTCAGCAGGGAGCCTGCTTCTGCCTCTGCCTGCTCTGCGTGCTGCTCCCCCTGCTTGTGCTCTCTCTCTCTCTCAAATAAATAAATAAAATCTTTAAAAAAAAAAAGGATAACTACTGCAACTTTCTTGAGTCTTGTTGATGTGCTGCAAGTTTTTCCTGCCTTTGACTTTCAACCTATTTGTATCTTTATATTTGAAGTAGGTTTCCTGTACATATTAAATGGCAGGGTCTTGCTTTTTTTATTTTTATTTCTTGATCCAGTCTGACAGTCTCTACCTTTTAAATTGTAATGTTTAGATCACTTTTGATGTGTGTATTTATTATACGTATGTGCAGCAGTCTACCACCTTGCTTGTGTTTTCTTTTTGATTTATCTGTTCTTTGTTCCCCTTTTCCTCCCTTCTTTTGGATTATCTGAGTATTTTTAAGTTCCTTCTTTTTCTCCATAATTGACTTATTATCTATAATTTATTTTCAGGGGTTTCTCTGTGGTCTGTATGATACAGCTGTCGGTGATCATAGCTTAACTTCACGAACCTTACTTACACCAAAATAAGTTCTGTTTTTCCTCTCCCTTTTTTGTGCTACTGTTATCAAAGATTTTACTTCTACATGACACCTTGCTATTGTTTTCACTTTAAACAGGTGATTAGGGGCGCCTGGGTGGCTCAGTGGTTAAGCGTCTGCCTTCGGCTCAGGGCGTGATCCTGGCGTTCTGGGATTGAGCCCTACATCAGGCTCCTCCCATGGGAGCCTGCTTCTTCCTCTCCCACTCCCCCTGCTTGTGTTCCCTCTCTCGCTGGCTGTCTCTCTCTGTCAAATAAATAAATAAAATCTTTTAAAAAAATAAACAGGTGATTATTTTTTAAAGAAATTTACAGTGAGACTTTTTAAAAAGAATATTTACCTGTTTATTATTTCCAGTATTCTTTATTCATTGGTACCTTCATTTCATCTCTCCTATTATACGGGCCTTTTGATGACAAATTCTCTCAACTTTTGTATGTCTGAAAAAGTCTTTATTTTGCCTCTGTTTTTGAAAGATATTGTATTAGCTTTAGAATTCTTTATTGACTGTTTATGTTTCTTTCAGCCTTTTGAAAATGTGATCTCATTTTCTTTTGGGTTGCATGACAAGAAGATTCTTGTCATTTTTATCTTTATTCCTCTAAATTTAATGCCTTTTTTCTCTTCTGCTTTTAAGATTATTCCCTTTGCTAGTGGTTTCCAGCAATTTGATTATGCTCTCCCTTGGGGTGGCTTTCTTTTGTGTGTTACCTTTGGGGCTCATTCAGTTTCTTGGATTTGTAGTTTTTAGTCTTCATCAGGTTTGGAAAATTTTTACTCTATTTCTTCAAATATTTGTCTTGTCCCTTTTCCAAATTCCCATAACACATATTAGACCACTAGATACTGTCCTACAATCCGTGAGAGTCTATAATTTTTCTTTCTGTACTGTTTTTTTTCTTTGGACAGTTTCTATAGTAACATCTTCTAGTTCACCAACATTTTATTCTTCAGTATTTAACTTGCTGTTCATCCTGTCCAACGAATTTTAAATTCAGACATTGTAACTTTCATTTCTAGAAGTTCTGCTGGTTGTCCTTACATTGTCAACTTCTCATTCTATTTAGGTTTTTCTTCAAAAACTTGAAAATAGTTAAGATAACGTTTCCAGTCTCCTCTGCATATTCCATCACTTCTGTCACTTCTGGACCATGTTTTTGATCATTCATTTATTTTTTTCTTGTTTGTTGGTTTTGTTTTCCCACTTCTTGGCCTGTCAGGTAACTTTTTATTGAGTACCGGACATTGCAAATTTTACATTTTGGGGGTTAGAATCTGTTGTCTTCCTTTAGAGAGTATTGGGCTCTGTTCCCAGGGGCAGTTCACTTACGTACAAGTCAGTTTCATCCTTTCAAGACTTATTTGTAAGCTTTGGTAGGCTAAGTCTAACGTCGTCTTCATGCTCCTAAACTACTTGTCATGTGGTCTTTCCAAGGCCCCACGCAAATGATCCAAGTGATTACTGAGTCCCCAGTGATCACTCCGGCTGGAATCAAATTACTCCTAAACCTGTGAGAGCTCTCAGAACTCTTCAGCTCACTGCTCACGGGTTGGTCTTTGTTGACTTCAAGGAGATTTATCCTCTACCTGCACATCTCTGTTTACGGCCAAGACCACAGGGGACCTCCCTATGCAGATTTCTGGAGCTCTCACCTTACACAGCCCCATCCTCTTCAGAACTCAGACCTCAGATTCTCTGAACTCAGAGTTCTGTCTCCTCAACTCAAGTTCTCTGCCTGGGACCTCCGCCCCTTCTCCACAGTCTGCAGTATGCCCTCCAGACAGAATGTCAGGGCAATTACAAGGCTTGCCTTATTTGTCTCCCTTCTCTCAGGGATCACGGATCCGATCTGTCTGTTACCTAATGTCTGAAGACTGTTGTTTCATCTCATGTCCAGTTTTCCATTTATTGGTGGCAGGAGGGTAAATCTGTTTCCTGTTTTCCCATTATGATTGGAAGCAGAAGTTCTTTATAGCACACATTTTAAACAGAGTCAAATGTGATGATTTTTATCCCTAACCCTGACCCATTAATAATTTATTCCAACTATAAACTTACGTCTAGATTTGGCTAGAATATTATTGCTCTTATTGTTGCTATTGTTTTTTAAATCATAAAAGAATAATAACTATCAGTTATTAAATGTGTATTATTTGTCTGTTATGGTGCTAAGCATTTTACAACTATTTTTTTATTATCACTGTTTTAAAGTCAAGGAAACTCAGGCTGTGGGACAGTTAGTGCAGTCAGGATTCAAACTCAAATACTGTTCTTTGGAAACCTACATTTACGTGTCTACCTTTACCACACCTTTGGTGGAATGAGGAAGGGAGGGAGATTCATGTGATTAAGGTAGACACAAGCTCTCTACCAGTGTTTTCCAAGCTGAGATGAGGTGAGAGGATTTAGTTTCCTGGATTCCATCTTGGAATGTCTGAGTCATAATTTCTGGGCAATTATATTCACTTGGTCTCTCAGGAGGTTCTTACACACAAACTTTTACCCAGATGTTTCCCAATTCCAGCATCAAATATTCAAACTCTAGGACCTCCAGCATCCTCTATCCCACCAAATCAAAACATAAAGAGGAATTTCGACCATAAAATCAGTTCCATGCTGAAAAACTAAATGTTTCCTGGCAGTTATCTATACCTGGTCTTTGTCATTTGCATTTAAATATAGTGACTTTTTAGTTAGAAAAAAACCAACAGTCAGCAGGCTTTCAATTAGCCTCTGATACCACCTGCTCTGAATTATAAAGCTTCAGACTACAAAGTCATGCTTATATCTAAACACAGTGTTTTAAACTTTGGATTGAAGCACTCTATAGACTTCAGTTTCCATGGTTTTCAAATTAATGGGTTAGATATTTGAAGTCTTGTTCAGCTCTAAAATTTTGTTATTTAAAATATTGTTTTTTAAGTAAAAACAGTTATCAGTGGTTTTGCTTTGTTTTTAAGCTATTGTAAGGAGATTTTGTTTTTCAGAGTATATTCTCTGGAATTAACGAAGTCACAAGAATGTTCAGTAGCATTTCCTGCAGCCTCAAATGGCAAGAATGCACCATGAAGCACCCTCTCCACTTCCGAAATGCTCGTTCAGGCTCTTTGAAGTGTACAGCATAGCTTACAAAATCTGGTTTGTCAAGGGGAATAAAATTTATTGATCGAAGTGTAGGCAAACAATCAAAGGAAATGCTGAGTGTTTGTCTTCTTTTAAAAAAATCCATCTGAAAGTCAAAACCAGCCAGAATGTTTTGTATTGAGGATGGCCAAACAGAAAAAAAAATCAAGCTATCTGTGCTAAGAAGTGGTTTTGCCCAGTCTCTTTTTTATTCAAATGGGAGTGTCAGGTTATAAGATACTATTAATTGTTGAGTAGCTCTTACTTAAAGTGTAGCATAGAGGGTATTTAATTAAAGAGGGACATACAGAATTTTAAGCCTAAACCTGGATTTTATTACCAAGAATGTAAAAGACAGTATCAGGACCTGGTGTTTATAATCTTGTCCCTGGCTCACTAAGGCAGCCCCAGCCAGCTGTGCAGTCAAACTCATTTGCATTTATTTGATCAGAAAATGATTATTGTGTACTATAAAAGCATCATTCATTTCCTATTACCATTGATCTCCGGAGAGTTTCACTCAGATCTTGCCAGGAATTTCAAATGGCAGGTGGTGGAGCTATATTTTTCTATGGTTAATCATATAGTCTAAATTCAGTGATTACAACTCATTAAAGAGAGCATATTTCCTATTAATGAACACTTAGTGCCAGAATTCAAGACTCAGAAGTTGCAGGCCTAGAATAAGGTGGACACTAGATTCTGAAAGAAGAGCTCTTCCCTCAAGGGCATCCCTGGAGAAACTATTCTCATGGGGCTCCCTTTGGATTAGAGCACAACCCATCAAGGGCTCGTTCACCTCAACAGGATACATTCCACATTTTAGTCACTGGAAGGGCTTTGTAGCCAAATATGATTCTGAAGACTCGGGACCTAATTTTTGAAGCTCAGATTATCCATTGGGTGCTCAATCCTAACAAACTTGTTACTGACTTACGGATGGGATGACACGACATTATCTAACCAGCTGCATTTCAACCACAGAAAATGGTCTCTCTGGAGCAAACTCCATTTCATGTTTGAAGGCTTAATTAGGTCTCCACCCCATACTCATGACTTCAGCCTCTTTACCCTTCCTTGCTGCTCAGACAGCCTCCAAATAGCTCCCGGAGTCTGTCCCATCTGCCTCTAATTCACTCTATGCACAGCCACTTGATTGCAAGTGTTATAGGGAAGTGACATCTGAAATCGGTTTTTTCCACTCTTTTATCTAAAGGAAAGGCCTCTGATAATAGAATGGACTAGGTTAGTTCCCAAATTTAGTGACTTATAACAACAAAGCCTTATTTCTCATTCAGGCCATTTGCAGTTTTGAGTCATAGTGGTGGTGGTGGTGGGAGTTGGGGGAGGAGGCAATTCTAATGCCTTCTTACTCAGGAACCTAGACAGATGGAGTCTTCACCATCTGGAGTGGCACCCAATCACCATGTCTTGAAGGGAACATAGCAAATCACACATTAACTCTTAAAGACTTTCTCTAAGAAGTACTTTCTTTTTTTTTTAATTTTATTTATTTATTTATTTTAGAGAGAGAGCACCAGCACATGCATGCAAGTAGGGGGAGGGGTGGGGGGAAGAGGGTCAAGCAGACTCCATGCTGAGCTGAGCACAGAGCCCACTGCAGAGCTCTGTCTCGGGACCCTGAGATCATGACCTGAGCCAAAACCAAGATTCGGAGACTTAACCTTAACCAACTGAGCCAGCCAGGCACACCTAAGAAGTACTTCTAATTGCATTGCATACGGGCCAAATTGAGTTACCTAGACACACCTGATGGATGAGCAGAGTGGTGCGATCCAGCCATAGGCCCAGCAGGAGACCTGAAAATATTGATTGGCTAATAACTACACTGATAGCACTAGTAACCAGATAGTCTATCACCCTAGTGACCAAATAGCTCACCTTCTTTCTTACATTCAAAATACCCTACCCCTTATGAAAGCCCCATTCAGGTAGGACATTAAGCTTGGGGTCCAGGATCTCTGGGTGATATGAGATAGTCTCTACATCAGATCTGGATCTAGAACTAAAAAGACAAGGAAGCGGTCTCTCTCACATCCACCAGATAATGGTACCATAGGGATAAATTATGCATGGTAAATGCTCCTGTTCAGGGAGGGGAAAAACACTGGCCTGTGGCAATTCTGTAATCCTGCCAGGCAGACATTGTGAGATTTCCCTCCTTAAAAATAGGGACATTCCCTAAAAAGACCATGATCAAATTCCCTGGAAGGTCCTCCCCTGTCCATTGTCCTTTGGGAAGCTTCTCAGAGATTCTTCCCTTGCAAAAGACTTCCCTTGGCCGCATCCGAGCTGGGGACTAAGTCCTCCCTGAGAGATGAGCACCTTCCTCAGCTCATATTCTGCACATACACAGGTAGGACCCAAAAGGTCATTCAAAGTCTAGAACCATCACATTATCTTTGAGTGCCAGTGATGTATCTTTTATTATTTCAATTTGCCTCCCAAACAGATGGCTTCTTAACTCTCTGATTCCAGCCAACAACTTGGTGCCAATAGCCATACCTACCATTCATTTCAAAATGCAGTCCTCATATTTGCTGTATTTCTCTGCTTTGTCACCTCCCTCTCTCCTTTCTTGACCTAATACACTATACCTGGAACCTATCAGGTGTGACTTGGAGGAGCACATTCTTGTTTTCTTTCCCCTGAGATATTGGGACCACCTGATGGGATTCATTAGATCTTTATTTGAAACACCTTCATCCATTCAAAGGTTTGAGAAAGGGGTGTGATGGCTATATCTTTTATCTGACCCTTGCCACAGATTGAGTTTTAATTGGCCTTTACTGCTCTGAGACTTGATCAATTTTAACTCAGTATATATAGTTAAGAAGCAATTGTTCTTCCAATCATGTAAGTCCTTGAATTTATGGACTCTCTTCTCCTTTCCTTACCTGTTTGAAAAATGACCAATTTCTTCCAGAGTTTGTCTCATTCTTGTAATACCTTGCCAAATGCAGCCAATAGCAACCTACACACCATAATTACATAATGTTATCCAACCAGTTTACTTAAACATGCAAATTATTTAGGGATGTGACGTGCCTCCCAGTGCAACCACAGATGACAGTTTGCCAAAAGGTTTTCTACTCCATAACATGGATGGGTATTTTCCCAATCCCTGACTATAGCTTTGCTTCTTACCACTGATTGGTAGACCAATGTCATGTATTTTAGGTTTGAGTAATGGCAGCAGCTCGCTTTAAGGTGCTAATTTCTGTATTAGTGAGTATGGGTTATGTGTGCTGCAGTAATGAGCATCCCTAAAATTTCAGTGTCTAAAACAACAGCAACAAAGACTTATTTCCTGTTCACATCACATGCCCATTTTCAGTTAGTGGAAGTCTGTGCCCCATGAACTTCTCACTTAGAGACCCATGCTCATAAAGACTCCACAATCTGAAATGTCTCCAGTAACCATGGCACAGAAGAGAGGGTTGCAAATGCTACACTGACTCCTAAAGGCTTCTTCCTAGAAATGGCCAGGCATCACTTCCACTCACATTTCCTTGCCCACAACAGGACATAGGCCTTATTGGACTCCAAGGGTAAATGGAAGTGCTAGCCTACCAAGTTTCTGGAAGGGAGGAAGGTACTCACAATATTGATTTCTAGCACACCACTTTTATTCCCTGGCCCCTTCCAATGGGCTTCATGTTTTAAATGATTTTTACCAGTCAAAGCACATTAATTATGTAATAGTTTCTCCACTTGAGATAGTCTGAGACGGCTGCAAATACAGATGTTACTCCTTAAACAGTAACTCAGTATCAACCTATCTCCGTAACCTTATTGAAAATTAATATACAATTTTCATGAGGCTGTGTAAAATTATGAAAATCACCCGTGAACCCACATAATTACATTTGTGACCCTAGAAATGCAGGTACCTTGAGAAGGTGGTTATTATTAGGTCTTTATCAAGAAGCTTCCACGCACAGAATTTTCTAGAAAGACGAGAAAGAATTGAAAGGGGAAGGAAAGAGGATGTAGAGACAAAGTCATCTGCTTTATATTTGTCTGAGCCCTGTCTATAACCCTCAGTACTCCGAGGAGCTCACATGGACGTGTTCCTTTCTGAGCATTCCTTCCCCTCACCTCTCCGACCTCAGATAGTCTTCCCTTCTAGGGACTAAAAACAAAGATGAGGCACCATCTCTCTCAGCATTAAAGCCAAACAGACCCTTTTAGACAGAGCTGAGTTGCAGGCATCAACAGTATTACGTATTTGTAAAGAAAACCTCACTTCTCCTGCTATGTGTTTCTCACACCCTACCACACCTAGAACACTTCTGACAACAAGCAATTCTCTAGGACACCAGCTGGGTGTCCTACAACTTAACTAAATTCTGACCCTATCTACCTGGAGAGCCCTCAGGTTAAAGGGTCAATCCTACAAGACTGCCCTCCTCACTCCAGACGACCACCTCAAATCCAGGCAGTCACCTCTGCTTCTGAAGATTGACTGTAAATCAGAGGTCTGCATGATCCCCTCCTCAGGTCTGATTAATTCACTAGAGTGGCTTACAGAACTTAGGAAGCCAGCTTCCTTACTGTTTACTAGTTGTTTTTTTTTTTTTAAGATTTTATTTATTTATTTGAGAGAGAGAGCACACAAGCAGGGTGACGGGAGGAGGGAGAAGCAGGACACCCCCGTCCCCCCCGCTGAGAAGGAAGCCCGATGCGGGACTCGATCCTGGGACTCCAGGAGCATGATCCGAGTGAGCTGAAGGCAGACGCTTAACCAACTGAGCCACCCAGGCCACCCTGTGTTTACCAGTTTATTATGAAAAGTTATGTTGAAGGGTACAGAGGAACATTCAGATGGATTAGATGCATAGGACAAGGTGTGTGGGAGGGTGCCTGGAGCTTTTATGCTATTCCTGGAGGTGCCACTCTGCCAGCACGAGTTCACCAAGCCAGAAACTCTACACACCCCTTCCTCTGGAGATTTTTATGGAGGCTTCATCCATAGGCACGATAGATCACTAATTCTGTTTCCAGCCCCTCTTCACCTCTCTGGAGAATGGAGGGTGAGGCTGAAAATGACAGCTGCTCTCGTAGCTTCATCTTTCCCATGTAGGAGCCCACCATGTCATCTCATTAGAACCAAAGACACCGTTATCACCCAAGAAATTCCAAGGGACTTAGGAGTTCTGTACCGGGAACCAGGTCAAGAGCAAATAGTCAGAACAAAAGTGCTCCTGGTGTTCTTACAGGAGTTTCGGGAGCCCTGTGCTAGGAACTAAGGGAAGAGACCAATATATATCTTTTCTATTGTCTCACAATATTCAGTGCTAACTTGAAAATGCTGCCACATGACCACAGAGTGTCTGCTTCCCTGCATTTTCAAATTAGCTTTATTCCATGTTTAGAATATTTCTGAGAAAATACCAAAGATCTGTCACCCAAACCAGCATTCATTGTGCAGACCTTTATTTTTTTTTTAAGATTTTATTTATTTATTTGACAGAGATAGAGACAGCCAGCAAGAGAGGAAACACAAGCAGGGGGAGTGGGAGAGGAAGAAGCAGGCTCATCGCGGAGGAGCCTGATGTGGGGCTCGATCCCACAATGCCGGGATCACGCCCTGAGCCGAAGGCAGACGCTCAATGACTGAGCCACCCAGGCGCCCCCATTGTGCAGACCTTTTAGCATCATTTGACACAGTTGATCACTCCCCTGTTACTTGAAACACTTTCATTGTGCAGCCTCTGGGACAAACCTCTCTTGATCCTCCTCTGACCACACCAGCCACTTGCCATCTCATTCGCTGATTTCTCCATATCCCCTCCCCTTTTAGTGATGGAGTCCCCGGGGTTCCAGTGCAGAGAACTCTTGTCAATCTATACCTTTTCCACAGGTGAACTCGCCTGGTCTCCTGGCTTTGAAAACCATCTCTATGTTGAGGACTCTCCCTTTCTGTCTTAAGTCCAGACTTCTGCTGGGAACTGCACATTCTTATCTCCAACTGCAGACTTAACATCTCCGCTTGGATGTTTCATGGTCACCTCAAAGTCGGCAAAGCCAAAACTCAGGTTCTGGTTTCATCTCTCACATGTCTCTAGAGTGGCCATCATCCGCACACCTTAGTAAGGGAGAACTCTGTCCTTCTTGTTGCTCGGGCTGCAAAGCTCAAAGGCATCCTCTGTGTGTCTCTTTCTTACACGTGTCATATATGACCCATCTGGAAATGGGCTGTCCCTTTTCAGAGTATATCTGAAGTGTATTTTCAGAGGGAATCTGGATATATTCTGCCCTCTACATTCTATTTTCCACCAAACAGAAGCCAGAACACCCTTTTAAAATGAACTCATGCCAAATCCTACCTCTGTTCAACACCTTCCAATCGTTTCTCATCTCACAATAAAATTCTAAGTCCTTACCAACAAGACCCTTCATGCCCTGGCTCCCCTGCTACTCCTCACCTTCCCGCTTTCCACTCTCCACCTGCCTTCACTCGACTCAAGCCACCCCGGACCCCTGAGTGATCCTCAGTCATGCTAAGTACTCCCTCACCTCTTTTTCAGGTCTGTGGTCACCTGTGAGCTGCTCAGATTCTCAGGGCGATTTTCTCTGATTATTCCACGGAGAATAGTAGCCCCCTCCTCTCACTATCTATCCCCTTTCATTTGTTTTATTTTCTCTAGATCTTTCTTACTACATATTTGTTTGTTGGCTTGTCATGAGTCCCCTCCTATCAGACTTCAGTTCCGTGAGGGCGGCTCTCTGCATTAGTGTTCGTATATCCCCAGTGTCTGGAACAGTGTCTGAAACACAGTGCTCAGCAGATGCTCACTCATGACTATAGAAATGTGTTAGCACAAGAGGTGTGTCCCGAGGAATAGTTTATTTAAAAAGATAAAGTGTCCATGCTTCCAAATTATTTTTTTCCCTATAAATTACAGTAGCTTCAAAATTAGCCATAATACAATGTCTCTGTGACTGACTTGTGTTTCAATGTATTCTCTTCAGTAGTGGAGAAAAGGTTGGAAGTACCGCCAACAGGGCAAGAAGCCCTAACCACATGCATCTTGAGACCCAACCACTTCAGCCCCTGTTTACTCTTCCCCAGCATGCCCTGCCTCTTCTACCCTTTCTGATACCCCTGCCTAGACTGTCCAAGCCTCCTCATTTGCCGTGGCTAATTCCATTCTCTGCTCCAATGCTATATCCTCAGGAAGTCCTCCAGCTGGCCTCCACCTCTCCCTTCCATATTCTCCCTCAGAGCTGAACCTCTATCTCTAATCTGTTTTTATAGTCTGATAACAGGTGGGCCTGCCTTTCTCCATTTCTAGGAGAGCTGTATGCTATCCGTGCCTGATTCTACCACAGCTCCTTGAACGCAGGTGGCCATCAAGAAAGATTCGGTGACTTAAAAACCTAGAAAGTTGCAGTAGACTGGCTCTCCACCCTCCCTATTTAAAACCCTTTCCTGAGACCACTGATGTGACCCCTCTGTTTGCTCAAAAGACAGGGGGCTCTCATCAGCCCTGCCGTGTCCTCTGTGCCAACACTGATCAGACATCCCAAATACTAAATTCACAGGTGGCTATAGAAAATGGTCTCTTTTCATCCACCATGGAAAAACAATTGTGCCCACATAAGATTGCTCAGAAAAGGGGGAAATTAAAGAAGATGGTCTTGCTAAGCTATCTGGAAGTGAATCTTACGGAATAAAATTGCATTAGCATCTGAGATTCTACTATTTAAGCCCTTGGATCACTTATATTTTTCTTATGAATATTTTTGTATGTTTAATGAATAGAAATGTCTCTGGATCACATAGTGGGAATAACTTTTGATATTTTTCTTCCACTACAGACCAGAGAGACAAAAAATTTACCTATTTCTTCTCCTGTGGGATAGCAATTTCAGCTTCCAACAATGTCCATACGGGCCCTCTTCTACTAACTTCAGTTCTTCTCTGTCCTTGATCTCTTCCTCCATGAATCTTAAGTTTCTTTCATTGTAGTAGATACACAGGTGTGAATTTCAGAGGAGACACATTGCTGCTATTTTTTATGCCTTTCCATTTTTCTCTGCTCTCAATTTCTCCCTTCCTAAACTTCCATTACTTTGAGAAATGGGGTGTGTGTGTGTGTGTGTGTGTGTGTAGACATGTAGAGAAGGCATTCCTAACTTAAGGAGCTATAGGTTCTAATGCATGCAGTGGATCAAATGAGTGTGCCTTTATCAAAATATCTCTATCAAACTGTACTTTCTTAGGCACAACATTTTGGTCAAATTTATTGGGGGGCTGCCATGTTTAAGAGAAACATTAGCAAAATGGTTAGAGGAAGATAAGTGGTCAGGATGTAGAAGAATATAGAACACATATTCAAGACTCTTTGGATGAAAGTAAAGAAATATAACTCAAACTACATTCACCAAAAGAGGAATTTTAGTGATTCACATGACCAAGTGGTCTAAGCATAGACCAGCTTCAGGCACAGTTAGATCCAGGTGCTGAAACAACGTTGTCAGAAGTCTCTCTCCTTCTCTCAGTTCTGCTTTCCCCTTTCTAGGGATTTATTTTAGGGATGCTTTTCCTATAGGACGATAAGATGGCCATTAACCGTGCTAAGTCTACAAGCTGCTAGGTGAGCAGATCCAACAGAAAGAAGTAGCCTGTTTTCAGTGGTTCCTGAACAAATCCCCAGGAAATCTTCCACTGGGCTAGCTTGGGGAATGTTCTCACCCCTGAGCTGATTCCTGTGGTCAGAGGAGGCTGAGATCAGCCACACCTGAACCATAGAAACTGAGAGTGTGAGAGGGAATGGCCCCCAAAGAAACTCAGAGTGCTGTTACCAGGAGAGGGAATGGGTATTGTCAGACAAAGATGGCAGATATCCACTATTCTACAGCATAGGAAGAAAGATTGAATATGTCGGAGAAGATTTGGTGGGGACATGAGCTGTAGATCTGGGATGTGGGTGAGCAATCAGATGTCATCTCTGAGGGGTGCAGTGGAACATGGACCAAGGGGGGAAGCCAGGTCAGCCCACTTCCAAAGCCGCTGTTGGCTCCTCCACACCCTTCTGATCTGTAGGACTGCATGGCACAAACGAGAAGGGGGTGCTGAACCAGCCAGACCCAACGTTGAAGCCCTGCCTCACGGTAACTCGGCCTAGTTGTTTGACCTCCCGGGTGTCCGTTTCCCCAAATTCAAAGGATTGTGTCAAGGACTTAGATGAGCCACGTTTGGGTCCCAGCCTGCCTGGTGCTCGGCACTGGGCATCATCGCGCCATCGGGGCTGGCCTCCCTCCTCACGCCCTCACCTTCCCGCGCATCTCACAGAGTTTTCTTTCAGGATTGCCTTCTGGGATGGAAGAGTCTAATTTCCTAAAACTTGCAATTAAAGAATTCCTAACACTTCCTAAAGCTTGCTAATCACATATGTTAACAAGGACAGGGTGTTGCCAATTCCAAACACCTGGAAGCTGCTTGGGGCGCCCACAGCCGTGCAGCTGTGACAGCTGTGTGGCTTCCCTCTGAATTCGCTGCAAGGACACCCCTGCAGCGTGGAAGCAGAGGACACTCCGTGGCATATGGAAAGGTGGGCTCTGGGGGCACATGGGAGCACTGTTAACCTGGGAAGCTGGAATGCATTCGCATCTTTCTGCCTGTTTTTACGAAGCACGTACAAATTCAATGTCATTTTACTATAGCCAGTGACTTCCTGCTGGGCACTGGGAGGACAGAGGCTGGGGCCCACTGGTCCTCCCACTGTCTTCCCTCCCTCTCCTCATCTCAGAATTTCCAGAGCTGACTCAGGGGAGCAAGGCTCTCCCCGTGCCTGCCGGCTGCTGCCGTGATGGGTGCCGGTGTGGGGAAAAGAAGCATGTGACTGAGACACGGCTGAGCTCCTCCATGCAGGACCCCGGCACCAGCTGCCCCCCACCCTACCCCCGGGACTTGCACTGCATCCGTCAGAAGCAAGCTGAGGGCGGTCTGCATGTTCAGCTTGATGCTGGTGTGCGTGCAGTAAGACCAGTCCGGAACCATCACTGGGAAAGCTGGACTTCTCATTAGAAACCGTGTCTCCCTGCTTTGCAGTGGTGCACGTACATGTGTGTGGTCGTCGAGGTTTTCAGAAGATCCCAGGACACTGGGGGAAAAAAATCTTCAATGTTGATAAATAGGGAGCTCGTGATAGAGATCATGCTACGTCCATACAGTGGAGCAGTGTGTGACCACGACAAGCATGAGGACAACGCGAGGTGCTAACCTGGGAAGACTTCTAGGACATGGCGCTATCGGAACAAATTGAGCCTGCAGGACAGCAGTAGCCTATAGGGCGTATGCAGTTTCTTCAGTAATGATGCACGCACATCCGTTTATATGTTGATGTATATACAGGAGGGAAGACTAGAAGCCCCAAATTGTACCTGGTCTGTGGCCTCCTAGAATAACGTCTGCACCTCCCAGACTCCCTTGTAGCTAGGATTCACCCAGTGGTGCGAGCATCCAGGTTACGTGTGGCTCCTGGTGTTGCCTTTAAATGCAGTGGGATGGTTCTCGTGGCCCTTTTCTCTCCCATCCCACAGACAAGGGACATGGTGAGCCAGCCAGCCAGAAGGGGCTTGGATCCCCAAGCCAGAGGTAGTTACAACAGCCAGGATAACCCCCTGTGACGAGGGGAGACAGCAGCCCGCGCCTCATCGATGTTCCTGTATGTTCGAGTCTCTTTGTTTAGTAGTGGTTTCTACCCTCGTACGAGCAGAATGTCCCCCACACCGCTGACAGTGGTTACCTCTGAGGCATTACAAGTGGACAAGGGAGGGGAAAGGGATTCTTATTATCTTACTCTTTACGTTATGTGATATTCTTCAAATGGTGTAGTTGATATGTTTTGCTTGTTAAGTTTCTTCAACCTCACTCAGCGCCAGGATTGAGTTAATTATCAGCCGTGGCTCATGATACAAGTCTCATCGTTGGTCCACGCAGGGCCTGCCTTTATCTAGTTCATTAGTTATTTCTTTAAAAAAGCATTAAGCATCACCTGCCCACACTCCCCCCTCCCCACCCCAGCAAAGGCAGGACCTTGACCACTACCTTCATCTCACATATGTGATCTCCTGGGGTACCATCATTCTCCCAAATTCCTTTGTCCCTTTGCTTTTCTGCAGATATATCTTCATTGTATCCACCTGTACTCCCTTAAAGCCCATGTTCATGTTAGTTGATTTTGTCTTTATAAGAAGGATGTCATGCTATATATAAAAATTTGAGACTTTTTTCACTTACTGTTGTCCACATCCACATTTTTGCACGTCGCTCTAGGTCAGAGCTCTGCAAACTGTAAAGGGCCAGAAGGGAAACATTTTAGGCTCTGCAGGCCACATAGAGCCTATCACATATTCTTCATTGTTTATTTTATAACCCTTAAAAAATGCAAACGCCTTTCTTAGCCTGCAGACCTTATAAGAGCGTAACTTGCTGAGCTCTGCTCTGGTGTATCCATGGTGATTGCTCTATAATATTAATTGTACCATAGTTTATTAGTTGCTTCTTCCATTCATGATCCTTGGTTTACCTCTGGGCTTTTGCTATTGGACAGAGTGTGTTCTGAATCATCTCCTGTTACACATGTGCAAACAGGGAGCTTCCCCGGGAGTGGGATTGCTGGGTCAGGATGGGAATGTCCATCTCCACGGGGGTGTGCCAAGGGTGGCATTTCAGAGATGAGGCAGCCCCAACCTCTCACTGTCATTGAAATTTGCTGCCTCTGAGACGGTTTCCCCTGCTGTCGGGGCTTATTCGTTACTCTCTGTTCTCTCCTAGCTTTTCGGTGTGGTGGTTTTGTTTTCTGCACCTTCACAATCCCGCTCGAAGGTCATTCCTTCCCACGCATGTCCTGCGGCAGCATCTCGATTGGACCCGCCTGGGGAGCAGTCACTATAAATGTGGGCTTTGGCATTAGACTCGGCCTTAGTCTAGGCTCCTCTGCTTTCTAGCTGCTTGACCAGGTCAAGTCACTCAGCAGCTCTGAACTGCAGTTTTACCTCCGGAAAGCAATGACAATACCAGTGCCTCAGTTTACCGTGTGTTGGCAACGAGCAGGCAATTCCTCTAAGTACCAAAAACATGGAAGTAGACGTAAGAGCTGGAGAAGTGACGGCCTCTGTGGGACTCGGTAGAAGGATCCCGGGGACACCTCTCGGGCCCTGCTGTCGGGAAGATGGTGTCTGTCTGTCCCCCTCCAGTTTTCACTCACTCACCCAATATTTATTCAGCATCTACTTCCAGCCAGGCTGGTCTGGGTGCTTGGAAAACACGTTGGGCGGGCGGAGGGGGGGTGGCCGTTCATATTTAATGAGGTGGACTGGGTGGACCTCAGCCTTGAGGGTGACATTGAAGCCAACACTTGATACAGGTGAGAGAAGGAGGGTGTGGCTGGCGGGGGGAACTGCTCCAGGCAAAGGAAAACGGGAGAAGGGCCCCAAGCTGAGACTGCCAGGCCCCTGGAGCACAGCTAGCATCAGAAGAGATGAGCTGAGGTCAGAAAGGCCAGGTCCCACAGGATGCTGCGGGCCATCACAAGGACTTTGGCCTTCACCTTGCAGGAACTGGGAAGCCACCGCAGGCTTGTGAGCTGGGGAGCCATGTGAGGAGGTGGCCACCAGCTGAGGGTGGGGCTGGGGCTGGAGGGTCCGTTTCCAAGTTCATTCACGTGACTGTTGGTGGGAAGCTCGGTTCCTCATCATGTGGTGTCTCATGGATTTGCTCCTGACCTGGCAGCTGGCTTCCCCCAGAGCGAGGGATCCGAGAGAGAGAGAGAGACAGACAGACAGACAGACAGAGACAGAAGGACAGACAGACAGAGAGACTGTCACTCTTTCCTTACTCTGTTCCTCCAGAGCAAGTCGCTCAGTCCAGCCCACACTGAACAGGAGGGGATCGATTTCATAAGGGAACAAACACCCGGAGGCGGAGACGGGGTATCCCATTGTGGTTTTGATTTGCATTTCCCTAATGACTAATGACATTGAACCTCTTTTGTGTTTATTGGCCATTTGTAGATCTTCTTTGGAGAAATGTCAATTCAAATCCTTCGTCTATTTTTACATTTTTATTTTATTTTTTCTTTTTTAAGTGGGCTCGAACTTTGGAGAAATGTCAATTCAAATCCTTTGTTTATTTTTAAATTTTTATTTTATTTATTTTTATTATCGTTTAAGGGGCTCCACATGGGGCTTGAACTCATGACTCTGAGATCAAGACCTGAGATGAAATCAAGAGTCGGATGCTTAACCGACTGAGCCACCAGGCACCCCCTCTTTGTCTTTTAATTAACTTGTCTTTTTGTTGAATTGTAAGTTTTTTATGCAACAACCCTTATCAGATATGTGATTTGCAAATATTGTCTCTCACGCTGTGTGTTTTCTTTTCACTCTCTTGATGCCGTCCTTTGATGTACAAAAGTTTTTTAATGTTGATAAAGTCCAGTTTTTCTAGTTTTTCTTTTGTGGCTTGTCTGGACAGGGTGTGCATATTTATCCAAGTTAAGAATTTGATGGCATTTGTAGAAGGAGGCAGGAAGGATGCCAAGTGGGCACAAAACAAACCTTCACCATAATTAGCAGCTTCACATGTTGTTAGACAACTAGATGAGGTGACTTAGCACAGAATGAGTGCCTAATAAATGTTCACTTTTATGGAGTCTAGCGCGAGTGTTTGATACATAATTTTAGAAAGAGTAAATATGGTGGAGGCAGATGCCACAATTCTTTCTCCTGGTCTCTGTCCAGAGTTTCTCCAGATTGTCCGGGGGAAATGGAAAGATAAAATGGTTTGGGAAGCGTCCATCATGGAAAAGAATCATTTTAAGTGGGCCTCCTTTCCATGACATGGCAGTAGTTTAAAAGTTCAATCATTAGGAAGGAAAATATTGTTAGGATCCTGTTTTAAAAATACTATTATCCCTTGATAAGTTTTACACGTTGTCAAGACTAAAGCGGAGTTTAGAAGCAGGTAAATAGAATTTGAAATCCCTAGAGTTCTCCTCCCTTGTTCCTGTCCTACCTCTCGGGTGAGGCTGTGTGCTCATTTGTAAGAGGAGGATGGCCCCTTCTCTCTAGAACTCTGTTCCAATACGACTTGTGGCCGTCCCTCTTGGTTGTCTATCCAAAGCTTATCTCCCCGCTTCTTTGTTCAGAGCAGGTGATTTTATCCATTCCCTATTCCCTAGAGTAATCATCTCACTCTGCTAAGCTTAGACCTCTTCCCGCCCTTACAGAGAGGATCTCAACCTTCCCAAGCCCATCAAGGAGGTTTCTCTCTCCTCCAGCTCAGTGATTATTTTAGGAATGACTCTGACCCTCTTCTAGCTAATAATGTATGAGAGAAAGCCTGTCTCATGGCTTCTGGAGAAGCCAGCCTCAGAAATAAAAAGAGCTAATGGGAGGAAATGTTCCTCTTCACTGTATGCCATCGTGTGTCCAAGGAAAGCCTGGAACCACATTAGCTCATGTGTGACCACAAGAGGAAACCATTGTGTCCGATATGGTGGCACAGAAAGTACCTGGGTCTTCAGCTGGTGTTAGTGAGCAAATTATCCAGCCTGGATTTGTCCCATCTTCAGACTTCTTGAGAGTTAGGGGATGGCAAGTGTCTTATCCGTTTAGTATACTTTCAGTTAAGTCTTCTGTTGCTGTACCAAGAAGATGCATTATTTCAGGAGAAACCCACATAGAAGGTCTATGGTGGAAGGGGACATCCGCCTAGTCAGACAGGAAACTGAATCAGCCTTCAGGACCAATGTGGTGAGGATGTCCCCCTTCAATTGCCCAGAGAAAGAAAAAAAATCCACAAAACCCTCATCTTTCTCTGGTGGGAGTTCATAGATGAGCAAGATCGGGAGTTAAAAGAGAGAGATTAGATGCTTTATGAAGTGAGAAAAGAAAGAATATGGGAAGAGTGAAAAGAAAACACATAAAAGCCGACACTCAGAGCTCCCAAATGCTATCACGCCTCAGGAAACGTTCCTGTTCTCATTCTTTAAATGAGAAGGAGAAAAAAAGCAGCCAAACAGTAAAGGCTTGAACCACTTCAGATCCTGAGCAAATTAAGTATCCCACAAATACGAATTAAGTATTTATGTATCAGGCACAGGTGGGGAAGAATGAGCAAAGCTGTATATTAATCAGGGTTCTCCCGAGAAACAGAGCCAACAGGGTAGAGCTATGTATAGAGAGATGTTTTGTGAGAAGGAATTGGCTCTCATGATTATGGAAACTAACAAGTCCCAAGATTTTCAGGGTGAGTCAGCAAGCTACAGACCCAGGAGAGTTGTTTCGGTTCAAGTCTGAAGGCAGGAAAAACAAGATATCCAGCTCCAAGGCAGTTAGGCAGAAAGAATTCACTCTTATTCAGGGAGAGTCCATTTTTTTGTTGTTGTTGTTGTTCAGACTAGGCCTTCAACTGATTGGATGAGGCTCACCCGCCTGCATCAGGGAAGGCAATCTGCTTTACTCAGTCTACCGATTTCAATGTTAAACTTATCCAGGGGCATCTGGTTGGCTCAGTTGGCAGAGCAAGCAGCTGTCAGTCGTGAGGTAGTGAGTTCAAGCCCCACGTTGGGCACAGAGCCTCCGTTAAAAAAGAAAAAATTAACTGTTAAACATATCCAAAAACACCCTCATAGAAACATCCAGAATAATGCCAGAGCAAATCTAGACTGTTTGCGACCCAGTCAAGATGACACATAAAATTGACCATAATAGCAGCAACAGCTTTTCTCTAAAAATACAGTCTTTGCTCCTAACCCTAACGCTAACCCTTCCCATAAACTATTCTTAGACCCTTAACTTTTTATCATGGTTAACAAAGCAGTTCTCCATTTGGAATGCAGACATTAAATATGCTCCTCTACCATGCTTCACTGTGAATTTCCTGAGTTTTCTGTGGAATTTTGCATGACAGTGGACGTATTTACGTAGCCAGATGTGTCACACCCCTTGTTACTGAATGCGGAGCCGGTAACGCACAGACTAGGGAAGTCAGGTGAAAGGTCTTCCATCAGTGGGCTAGAGGAATGCACGTAGTGCATTCTGAGCATCCCCACTGTGCCAGAGTCCCTTTTTGCATCATTGAATTGCTGGCTCATTAGAAGCTATTTCTTATTTATCTTTGGGCCCCTCTTGGGTCCCTCCAAGATGCTTTGCACAGAGCAGACCTTCAGGAGATATTTCTTGATTGGGATATTAAACTGTGCAGCTCTTTGGAGAAGGTTACTTTATGTAACCAAGTGTTACTGCCTCCAGATCTCTGAAAACATTTTAGCAGGTCCCTAGTTTTCCTCAATCGCCGGCACATGGTGACAGGTGGAAGGCACTGACTGCAGAATGAGTAAACGTGGGTTCATACTCCAGCTTTAGATTTTACCCAGTGACCACGAGCATGTGTCTTCACCCCTGGAAGCCTCTAACTATTTTTCTCCTATAAAAGAAAAAAAAAATGTGCATTTCAGTCCAAAGGCATCCTCCCCGGGTTATCTGCTTCTGATTTTGTGTAGGTCGTAGACAAGGGACAGCGATGTAAAACACTTTTGTCGACATGCAAATCATGTTCTGTCCAGTTGAGATCCCAGCTGACTTCCCTGGCCCACTGGGGAAGAAGCCGGGTCCCTCCATTTGTCATTCATTCCATCCTTCCTGAGCTTTAAATGTGTCTTTGGCGACTCCTTTGAATGGATTGTAACATTTGTTCTGTTCCCTCCTTATGAGTAGTTACCATGTTTATTGTATACGCATTGTAGGTCTGCATGTTACCATGTTTATTGTATACGCATTGTAGGTCTGCATGGGAGTCCTGGCTTTCCTCAAAGAAAAATCAGCCTTTACAACACTCACCTGTAAAATGGAGAGTTGATGACGATGACCTCAGGGGGTCATTTCAATGATCAAATTCAGTATCCGCCTGTACTTGACCCTCTTGGCTGTGTTCTTCACAGCCCAGGCTGTGGCCCCGTCGAATCCGAGGGTGGGTCACACGGCGCCTCGGCTCAGGGTGCTGTCATGACTCCCAGCTCACACAGCCTTCTGCATTCCTGTGACCTCCCTCTAGCCTCAGGTCCCCCCACACTCATTCTTACCTCTCTCCTTTCCAGCTAGATAGACCTCTTCGCTGTTCTGCAAACACACAGGGATGCTCCTGCCTCAGGACCTTGGTAAAGGTGGTTCCCTCCACCTGGATTACTCTGCCCTCAGTCACTGACACGGCTAATCGCTCACTTCGGGTCTTGGCCCTGATGTCACTTACCCAGAAGGCCTCCCTTAGCAGCCCATCTAGACTTTCAAACTACCCACCTCCCCCAGCTACCACTTCCCGTCCCTTTGTCCTGCTGTGTTCATCCTTGGCACTGACCACTGCCCAACAGTCTCTGTATTGTACTCATTTACCATGTGCATTCCCTGACTCCCCCACGAGTGTGTCAGCTCCGTGAAGGCAGGGATGTTTGTCTGTTCTGTTCACAGCGATCTCCTCAGTGCCTAGAACAGGGCCCTGTGTGTGGTAGGCCCTCGATCAGCAAATGCTCCAGGATAACTCACATGAAGTGCTCAGCCCCCTGCTTGACACATAGGAAGGGCCCCAAATAGCATCTGTCATTGGAACACTAAAAAGGTCGGTGAGGAGCTCGAGGGTGGACGGAGGTTGGCCAAAGCGGATTCCTGAAGAAATGAGAAAGGAGAGGGCACTTTCAGGAACCCTAAGGGATGAGGGCTGATCCTCAAGAAATCCAGAGAGCTGCGGTTGCCCTCATCAGAGTGATTTTTAATGAACTCATGTCCATTAGACACCCTAGTCCTTGGCTGGCACCTGCCATGCTGTACCCAGCGTTCTCTTCTGGGGGAAGTCAAAACCAGAAATTCGCGACAGCCTCGATCGTGGGGGGTGGGAGAGGGGAGAATGTCGAGGAAAAAGATCAGAAAGACTATTTGAGTCCACTTCATACATTTCTCTGCCACACTTGAGCAATTTAGGAAAATTGGCACAAATAAATGGAAATTGCTTTGCACTGAAGTGCTTGATTGCAGGAATGAAAGATAATTTTTCCTTGGTTAAGAGCTATTGATATGAAGGTCAGCCAATGCAGATGTGGGTGATGGATCTCTGTGACAGTCTCCTGAGTCTCGCTGACTCCAGGGTTTCCCGTCTCCGTGCGGCACCACGCTGTGTGTGCCATGCTTTGGACACCTCAGAACCATTAGCGAGCTGCCCTCAAAAAGCTCATCATTTCAGTCCTAGCAGCCCTACTTTGAGAACCATGTTTGATGCGTATTGACTTACGCTGGAACCACGAACTGAATTTTGTTCATAGAACAGTTTGGAAACCAATGGAATTTTTTTTTAAATCTCCCTTTCAATTAATTCCTCTGCTAATTAGTTTTAGCTTTAATTGATTTTGAGACCCATTTTGAGACACTTAACACTGGCAGGCAGCCACTTCCCTTTTGTCTCCTTCAGAGAACTCATCCAATTAAAAATACATTACAACATTTTCACGCAAAGAAATTGGGGTGCCATTTTGTTTTTTAAAAGCTCCATACCTTAACCACTATGGCTATGTTACATCAGGACTGAGTCTGCCCCAACTCAGATCTTCTGTCCCTTGTTAAATGATGGATCTAAAACCAGAACCCCACCCTCTGGGCCCATCAGCCTGAACTTTTATTCTTCAATTGAAGCCAGTGGGGTCACATTCCAGGATGTCACTCTGCATATTATGAACATTCTAACCTCCAGAGAAGGCCTATTTGTTCATTTATTCACTTGTTACTTCTGTCTTTCATCAAATACTTACTGAAGGACACCGGGACCTAGGTCCTACCCGGGCCTGTGCTATCGAAGATAATAGCCCTCAGCCGCACGTGGCTACTGAACACTTGCAGCGTGACTGGTCCTCTCTGAGTTGCGCTAGCATTGTTAAAAAAATCAGACTTTGAAGTCATAGCATGAAAAAAAGAATGTAAAGTATCTCCATGATTTTGCACATGGGTTACAAGTTGAAATCATATTTTGAGTATGCTCTATCAAATAAAAAATGCTATTAAAATTAATCCCACTGGGGTGCCTGGGTGGCTCAGTCAGTTGGGCATCTGACTCTTGGTTTTGGCTCAGGTCGTGATCTCGCGGCCATGGGATCGAGCCCTATGTCGGGCTCTGCACCCAGTGCAGAGTCTGCTTCAGAGTCTCTCTCCCTCTCGCTCTCTCTCTTTCTCAAATAAATACATAAAATCTTTAAAAAAATTAATCCCACCTGTTTCTTTTTACTTTTTAGTGTGGCTATTAGAAAATTTTAAATTCCATATGTGGTTCACGTTACGTTTCTAGGGAACAGTGCTCGTCTAGGTATCGGGGGTCCAGAGGCAAACATAACAAAAATTCATGTCTTCAAGCAACTTCCATTCCAATGGAGAGAATATAGAACTCAAAAAAGAGAGGAAGGAAGGGGGGGAGGGAGGGAGGGAGGGAGGGAGGGAGGGAGGGAGGAAGGAAGGAAGGAAGGAAGGAAGGAAGGAAAGAAGGAAGGGAGGGAGGAAGGAAGGAAGGGGAAGAGGAAAAGGAGGAAAGGAAAGGAGGAAGGAAGGAAAAGAATTAAAATGTGTAGTATGTCAGATTGCAATGAGTGCTATGGAAAAAAAAAAAAGATAGGACAGGCAGCTGGAGAGTGGGAGGGGAGAGTCATGTTACTTAGGGAGGTCAAGAAAGGTCTCAGCAAAAATGAGACGCCTGTGGAAGGGAACAGCCAGTACTAAGAGAGTCTACTTTGCAAGAGGCCAGTGCAGGGAAGAAAATGTTAATAGCATCCCTGTTAGTCAGGACTCTTAAGCTATAAAAACTCCTACCAAATTAAGGGGAAAGGGGACATTTTGGTTTATATCTGCAGCAGGCAGACATGAGACCAGAGGTAACCAAACTCCAGAGGTAAACCAAACCCCCAAAGCTTCTAATTCAGCGGGTCTGGGATGGACCCAAGAATCTGCACTTCTGGTAAGTTCCCAGGTGCTGCAGCTGCAGCCGGAGACCCAGGGACCCTTGGAACATCACTGTGTGAGGCACACCTACATTATCAAAACCAACAAGTGGAAGAATAAACATGTGATTTGTGACCATGGTGACAACAACGGAGAAATCGTTCAGAGCGCCGAAAGAGGTTGTCTCAGGAAAGGTGGGATCAGGAGTGAGGGGTCTTAAAAGATAAACTGAGGCACATCACAAGTTTTAAGAGTTTTGCTTACTTTGCCAGCACATATACAAAAATTTTAAGGGTTTTTTTGAGCCAAAGTCCATTCAAATTGGGCAGCATCCAATCCAGCAGACTGAACGAGCTGCGAGGAGCTGTCCCAAATCAAAGACTCACATGGCAGCGGGGAGTGGGAACCAGGAAGCTGTGCGGGGCAAAAAAGCAGTGTGGTTGTGGCAAGGTTAGTGTCCTTGAGGGGACGCCAGGCCCCACCAGGCAGATACCTAACTAGTCCTGCTCAGGCAATTCCTGAAGGACTGGTTTAAGATTCCATTTTGGGGAGAGCAGAAACTGTAATGAAGTCTCAGTTTGGTGATGAAAGGCTTAGCTTAAGTGGCTCCATTTTGGACCTGCTGTCTTGTTTTTAACAGGGGAGCAGGGCAGGGGGCTGCTAATGTCTGTTATAAGCCTGGTGGCACTGTTTGGCTTTTTAAAACTCCATACGTGTGTTATTTTGATAAAAATAGAAGGTGGATTTTCAGAAGGAGCGTGCATGAAAAAAGTGTGGCACTTGGCATTGGGCCCTAGAAAGTCACTGCTGTGCATTTCTGGGAAGTGGGACTACATCACATCGTTATCCTCCAGGTGGAGCCTGGCCCCAAGGTGACCCTCCCCGGGGCAACTTCCTGCCACGCGTGGCTCATCACTGCCCACATAAGGGGTACACTGACCTTGGTCTCTGCCCAAGGCAGAGGAAGAGATGCTTTGGTTCTAAAATGCTCTCCAGTGACACAATTGGGTCACCCAGTTACAGAGGAGAACTTTCAGGGGTATTGACTAAGGATGATTCATAACCTCAGACTGGAGCCAATACCTCTGGGCCGCCCCTTATCCCGCCTTTGCCCTGAGGTTCTTTTTCATCCCTTCCATGTGACTGCCCCTGGGAAGGTACGGCAGAAGAAGTGGGGGGCACAGAGAAGGAGGTATGGAGGGCATGGTTTGGAGTAGACACTCAGAGCTTTGGGCAGGCTTCCTTTCTCTTCTCTTCTCCTGAATTTTCTGTACTTTCCTGCACCTTTAGCAAGGTAAGACCTCCAGGGCTCAGATCGGAGAAGACTTCCTTCGATTGTAGGGTTCGATATTATGATTTATAACAGGAAATACACATTTGATCTCCATCCCCCTTTTTCACTGAGCTGCTAAAACCCTGGGAATTTCCCCTACTAGAGCAGGGAGGATGTGTCTTATTATGTTAACGGGGTGGCTTCTGGAATGCATGTAAGGGTGGGGGCTGGTTGCCACAGGATTAGAGGGCCCCTGTGATTAGAGGGTTGGAACTTTCAGTCCCATCCCCTGGACCTCCTAAGGGAAGAGGGTCTGGAGGTTGACTCAGTAATCATTGACCAACGATTTAATCAATCCTGCTTGTAGGATGAAACCTCCGTAAAAACTCAAAAGGGCAAGGTTGGAAGAGCTTCAGGTGGGTGAGCATGTGAGGTTCCTAGAGGAAAGGAATGGAAGCTCTGTGGCCTCTGCATCTCTTCCATCTGGCTGTTCCTGAGCTAGACCCTTTTATAACAAACCGGTGACGTGGTCAGTAAACTGTCTCTCTGAGTGCTGCGAGCTGCTCTAGCAAACTAATCAACCCCAGGCAGGGGGTGTGGGGCGGTGTTAGAACCTACAGTCTATAGTCAGTCTGGTCAGAAGCCCAGGGGACAACGTGAACTTGTGATTGGCATCTGAAGGGTGGCAGGGGGTGGGAGGCGTGGAGGGACAGTCTTGTGGGACTGAACCCTTCACCTGTGGGACCTGGTGCTCTCTCCAGATAGAGTCAGAATTGAATCGAATTGTAAGACACCCAGCTGGTGTTGGAGGGCTGCTTAATGGTGTAGGAAAAGAACCCCCACATTGGAAGTGAGTGCAGAATCCTTTCTAGGGTGACGCAGTTTGCCCAGGACTTAGGTGGTGCTGGGACACAGGATCTTCCGAAAGCACCAGGCAAACCAAGGCAAGTTGGTCACCCCATTAGACACAATCATGAGTGTGTACTAAGGTTTACCCGCGAGCTCTCTATCACAGCACTGTGTAATAGCAAACAATTCGAACACAGATTAATTCAACAGGTATTTATTAGGCCTCTACCTGTGCTAGGGACTATCCCAGGTGGTGGGAATAAGCTGTGATCAAAAGAGACAAAAATGTCTGATTATACTAAAGTATGGTATAGCCTCTCATAGAATATTATCCCTGCACCCCCCCAAAAAAACTGCTAAGGGAGAATATTGTATTACATCAAGGGTGCCTTTGAGACGATAAGTTCAGGAAAAAAGAGGTAATGGACGTCTTTTGTCTTTGTCTGCCCTGCATTTCTTCTTTTTATTGGTGGCAGACCACAGCTTCCCTTTGCTTTGGGAAATTCCCCTGACCTCATCCCAGGGACCTGGGAAGGAAGCTGTCATTCAGGATGGGCTTATAGGTGTAAAGCCACCATGTAGGTTGTTCTGGCTGGGTGTTGCACAACCCTTAACTACAATATAAACATGTTCCCAAGGATTGTGCAGTGTGCAACCTGAACAACTATACCAGCAGTCCAAGCGTGGGACCCAGTTAGGCCAGTTAGACCCCTCTCCCAGAAATTCAGACCTTGAGTGGAATGCTACATTGCCAGTGGATTTACAGCTGGGTCTTCCCAATGGAAGAGTCTGAAGAGTCTGTCCTACTACCTAGATTCCAAGATTCACCTGACCCCAGCTTCTCCAGACCTGATTGTTCAAATTGGTATTTGAATCTTTGAGCCTTCTGGGTGTCTTTCCAGTACATTCCTTTTTCTTACATTAGCCAGAGTTGGTTTCTGTTACGCACAACCCCAAAATTCTGACCGCTCAGCAGTTGTTGAAAGAGTAGGTATAAAATGATTCCATTTGTACAAAAATTGTGAATATATATATCATATATGTTATATTGTACATTATACCTATACTATGTGTGTGTGGATCTAAAAAAAACAGTTCTCTGGTAGTCAAATTACAGATGATTTTTTTCTTTTTTTTTAATTTATTTTTATTTTTATTTATTTATTTTTTTGATGTAAAGCTCGATGATTCATTAGTTGCGTATAACACCCAGTGCACCATGCAATACGTGCCCTCCTTACTACCCATCACCAGCCTATCCCATTCCCCCACCCCCTCCCCTCTGAAGCCCTCAGTTTGTTTCTCAGAGTCCATAGTCTCTCATGCTTCATTCCCCCTTCTGATTACCCCCCCCCTTTATCCCTTTCTTCTCCTACCGATCTTCCTAGTTCTTATGTTCCATAGATGAGAGAAGCCATATAATTGTCTTTCTCTGCTTGACTTATTTTCTCTTTGAAAATCTCTATCTTCTAAAGTTTCTCCAAAGAGCACATACTACTTTTTAACAAGAAAAGTTAAAAATTAAACTGCACATAGCTCACACCTAGCAGAGACCATAGGGATTTTAAGCCAAAGCCCTATTTATAAATAAATTTGCATTTGCCTGGAGCGTTCCCCAGCAATGCTAATCTAAATGGCTGTTGACAGTTGGTTGGGGAGTATTCGGATGCTGGCCATCTCTCTGCATCCAAGACAACGATCAACAAAAAGATCTTCGGTTTATATACCTCTGACATCTATCGCTTTAGTTCAAAAAGAGTGAGAAAATTGGAATATTCTTCATTTTCCCCTTTTCCAACTTAGGGAGTGCAAAAGAAGCAATGCAATGAAATGTGTGTACAGGGAACTAGTTTTTGAACAACCAAAGCTGAGCAAAATGAAAGTGCACGGTCTCATATGATTTCAAAATACTTGGAGCTTTCAACTAAGAGAGAGAGAAGGCTAAGGGGTGAGTAGCTATGGATTTTAAGTGCATCGAAGTTTCTAAATGCAGATCCGCCATAGAGTCCGCAAAGGACTAAGGAGAGGAAGCAGGCTTATGTCCCTACGCAAGAGAGATTGTTATTCAATTGAACAGATACGTACTAGCACATGTTGTGTGGTGGGCTTTGTGCGGTGCTGTAGGGAATTCAAGAGAAACATAAGGCACAGCCTTATCCCTTCCGGCAACTTGCATTTTTAGGAGGGAAATGGGATGAAAGAGCGTGTGGAATGAAGGACAAATGAAACCACAGACAGGGCCAGGGGCCAGGGCGCAGGATACCAGCGCTGAAGGATGCTGGACAGGAGTCGGGAGAGACCCAGGAGGCATGTGTGGTCGCGAGCCCTGGAGCTGGCCTGGGAGGATGGGAAGGACTCTGGTAAATGCAGAAAAGGCTTAGAAAGGAGATTCAGGCAGACGGCTCAAAGTGCAGACACAGATTCAACCCACAGGGAGGCCACAGGTGTTTTTTTGTTTTGTTTTGTTTTAACCTGAATGACGTACCAACATGTAGAAATTGATGATCTGCCTGTGACTCCAGTTTCCAGCAATCTCGGTTCACACACATTCCCACAGGGAATGTGAGACAGAGAGGCAGGGGCCCCTAATTGGTCTCAGCTCCCATCATTCCCACGGTCTCCCCAGATGAGGCGGCAGGGTTGGGTTGCCCTTGACCCTCTTGCACTGAGCCCACTTTGTTTTTTGATTTTGCCTTCTAGACCCCTGCAGACATTCGAGTTTGAGACCCCTCAATGAAAGAACCAGCCCCGGAGTGGAAATGAGCAGGCCACACTTAGGGTCAGAGAGGAGAAGGGTCTAAGGTCAGAGCATAAGAGGAGACCAAGGGATGCAGAAGTAAGGCCAGCCTGGCCTGCCAGCCTTAAGCATGTGTCTCTGGTGGAGTGGACACATGAGAGCCACTATGTGTGGTCAAGTCGTGGCGGGCATGTGTCTCTGGTGGAGTGGACACGTGAGAGCCACTATGTGTGGTCGAGTCGTGGCGGTCATGTGCCCCTAATTGGTCTCAGCTCCCATCATTCCCACGGTCTCCCCAGATGAGGCGGCAGGGTTGGGTTGCCCTTGACCCTCTTGCACTGAGCCCACTTTGTTTTTTGATTTTGCCTTCTAGACCCCTGCAGACATTCGAGTTTGAGACCCCTCAATGAAAGAACCAGCCCCGGAGTGGAAATGAGCAGGCCACACTTAGGGTCAGAGAGGAGAAGGGTCTAAGGTCAGAGCATAAGAGGAGACCAAGGGATGCAGAAGTAAGGCCAGCCTGGCCTGCCAGCCTTAAGCATGTGTCTCTGGTGGAGTGGACACGTGAGAGCCACTATGTGTGGTCAAGTCGTGGCGTGCACATGCGTTGGAAGAGCTTCCAGTCAACAATAAGCATTGTCCCTCTGGATCAAGGGACCCCAGTATTCACTTTGGTGTCAGGCACAGGTGGATTCATGCTGCGGCCGCTGATTGCCCGTGACCTTGAGAAAAGTTTAAATTCTCTGAGTCTGCTCCGAACCTTCTAAAACACTGCTGGAAATAGTGCCTAATAGCATTGCCATGGGGATTAAACAAGATAGGTGTGCTAAGTGCCTGGCATAGAGCCTGGTCCCATCATCCTCATCTTTAATAACATAGAATGGCCTAAAACGATGGTTGCCACGGGGGAGAGGAGCCGTCCCCCTGGGGACATATGGCAATATCTGCAGATATTTGTCGTTGTCATACGGTGGGGTGTGGGGGGGAGACACAGGATGCTACTGGCATCTAGTGGGTAGAGGCCAGGAAAGCTGCGGAACATCCTGCCATTCGCAGAAGAGCTCCCCACATCAAGGAAGAGCCAGCCCCAGGTGTCCACAGTGTGGAGCAGGCCGAGTCTAGAACAGTGGTTGCCCAGGCCCAGCCTCACAGAGCCACCCAGCCAAGGGGCTAAGAACACAGATTTTCTGCCCCTCCTCCCAAGGTTCTGCATCAGCCCATCTGGAGGCTGGCCCTGCAATTCACATTCTAGTACCGTTGCCCCAAGTTCCGATCCTCTGCCAGGCTTGGCAGACACCTGCCTGCAGGTCGCAGCTGCTCATGCACTTCTGATGCCCCCCAGCGCCAGGTGTCTTTCGAATGCTGAGGTACGCCTCTCAGGAGACGGGGGCTGTGCCCGACTCAAGGAACAGGTTTGGGCGATCTGGTTTGATTTAGCAGATACTAAAACCTGTTTGTAAAACAGTAGTGTAGCAGTGGACCGGAACCTGGCCCAGTCCCTCATCCAGGCAGCGGCCTCGGTGTTCTGAACCTTGAAGTGGTGAGAAGCCCCTCATCATCCCTGCACCTTAGCCTCCAGTCTCTCGGGCCTGGAAATTGCCAGACTCTTAGCATTTCACCAGCACTGAAAAGGGACTGAAGAATGGAAACATTCCTTCCTGTCTTTGGAAACGTATTTTATTTCTAAAATAGTGGAACCAGGGACTCCTGGGTGGCTGTGTTGGTTAAGCGGCTGGCTCTTGGGTTTGGCTCAGGTCATGATCTCAGAGTCATGAGATTGAGCCCCACGTAGGTCTCCATTCTGAGCATGGAGACTACTTGAGATTCTCTCCCTCCCTCTCCTGCTGCCCCTCGCCTGTGCTCTCTCTCTAAAAAAAAAATATATATATATATATGTATATATATATAAAATATATAATAATAATGATAATAGACCCAAAAACCTGATCTCAATACGCAAGGGAAAATCCCATCATTCCTGAAAGAAAATAGATCTGGGGAAACTACGTGTGTCCCATTTCCCCCAAACCTAGAGCGGGCTGACAGGAAGCACCCTTACTTCTGACGCCCACCCCACACCACACCAAACACTCTGACCAGTGACTGGATCGCATGCATCATAAATGTCGCTCACTGTTGGTCTACATGCATTTTGTAAGAATTTTCATGACTTCTGAGGCTTTTGAAATTAGTTGGCTACCAGAAGCTCATTTGATTTAAGATGAGCTATGTTCTCTTAGGGAATCATATATACACAGGAATTCTTCTAAAGTGGGGGGGCAGGGAAGCCCTAAACATAAATTATTTTCAAATGTGATGAAAACTTTGAATGCAAAATCGAACATTTAGTGAAATTGGGTCGTGTAGCATTTCACAGACACTTAGGTATTTGTTTATTTCTCCTTGGCACTTCTCTCTATATGCTGAAGCCATGACATATTTTCAAGTCTTGGACATTTTTATACATCCCTGAAAGTTTTGTTGGTCCTCAGTATTATGCCTCTAACATCCCTGGCTGTGAAGAAGATTTTTATATGTCTGTAGACGTCCGTGGTTACATGCAGTTAGGCACAGAATCAGATCAGTAACATTTTTTTCCACTGTAGGAAAGAGAGTCTTGAACATTAGTGGCAGTAAATAGTAAGGCCCTGAGTTTTTACTAGCTTCAGAGGAGTAACAGAGCATTAAAAGGCCCTTTAAGGGGGCGCCTGGGTGGCTCAGTGGTTAAGCGTCTGCCTTTGGCTCAGGGCGTGATCCCCGGGTCCCAGGATCAAGCCCCATGTCGGTCTCCTCTGCTGGGAGCCTGCTTCTTCCTCTCCCACTCCCCCTGCTTGTGTTCCCTCTCT
>NW_024425786.1:10200357-10369230 GCF_017311325.1 Ursus maritimus
ATAAATAAAATCTTAAAAATAAATAAATAAATAAATAAATAAATAAATAAATAAATAAATAAATAAAAATAAAAAATAAAAGGCCCTTTAGGTAGAAGAAAGAATATAATAGGGTCTTCCTGGAGTCCATCTGGGTATGGCCTCCTGATTCTAAATTCATTTACGACAGTAACATTGATTACCTCATACACTGAGCCCTATAAAAAGCACTGATATAGCCCCAGTTGTACTATCACTACTAACCCCATATTTGTGTATGCCTATGCTTTAATGCTTATAAAGCACTTTTCACATATTATGACCAGAAATAATTTATGTACTAACTCATCAACCCATTAATTCATCCAACAACCTGTTATTACATTCTCAGCATATGAGGGAAGAAAAGGTGATCCAAAGAGACGTGATTCCAGGCTTCAGGAAGCTGACAAACACATTTTAAGCAAATAGACAAATAACTGAAAAATTACACCCAGATGAAGACATTAGAAAATAAGAAAATTACAGATCAATATATTAAAAAGGATAAGGTATCATGACTGGTTGAGGGTTTTCCCAGGAATGCAAAGGCTACTTAACAACTGAACCTCGGTTAATGAAATTCATGATATTAACACATTGTATATAATATAGAATGTAATAGACATAATGTCACTACATATATAACATATAAAATAAATATAATGTCATTTTTACTAGCTAGGGAGAAAACATTGGACAAAATTTAACACCCATTCATGAGTTTTTAAACATATTTTACAGGGGCGCCTGGGTGGCACAGCGGTTAAGCGTCTGCCTTCGGCTCAGGGCGTGATCCCGGTGTTATGGGATCGAGCCCCGCATCAGGCTCCTCCGCTATGAGCCTGCTTCTTCCTCTCCCACTCCCCCTGCTTGTGTTCCCTCTCTCGCTGGCTGTCTCTATCTCTGTCGAATGAATAAAATCTTTAAAAAATATATTTTACAAAATTAGGAATAGAGGAAATGTCATCAATCTGTTATAGAGCAGCTATGGAAATTTAATGGTTGAGAGCATATTTATTGTTGAAACAGTGAGTACTCTCCCCCTCAGAATGGAGACGAGTCCAGGAATGTCCACTTGTATCACGACTGGAAGTCCTAGCCAGTACAGGAAGGCAGGAAAACAAAGACGTAACAATAGGGAAGGTGGACGCCAAGCTGTCCTCACAGACAACCTCATTTTATGTGTGGAAAATTCTAAGGAATCTACCAAAAAACTCAACCAGATCTAATGAGTGAATTTATCAATATCACAGGCTACAAGTCAATAGACAACCACTAATGAATTAAAACAGCATCCCATGCCACAAAGGACTTAGGGATAAATGTTGAAAAGATGTCAGGATCTTTGCATTAACAGCTAGATAATATCAATGATGGAAATCAAAGACAGAATAAGTATAGAGATAGAGCCTGATCGGGGCTGGAAAACTCAGTAGAGCAGAGGTGTCATCTTTTTCCTAAGTTAATCTGTAAATAATACCCTTCCTAATCAACATCTTAGCTGGCTTTTTCCCCCCCAGGGAATAAGTAAGCTGATTATAAAATGTACTTGGAAATGCAAATGACACAGAATTGCTAGAACAAAATTGAACAAAACAAGGTTAGAGAATGTACTCCCTGTGACTTCAGAACTTGCTATGAAATTAAAGTCATCAAGACAGTGTGACATTGTTGGAAGACCAGAGTCCAGAAATAGAAAAATACACAGATGTATGGTTGGCAAGACTGTTAAAGCATTTCAAGGAGATTCAACATTCAGTGTGAGAACAACTGGATATCATGGGGGCAAGGGCCTTACTCCTTACCTTCTACCACACACACAAGTTAATTTGAGATAGATTACAGGCCAAATACAAAGCTACGCACTGCAGAGCTTTTAGAAGAAAACATAGGGAAATATCTCCACATCCTCACATTAGGCAAAGATCTCTTGGATAGGGCATAGAACACACAGAAAAAGAAAAGAAAAAGGTCACCAAGTTAGACTGAAAATTAAGATCTTCTTCCTATCAAAAGGCATCATTAAGAACATGAGAAGACAATCCATGAGTTAAGAGGAAATTTTCACAGTATCTATACCTGACAAAAGACTTATATCCAGAATATGTAAGGAAATTCTACAGTTCACTAATAAAAAGATAAGCAACTGAATTAAAAATGAGCAAAACACTTGAATGGAGAGCTAACAGTCTACCAAAGAAGGTGTGCAAATGATCACTAAGGACATGATAATGGTCTCAACATCAGTAGGCATCGGGAAAATTGCATATTTAAACTAAAATGGGATACCACTATACACTTACTAGAATAGCTAAAGTTAAAAAGACTGAGCATGCCAAACATTAGCAAAAATGGGAATCAGCTGGAGCACCCACACGTTGCTGGTGGTAGTATAAAATGACAGCATCAATTTTGAAAATTGCTCTTTTCTTAAAATGTCAAATATACATCCAACCTATAATCCAGCAGTTCCTAGATATTTACCAAAAAGAAATATACATGTGTGTCTGCAAAATTTAGTGTACAAGACTGTTCAGAGCGGCTTTATTCATAATAGCCCCAGATAGTTAACTCAGATGTTTGATAACAGGAGAACAGATGAGAAAACTCTGGTGTATTCACACAATGCAATACTACAGAGCAACGACAATAAAACCCCAAAACAGAAACCAACCAACCAGCCACTGATTTGCAATAAGGATGAATCTCCAAAGTGTTCTGTGGAGCGTGAAGGAAGGCACACACAAAAGAGCGCCGACTGTACGGTTCCATTTATATGACATTTCAGAACCGACAAAATTAATCTATAGGATTAAAAATCAAATCAGTGATTTCTTTGGGTCAGGGAGGTAGTGACTGAGTGGAAACAAGAAAGAGCTTTCTGGGGTGATATGTGTATGCGTTTGCCAAAATGGATCGAATAGTACATTTAAGATTTATGCATCTCACCGTATGCAACTTAGACCTGAAAAACATGGCTGGGTCAGACAGGGATCATTATGTGGCTATGGACAGCATTCAGTTTTTCAGTTTCTGGCATGTTTCTGGACCCATGGCCCCAATTTCTTGCTGGCTGCAGAGGGAAGGCTGCTCTCAGTCCTTGCCACATGGCGGTCTTTATAGGCAGTGTACAGAACATGGCAGCTTACTTCTTCACAGCTAGCAAGACAGAGGTGCTCAGCAAGGCAGGTGTTGCCATCTTATGCAACATAATCATGCAATTGACATTTCATCGCCTTTGCCATATTTTGTTAGGAAGAAGCAAGTCGCAGGTGCCACACACACTCAAGGCGAAGGGATCACAGAAAAGGGGGAGTACAGCCGCAGACCCGAGTCTGTGTGCTGTGGCCAATGTGGCTATTAGTCTAAGATACAATGTATCTACTACACTGCAGGCATTGTTCTAACCTCTCTACATAGACTGTGTCGCTTAATTCCCCCATCAGTGCTTTAAGATCAGAATTATTATCCCCATCTCATAGATGGGAAAGCCAAGCCTCTAAAAGGCTAAATCATTTTCCCAAGTTCCCACAGCTAGAAAATGCAAACCCAGATTCACTCCACAGCATGTGTTCCTTGTCATTCTGCCACGTATTCCTGCCACACATTTACTACTATGTGTATCTCATTTGTCTCTCTTTCATCCTTTGGAGAGACTTTATGGTAGAGAAACTGACACGGAAAGGGGGCTGAGCCTCCATGAGGTCCCCCAATGGAGCGATGGCAGAACCCACATCAGAATCCTAGGTCTTGCCTCCAGGCCTATGAAGCATCTTACATTTTCCTCCTCCTACAAAGAAGCAAATCCCTCTAAATATAGATCTCCAAGGACGGGCACCTTGGCTCCAGAAAGCCCCCAGCATTTCACTCCAGGGAGCCATGGTTGCATTTTTAAAGGAAATCCAATCCGGAGCCCATAAAAGTCCTCATTATCTTGCTAAGGTTGGCAGTTGGGGGCTCTGAAATCTCTATAGACTACTCTTGGCAAGCATCCACCTTAGCCTGGTAGACAGAGGGAAAGTCATCTGCATAATGTTGAGATGATGCTTAAACACCCAAGTCTCCCACCTCATGGGCAGAAGGACATCGTCAGGGCCTAAGCAGGTGCAGCCGCCCAGACGGAGCTCCGCGTAGGCTCACGTCCACCCACCTTCTGGCTGTGAGTCACTTTCCCTCCAACCAGCAAAACACAACCCAAAACAATCTAGTGCTCAGACTTCTCTCTTTCCTCATGTGTTACATGGAAAGAACCCTGGGGTAATGCACAGTTGCAGGCTTCTGTTCCTGGGTTTCTCATGTGGATTTCTCAGCACTGTCCTAGTGAAAAATAATAATCCAAGTGAAATCCTAGTGCAAAAATAACCCAAAAGTTGTCCTCTGTTCATGTGTCTCCACTCCATCCCTCTAGAGAGGTCAAGAAACTTTGGTCGGGAGGCCAAATCCAGCCAGCAACTGGTCTGTTTATAGCCCTCATGCTAAGGATGGTTTTTACATTTTTAAAGGGTTGTAAAAAGAAAAACAAAGACAATTAGGGGATTGAGACCAGCCATATGAGGCCTGAAAAGCCTAAGGTATTTACTGGTTCTCTGTTGAAAAATTTTGTTTTTCTCTGCTCTAAATATTAACGGTGTCCTACAAGAAGGTTTCTATGATCAAATAATTTGGGAAACCACCAGATCACACACAGCAAATAGGTTTTCAGGGTTTTGTTTGTTTGTTTGTTTGTTTGTTTGTTTGTTTGGTAAGTGCACACTTTATCAGAGCCTTTAGTAATGACTTTTTTTTTTTAAGATTTTATTTATTTATTTGACAGAGGGAGAGACAGCCAGCGAGAGAGGGAACACAGGCAGGGGGAGTGGGAGAGGAAGAAGCAGTCTCCCAGTGAAGGAGACTGATGTGGGGCTTGATCCCAGGACTCTGGGATCACTCCCTGAGCCTAAGGCAGATGCTTAATGACAGAGCCACCCAGGCGCCCCTAGTAGTGACATTTTTGAATCTCAAGGAGAAGGCTATAATATGCAAGGATCCTATTCTTATTTTGCCCCAGAACCCTTTTGCAGTGGGATGTAGTTCAGGAACTGCTTTATATTAAAACTCTCTTTGTTGGAGATGTGCTGTTAACAGGACCATGGACTTTGACTAGACAGGGTCGGCACTGACTGGTCGTGTGAGCTTCGTGGGTCTTTCAGCCTCTGACACTTCAAAGCCTGAGAGCACGTGGTTAAGAGTGAGCACTCTAGAGCCTCTCTGGGTTTGAAATGTCCCCTACTTACCACTGTGGGACCTGGGGAAAGCACTTCACCTCTCTGTGCCTCTGTTTCCTCCACTGCACAATGACAGTGACATCGCAGCGGCGTCCTAGGGTCACTGACCCATCACACGAGGCGATGTCTGTGAAGCCCATAGCATGGGGGTGGACACAGGCGAGCTCTGGACAAATGCCAACGATTGTTTTTGTTCGTCTCCAAAATGGGGATAGTGATGCCCGCCTCACAGAGTTATTCGGGACCATAACGCCTGGGGCAGAGATGCAGAATGAGGAAACAGCAGGTGTTCTAAGCAAGTATCACAGTTATCATTCTAAAGAAAAGAAAGCTTCAGTCCTTTAAAGGGAGTGCCTTAGTTTCCTAGGAGCTGCCGTAGCCAAGTCCCACCTACTGGGTGGTTTGAAACAAAGCTGATCCTCTCAGAGCTCTGGAGCCCACACGTCTGAAATCGGGGCATCAGCAGGGCCATGCTCCCCCCGAAGCCTCTAGAGAGGAATTCCCCCTTGTCTCTTCTAGTTTACTGAAGTTGCATCCGAGGTACGGGGTTAAGACGTCAACATAGCTTTTCGGGACACAGTTCAACTCACCAACAGCAAGGTTTTGCAATCTCAACTCTACTGACATTTGGGTCTGTCCTATACGTTGTAGGGTGTTTAATAGCATCCCTGGCCTCTACCTACCAGATGCCTATAACACAGCCCCCCAGTCGTAACCATCGAAACGGTCTTCCGACATTACCCAGCATCCCTTGAGGGGCAAGACTGCCCCAGTTGGGTTAAAAATATAAAACTCGATGTACCCGTTCAAAACAAAAAGTTGTCCCCCCAATGAGACTGTGCATGTGGCTGGTACTGCAGATAGGTTGTAAGGTTGTAAAATGTAGATTTTTCCTCTTCTGGCATGTTGCTGATAATAATAATAACTAAAAATTTTGCTCTGCTTAGCAGATCTTTTTTGCTAAGATAAATTTCTCTACCTGGAGGCCACAGTTTTTACTGGGAGTTCATAAGCGAGTCATAGCTTCAAATGTAAATTGCTTGGAAATAAACCAAATTTGGTGACATAATAATAAAAAGGAAAATCGATTTCTCTAGAAATACACATCTGTTCATTAAAGCTGGCTGCTAGTCCATTGCAGCTGTTCCCATTTAAAAACTAAACATCTAAACATCATCCTTTACAGTGGGAAGTTTGCGGAGATCATATTCACGGGAGTTTGTGGCAAGGGTTTGGCAGTTAAGTGTGGTTTATTTGGTGTATGACTCTCCGGAGCCCTCTGGACACACAAATAGAAAATAAAATCTCATGCCTACATCTCCATTGAGGCCATCCAGTGTCCTGGGTTCAAATCTTGCAGGGACCATGCAGGGGATGGTGAGTTCCTAGACAATTAAATGATTGGTTCTTATCCAGATGTAGGAAACTTGGAAGATTTTCCCCAAAAAAGTGTCATAGCTACATTGGACATGGTCCAGCCTACTGGTCACCTGTGTCACCTCTCTCTGGATCTGGGGAATCTGGGCTGAGTCTGTAACAAGATCAGTGTCACTCCCCACTGATATTCTTGGCTCCCCACACAAACCAGTCAGAAGCTGAGCCTCGTTCTGGCTTACTGCAAAGACAGTGGGTGTCCAGCTGTGTTGTGTGATTTGGAAGGGGGGGCCGTCTTAGGGGGACTCCTGCCCCTGCATGTGCATGCCCGCCCATGCCTGCCTTCCCTCCACTGCCAATGTATTCCCTAAGTGCTGCCTTTCCTCCTGGCGCTGTGGAGACACTTAGTCGGATTCTACCTGAACCTGGAGCCTGTTAGATCCTTCAGAATGAACTGGGCCATGTGACGGTGTGAGAGACCAGATATAAGAAAGGTAGGGTAGCCAGAGCTCAGAGCCTGACCCAGGTGAGGTCTCAGGCCCTCACTTGCAAAAGTGACCCAAGTGATTGACTCTGCATCTGTCCAGATTTTAAATGCAACATAGAGCAACGTCTTGCATGATACCCTAGCACGATAGGGGCATGCAGTCTGTGGCCAGTGATTGCTATGAAGGCACGGTGCACGGAGGGAAGCCAAGGCAAAGACAAACCGGCTTCTTCTCAGCTACCACACTGCACCCCAGTGTGGCTCTGGAAAAAATCCTGTCTTTGGGAAGCAGCGGTGACCCCAGTATAAATCTGTTTACTGACAGAATACATCCCCCAGAGCTGAAGTTGAGCTTCTTAGCATCAAAAGACTGTTTACCAAGAGGCATGTGTTCATATTTTATTATCAGAGTGTTTGCAAATGATCCACCCTCCAGGCCCTCCCAGGATGCAGTCACGGATCTCCGACTGTTTTATCAAGCACAGAATCGACTCGCACAATTTATAACATACTGGACCTTTATAAACACCTTTGGGACCTGGAGAGACTGCCTTGTCAATAGCTCAGAGATAGAAGTGGTGATCCGGGCGCTTCGCACAGGTGGGTACGGCCTGTGATGCGTCTTGCCCCCCAGACCCCTCGTCCGGTCCTGCCTGCAGCTGCTCGGCACCTAGAGCCCTCTGCCTGGACTGAGCAGCCGAACAAAGACAGAGAAGGCGCTGCTTTAATTTTCCGAAGCTGGATTTTCACAGTGTCGAAAACAACTTGTCAAATTCACAACTCCTTTACCTGCTAGAGAATTCATTATAAAAAAAAAAGGAAATTGAGGGATGACCAAGTGGAGAAATACTGTTTGTTTGTTTTCCTCTGTCCCTCTAAGCCCATCAGTGGTGCCCGAGCTAGGCAGGTCCATTTCTGCGCCAGCTCCACCCTAGCTCACCTTCCTCGGCCCGCATTTCAAACAGTGACTAATTGGAGCTCCGGGCTTCCCAGGAGTTGAATAAATAGTGGTGACTTTTCATTAGCTCAGGCAACCTCTGGAGGTGGGAGATGTCTTCCACCAAGACCTGTGTTTCGGCAGCATTGCCCCAGGAGAGAGTCAGGCTGGAGACACATTTCTAAACGCAAAATAAGAGATCCTCCATCTGAACGTTTCCTCTGAGGAAAAAGATCCTTTATTTTCTGCACGTGACGGCAAAGCTGCTGCTGCTGTCTAGGTAACGGAAATGTCAGAAATGTATTGTTCCGTCTTTAATTTCCTCACTCAACACCGGGTCATTAACTTGAACCTTCTCCAGGTGCTATCATGACCGTATTTGCCTTAAAGGACGTGCATTACCTAGTGTTTAAAATGCCGTGTCGCAAGGGAAGACACCTGTGTCGCCGGGTGTATTCGGCTTCAAAGAAGGAACCTTGGATTATACCAGCCAAGATGCGCCAAGTGGCTCCTCCATCTGGAGAGTGGGGGAGGGAAGAGAGAGGTGTTCAGAGAACGACGAGGAAAGAATGAGAAGCCTCCCAAGGCTGCGATGGGTTCTGAACTCTGCATTGCTCCTTCCGGACGGCATTGTTCGACAGACACGACAGCGCGTCTCCAGGGGAAGGTATTCCGCACTGAAGTAGAGCTGAGCAAGAACCCCAAGGGATTCAGGCTCCTCTGCTGGGAGCCTGCCTTCTTCCTCTCCCACCCCCCTGCTTGTGTTCCCTCTCTCGCTGGCTGTCTCTATCTCTGTCGAATAAATAAATAAAATCTTTAAAAAAAAAAAAAAGGGGGGGCGCCTGGGTGGCACAGCGGTTAAGCGTCTGCCTTCGGCTCAGGGCGTGATCCCGGCATTATGGGATCGAGCCCCACATCAGGCTCCTCTGCTGGGAGCCTGCCTTCTTCCTCTCCCACTCCCCCTCCCTGTGTTCCCTCTCTCGCTGGCTGTCTCTATCTCTGTCAAATAAATAAATAAAATCTTTAAAAAAAAAAAAAAAAAGAACCCCAAGGGAGTAAACATGACCACAGCCCCTAGTGTCAGTTGCACAAAGTAGGTTTGACATCAACACACCTGGGGGAGAATCGGAGCCTCTCGGCTTTGAGATACTGATTCAACAAAAACCACAGAAGTCAGAAATGAGCCATCATTATGGTAATTCCTGTTTTCATGATGGCGTGTGCTCCAGGTCACTATCAGCGTTAGTCGCCACGTTGTGGGATTATATCCAAAGTACTAATCTTTGTGTTTTGGGTGCATTCCTAACCTCCCTACCTCCCACACATGCATGAAAGGGCCTTTTTACCCCTCTGTAGCCCACGCTTTCAGGCATGAGAATTTACATCAGCCCCAAAGACTGACATTGTGTTTCTAAAACACAGAAATACCAACCAAAATACTATGTGAAATGGTTCAGCAGAGAGCACTTATCCACTACCAGAAACTAGAGATCAGGGCTTGAGAGAGAGTAGGGTCCGGGGCTATAGGTACGTGGAAGGAGGTAGAAGGAGGTGGAGGAGATAGGGGCCACCTGGGCTAGTGACGAAGAAGAGAAAGGGATGGGGAACCTTGGGCCTGGGCAGGAGTGAAGGACCTTCCTTCTTTAGGACTCCTGGACCTGAAGCAGATGGGAGCTGCTAATCTCAGCAAGTATGGCCAACACGAGCACGGCCAACGCTAGCAGCCAGCTGCTCAGCTCCTGAGCCTTCGAGGTCCTTGCTCTGGGCTCAGTTCTCCTTTGCTCACTCCCAGAGCCCCCATGCCTTGGAAGACCGTGAGTACTGCAGTCCAGGAGAGGGCAGGTGCTTAGCTGTCTTGTGGAGGGGGTGTGGCATGTTGGGGATGCCAAGGTGGATTTGGACAAGATTACTGTTCCCTCAGAGTGGTGGACCCACTGCCTTACCTCTGTGTCCTCCATTCCACCCATCAGGCTGAAAAACCTCAGACTCCCAGGGGCCTTGAGTCCTTGAAGCTTCTTTTGGGAACTGTGAAGTGAACACACATCTTTAATAGAACATTATGGACAGCTTTTAACCAGGATGTGGGCATAAACTCAAGGAAAAGCTTGAGCCGCTAGTATAGCAGTTGTCAAAGTTGAGCGTATCTCACAATCACAGAAGGGCTTATGAAAACACCATTGGCTGGACTCCAACCTCAGAGCTTCTGCTCCAGCAGGTCTGGGGTGGGGCCAGATAATCTGCATTTCTGGCAAGTTCCCTGGTGATACTGATGCTGCTGGTCCTGGGACCACACCGTGAGAGCCACCGCTCGATCCTGCCTCTGACGGGAGGTGAACAAAAACTCTCCTAGTCTCCGCGTTCTTCACTGTGGTATGGAGATGTCTGTTGCCTGGTTAATCCCATCTTGCAGAAGTATCTCATACAATAGAGAGTCTGCTTTTAGGGGCCAAGGGTAAGACCACCCCCTGCAGCTGAGATAGAATCCGAAAATGATGTGTGGGTGAGGGATTATGCCTTTGGAATGTCTGGCAGGAGGTTAACGAGGGCTGACTTGGAGAAGAGTGGTCTTGGGGCCTCCAAAGAGCTTCCCAGTCCCTTCCAGAAGCTTCATGTTCGAAAAGAGTTTCTTGATGAGCATTTTGCAGGTGCTGGTCAGAACGCCCCTAAAGAATGTGACAAGGACATGAGAAAATGCCTCTCTGGTTCTCTTTGCCTCCTCAGAATCGATAAATATTTATTGGCCTCCCAAAATATTTGGAGTGCAAGAAGCAGAACCAAACAGCCAAAAGACACAGACGTTGCCCTCCAAAGAGACCACGCTCTGGACAGAAAACCAAGAAACAGGGGAATTATCTTTGGGAAGCAAGGCAGATATGCTCCCCATGAAAGATGTGGTTAGCTTTTCACAATGGACGTGGGCCTGAAATTGTGCACATAAATTAATGCTTTTGTGAAGCAAGTTGATTTTAAATGCACGAGAGGAGCCAACTGTTTAAAGGACCCTGGCAGAGAATCCTTCTGGAAAAAGAGGAATCGCTTACTAATGTGAATAACCATCCCTCTCATTTATCGACCTTATTAGCTTCGATCTTTCATTTTGGTAGTTCTCATGGTCTGGAAACAAGAGGAACGTTTCTGCATTCTTACTTTGGAAAAAGTAGCTACCAGCAGCGAATGACAAGTTTGTATCAGAGATTCATGGCTGAGCGTCTAATGTGTGTTTTATTGGGTCAGCTCCGGCTATCTGCATGATTCCTTAGAGTCAGAGGGCTCCTGAGTCCTGCTTGCTGTGTCATCCCCCTGAGGTCAATAAAAGAATTAGGGGCGCCTGGGTGGCTCAGCCGGTTAAGCATCCGACTCTTGGTTTCAGCTCAGGTCATGATCTCGCGGTCGTGGGATCGAGCCCGGTGTCCGGCTCCACACTCTGTGCAGAGTCTGCTTCGGATTCTTTCTCCCTCTCCACACTCCTCCCCCTGCTCGTGCTCTCTCTTCCTGTCTAAAATAAATAAACTCTTTTTCTAAAAAAAAAAAAAGAAGAATTAAAATGTGTCTGTAGTCAGCAAAGAATGATCAGTTGTGTTAAATCTATTTTCCTGAACTTTGAGTTTTTGGAAATTGGTCATCAAGGTAACTCTCAGACAGGCTTTTCTGAGCTTGGTGCTATTGACATTTGGGGACAGATAATTAATTGAGGTTGGAGGCTTTCCTGTGTGCCATGCCATTAGCATCATCCCTGACTTCTGCCCACTGGCTGCCAGTAGCGTCTGCCCAGCTGTGAAAACCAAAAATGTCTCTACACATCAGCACACGCCCCTGGAAGGAGGAGCAAAATGGCTCCCCGTCAAGGACCATCGCTCTAAGATAGCACAAATATTCAGAGTCAGCACGCCCTATTCGGAGACAATTCCATGTCGAGTTTTCTCGAAGCGAGGCACACGTTCTCATGAGTGGAGCCCCACCTTGTAGCTCATTGTTGATTCTGTCACGACTGGCCGTGAAACCATGCTGGGTCATTTTTCTGTATTCACAAAATATGTGCTGAGCACTAGCTGTGTGCCAGACGCAGGGTGGTGAGTGGGATGAACAAGGTTCCCGCCCTTAAAAGATTACAGTCTAGCGGGAGGTTCAGGTGTTCAATAAGTAAGCAACCTAGTAATTAATTATAAAATCATGTGATGGCAACAGAGGGTGGAATCAGAGACTGACATGGAAACAGCCTATGTGGGCAGAGTAATCCGGGAAGGCCTCCCTGAGGAGGTGACGTCTAGGCTGAGGCCTGCCGGAGGAGTAGGAAGCAGCCATGTGTATAGCAGGAAGAACCATAATCCATGCAAAAGAAGCACTGAGTCAAAGGAAGTTAGGACTGCAGACAAGAACTATAGAGGCAGTTTGCTCGAATCTGATGCAGCTTCATAGGCCAAGAAGAAGCGTGCCTTGTTTCTCTAGGGAAAGGGGTGCATCCCACACAGTCCTGGAACACTGGCAGGCAGGCCTGGGGTAGTGTGTTCCCTCTCTGATTACAAGGTAATGTGCCAGGTGGAAAGATGGCTTCAGACTTCACAGGGAATTCAAGAGTATTTCAAAGCTTACAGCTATGCCTCTGTGCTAAGTAAGGTGAAATTTTCTAGGGGTTTCATTGTCTGGATTGTTCCTTAAATGGATCTTCTGTAGAAGTGGATAAGTGAAATCCCTCCCACCCTTGCAAAACCTATTGTGTAAATTGACACAGGCCAATTTGACCGTGCTCACCTATTAAGTTCTTTTTGGTAGCTATTGACAGCCACCAGTAGTTGGAGGGGGTTGAGAATCAGCTGCTCTCCTGCAACCTTGCTCCCAGGTTCCAGTGAAAGCGCATCTAAAACCAAATCCTGCACCACATGCAGACATTTTCTGGCAAGCAGACACTAGACCATACAACCTGTTGTGTAAGTACCACAAACCCACCTGTCCTTGTAGGTGCTCTGACCACATGTCCCATGGAACCCTCACCCCAGGCAGACAAGACAGTTTTCAAGAGAGAGAATAGAACCAATCTCAGAGTGGGCAACAGACAAACAGAATCCTCCAAATCATTTGCTGGACAAAGGACTGTTTGGGGCATACATCTGAAGCCCCATCCCAAAGGCAGACGGGGAAAATGCCTGTAAGGTTCTTATCCCTATTTCAGGCAAGAGTGGGGAGTTCTGGAAAATACTTCAGCCATACCATACATCTTGAATACCATGAATTCTGCCAGTGAGAACCCCCTTCTTATATCCATTATGCTAAATAGCAAGCCCCACTTACACCGGTGAAAACCCATTTGGAACCTACTTGGAGCCCAAAGCCTCTGGTGTTGACCAGAGTTCAGAAGAAGTAAGGGAAGTTGGAGAAGGCCCCATGGGAACTGTCAGGACCGTGGTCTTCCTGAGCTAGTACTGAGGTCCACTCCCCCAGGAGGGAGTAGATTCCAGATCATGACTGCCCACTGCCCCAGGAGAGTGGTTAACCCAGCTAGCATATACATAACATCAGCACCTGCTATGCTACAGGATTTGAGAGTAAATTACACACATCAAAACGGGCAAGCACAGGCTAAGTCTGCCCCCGGAATGGGCGTGGGAGAAAGGAGGATAGTAATGGAAACATCTGCTTAACCAAGAATGATGCCAAATATCATATTGGAATTGCCAGTTTCCAAAGAATTAAAGCCCAATCAGCCGCGCTTTGCCCAGACCCTCATACACTTCAGCCTTGTGAGGACAGAGGCTGGGACACTCTCAGCTTGGCTGGGGGACCTCTGTTGTGGCTCCAGGTTAGCGGTCTCCAGCCTCTTCCGGCAAGATGACCCCTAATTTCAGTGACCTCTGCCAGAAAGCAGAGGTACTTTTGTGACTGTTAACTGAACAAAACCGATAATGGAAAAGCTGTTAGGAATTCAGCAACACTTTCAATCTGCCTTTCATTAGTTACAATAACATCACACACGACAAAGAATACAGGAGGGGTCAGGTTCAGAAATAAGGGGAAATCAGAGAAGCAACCCTCCCAGGTGACCCCAGGTATGTTGGATAGTCACACATCTCCTCTCTGTAAGTCAGTCCAACTCGGACGGCTGTCCCCAGTGCTGGAGTAGATGGCCTTTCTTCAGGTCCAGGATGAAGTAGGTGCCTTTTATTTACAGTGATATTGTAGGGAAACCGTGCGTCCTGAACTGTGGGATCACATGCTTTCTACGATGAGATGCTCACACCGAGACCCACAGAAGGTTCAACTGCTCTGTGCTTCTCATCTCACACTCGGCAGAAGGTGTCAGGGCGCCTCGAGGAGTGTCACGTGGAGCTGAAATGTCCATGATCAACTCAGCACAAAGATAGTCCTTAAAGTCTATATGGAGGCAAGGCCCCCCCCTTGCAAATATTCCCTGGGACAGGCGTGACTCTGGGTCATCAGTTAACACACAGTGAGAGTGATACAAACAGCAGATAGAAAAGAAGTAATCATCTTGCAACTTGTAAGTGTATCAAGTCAACCCGTGGACCTGTTAAAGTTACAATGTTACATGTCAATCATATCTCCATAAAGCTGGAAACAATTTTTTAATGATATAAATTTTTAAAAAAAGAAGGACCCAGTGCCTGAGTACCATGAATGAGAGTGCAAAGCAGCTCAGTTGCTTGGGGAAGGTTTACCATCTTGGTCATCATGGGTAGGGTGCCCTGGGTGCCCAAATATGCAGTGTACCCAGAAAGAACACATTCCTAGCATCAGAGACAAAGTCTGGAGCAGCCTGAGTCAGCATCTCTCAGCCACACGTCCTGGCCACACAACCTGGGGCAAATCACACACCCACTCTGAGCCTTTGTGGTCTGGTTAAACGAGATGGCCCAAGTGAAGTGCATAGGAAGTGCTCAGTTAAACGGAGGTGAGCAGATTAGTCCTTAGCTTCGGAGTGTGAAATCACTGCAGCAGAGCATCAGAAGCAACCCAAGGAGCGTTATGTGAGAGGAAATTGTTTTGGCGGAGTGTGTTTTCAGTTGTAGAGCAGACACTCCTGGGGTGTCGTGTGAGTCTGCCGGTATTGAGTTGCAAATGGGTTTTTTTTAGTATCAGGATCTCTATCAGCCAGACATTTATGTATTTTTTATGTTGGAAAAGAAATACCGTCTTCCATAACAATGGAAGAAAGGTAGCTACTTACCCATCCTCCCTTTCTTGTTATTTCTGAGTGAAAGCAAATGGGAACGAGGGCATTTTGTTGCGGGGTTCAGATGGGAGACATTCTGAGGTTGTCTAGCTGTTCAGTACACTATAGACATTTTAAAAATAGTACGGGGGTGGGAATCAACAGACCATCCAGGTTTTTTGAACCAGTAATTGGCTCCCTATCCATCAGTCGGCCATTCAGGAAGCTTCTGTCTGTTTCGGAGATGACAAATACGAAGGCGCCTCGTAGGAACTGGAGGGGTTGGTCCAAGGGGCCACCGCGTCAGTGGAAAGACCCTGCGTTATGAGAGCTATCCATCCCACTCCCCTCTAGCTCAAAGAAAATGCTCTCCATGGCAACAGTGACAGTCCGAAAATGTAAAAAATAACAATTCCACCAAGCAAAGAAACCAGCCTCTACCTGCTTCCATTTGCAACAATCCTGACTCGTCATACTGCATTTTTCACAATGGCTTGATGGCGGTAGTTGGAGCTGCCGCGTAGCTGATGTGACACAGAGCGTGCTGCTGAGTCATTGGTGGGCTTTAGTGCCTGGCCGGCAGAATCAGGGTTTCACAGTTGGTCTGTTTGGGGCAGACGAGTGACTGTCCCCGTGGGGAGAGCCACTGCTAACTCTGCTGCCAAAGCTGACGTCCCGTGCCCAGAGTGTCAACTTGCTTCTTGGGGTTAAGTCAGGGTTTCCCAAAGTGTCCGTGTTATTAGCATTTGGTGCTGGATCATCTCCATCATGGGGACTGTCCTGTGTGTTCTGGAATGTTTAGCAGAGAAGACAAGAAATCACAAGGAGGAAAACAATGATTTGTCAGAAGTTTGGAGGAAGAAGGTAAGGGCATATAAGTGAGAAATGTACAGGGGCGCCTGGATGGCACAGCGGTTAAGCATCTGCCTTCGGCTCAGGGCATGATCCCAGTGTTATAGGATCGAGCCCCACATCAGGCTCTTCCGCTATGAGCCTGCTTCTTCCTCTCCCACTCCCCCTGCTTGTGTTCCCTCTCTCGCTGGCTGTCTCTATCTCTGTCGAATACATAAATAAATAAATAAATAAATAAATAAATAAATAAATAAATAAATAATCTTTTTTTAAAAAAGTGAGAAATGTACAAATATAATATATCCAGTAATAACCGCCGTCTTTGTCAAGTCTCTGGTGAATATGATAGGGAAGGATTGAAGGGCACCTAACCTTGACTATTAGAAGTCCTTTTATCTCTCATGCAGCTGGATTCAGTCCATATGTGATTAGTCAGTCTCCAGGCATTTAGTGGAGCCTACCCCACGCCAGACTCTGTGCAAGGTGCTGGACACACAGCATCCCACAGACAGACAGGGGCTCGGGCCGTACAGAGCTTCCATCCAACCTAGGGTTTCCCACCACTGACACGGTTGACATTTGGGGCCAGATAACTCTTCGTTGTGGGGGCTGTCCTGTGCATGACAGGGTGCTTAGCAGTGCCCCTGACCTCTACTCCCTAGATGCCAGTAAGAAACTGCCCTCCCAGCTGTGACAACCAAGAATGGCCTCAGACATTGGCAAATGTCTCCTGGGAGGACAGAATCGAGAACTGCTGATCTAGCCCCCACTGAAACAGAATCCTGTCTCTTTCTGGAATTCCCCCCGGTGATTCCAGTGCTGCCCGGGCTGATCACCAGTCTCTCCAGGCTATAGAATAAGGGCATGTGTATTCTGGCTGGAGGCTTGTGTAGAGGGGTGGGGATCATTCACCCCTGGCTTTCTTGCTGCTCTTGGGATATATTTTCCACGTGTGCAGTGAGCAATACACATGCAGTCAAGTGCAGGGGGAAGAGCATTCTGCAGCCTCTCGGGCGGTTTTTCACTGCTGGATAATTTGTTCAAATTCAAATATTGTTTCCTGTAAGTTTCTGTCTCAGCGGCTCCGAGTGCTTACCTTGTGGGCATTCATCAAGGCCAAGTCAAATGGCCAACCTTCAGGAACAAACCATAGGGCTTGTCCAAGGCCCAAGTACGCACTTTCTCAGACTTCTTTGCCAGAAGAAGAAGGCGCTTCTTACCGGTCTCTTCCCCAACTCCAAGAACCGTGCAGTGTGACCCATAAGGCACTCAAGCACCTGGCTCAGAGTCGATGCTCACCAAATGGGAGACATCGCTGTACTGCAATAGCTGCCGTCGACAGGTAGAGGAATAAAATGTATATAAATAAAAATATTTAGGGTGTGAACTCTTGCAGACATCATTTAGCGTTGGAGACGTCACGTGGTGCTAAGGAGCCCCCCTCTGCCTTCAGGTCTGGGAAACTCAGCCGTCCTTCAAGCACTGAGAGAGTACGGGCTTTGTAGCATAAAAGTTCGTAGTAAGACGCAGTCTAGAGCGTTGGGAGCAGCTGGGAGTGTCTGCCAGTCCCTGCTTGTTCCAGGGGACACACGGGCAGGAGTGACTTGGGGCACCCTCCCCGGTCACTCATGATTAGCATCCGTGGTCCCGGAGATCTAGCCTTGACAGAGGTTTTCTCAGAAGGTCCCCAGATGCCACAGCTTGCATTCAGCGCCTGAATCAGGGGAATCGCTGTTTGTAAAAGTCAGAGAAAGCTGTACTTGCAAACTCCCCGTGTGGAGGAAAGGTTAAAAAAAAAACCAAAAAAACACCCGTTGGGAAGCCCTTTAAACTGTTTTTAATGGTACCGGGAGAATTAAAGCTTTGCTACAAGGATTTGGTGATCAAAGAAAGGCAGGCCGTCCTGAGTGACATTTATCTGCTTCAGGCTTCCTGACGTCCTCCTGACACCAGACAGGAGGTCAGGATGGAAAGAGAAGCTCGTTTCCTATGGTAGGGACCCCCACCCCAGCGGTACAAGGGTGTGCTTGGTGAGCACGTCCTATGCTGCTAATCTTCCTGTTTGCTTCAGTATGCTCAGAAGAAGTGAAAGCTCATAGCGGGGTTAGAAATGGCACATTCTCATATGTCCAAGGGAATGGCCATGGCCTGGGACCCTGGGACCCTGGGATCCTCTTGCCATCCCTGCCATTTCAGCAGACAGATTGATTTCCAATGTTCTCCTGGCCAGACTATTTCAAGGTTCTCAATAAATAAATAATGAGGGGCCCTGGGATGACGTGGGGGCGGGGAGGTCACCTGTCCAGGGATTGAAGGAAATAAGGGACAGGCTTGTTGAAATGTGCGCCAACCTTATATAATCATATGTGCTGGAATTTGGTTGGTATTTACTATTTTTCTAATCTGGAACCTTATACATACATGCATAGTATACCTGGAGGCCTACCTATGTAGTATGTATATATAGTTACGTAGCCCCCAGGGAAAAGGGCGGACGGTGGTTTATATTAACCCCATTTAAACCCAGAGGTTAAGGAGCTTGCCTAAGATCTTAGTTGTCTTCACCACTAGGTGATATTGTCATTGTTTTCCCTCCCTAAAAAAACAAGAGCAATCCCACTGCTTACCACTACTTGCTATTTGATGGCATGGCCTTAGGTGCTCTCCTAACCCTGTGAGGAAGGCAGGAGGTGGTCCTATTTACAGATATGGGAGCAGCAATGGATACGGTTGATGATTATGCCCAAGGTCACCCAGCCTACAAGTGACAGCCTGTGGCAGGAACCCCTGCTCTGTCCAGTGTGCCTGGCGCTTCCAGGATGGGCTAGGTCCTGGGCTGGGAGCTCGTTGAGTCAAAGACTTGTCTCCCCAGAAGCTGGCACGGGGCCTGGTGCCGAACAGGCCCCACTTAGCACTGAAGGGTGGAAGAAGGGACGGGACAGGGGAGAAGGAAGGAGATGGAGGCCCAGGGAGAGAGGGGCGTGGGGGAGGGGGAGGGACAAAAAGGTGGGGAGAGAAAAGGGAGGGACGTTGTTCTGTTTTCAGTGCATCTACTTATCTCTGCAAATGGAACTGAGAAGCCTGTGTTGATGTTGTCCCTGTTTATCTTTGTTTCATTAATGTGGTAGATACACCAGTGGGTTCTGGAATAGTCAGAGTCCTGGCAGGAATGGACAGAAGCAATCAGAGGGGACTGCTGAGGAGAGTTGAACTTGGGGTCCATTTACAAAGGTGTGGGCAGCTTGAAGGGAGACTAGTGAGAGCTGGGTATGCACTCTGGCCCTGATGGGGGCGCCTCCCACCTCTAGGCCTGAAGGAGGGGTGGTGGATGGGTCCTGGAACCCAGAGAAGGAGCTGTGCTGGCACTGGTGGGAGCTGTGGACCCTGGTGGAGGAATTCGCTGCTGCCCAGCTTGCAGAAGGCAGCCAGGGGACCGACTTACCCCAATTCCCTCCCTCCCACCTTTCAATTCCCTGCCAGTGCCCTCCCCAATAATGGCCAAACCCAACAGGAAGCTGGAAGGCAAGGGCATCCTCTATCCGGAGACGCCAGCCTTCCCGGGAAAGACGGAGAGTGGATATGAGGGGCAACAGGAATTCTCCGCCGTTAGAAGAGGGGAAGGTGAGATATTGAACAACCTGATTAGCAGGGACCCCCACAGAACCAAGCACCAGCCAGTCAGAGTGGCAGCCATAATATGCCCTCCTAAGTCTTACGCTGCTGTGCACTGAAGGGGGGTCCTTGGGGAAAGTGTGTGCACGCCTCCAGGGGAACCCATGCAGACATGCACACAGTGACTCTGTGCTGGCCACCCCTTTAGGAACTGCAGTGCCCTCAGCTGTGGCTCAGACAGGGCAGAGCCGAGTCCTCACCAGCCACAGACCGCGACCCTGTCATGCAGACACATGGGCTCAGAAAAAGGATGGTGAAATGTCCTCTACCCAAGGCCAGCGTCTAACACCTTCTCAAACTTGTGAAAGTTCCAGAGCTTTGGAGAAGCCCTCCCATCAGACTTACTCCCCTAACACGTGATGATTCTCCAAACTATTTTGACAGATGAAATTGCAGATAATTAGCCTGACTCTGCCAACTTGAAATTACTGGGGATGATTTCTGTGGCTGTACTCGAATTTCTGGAAGATAGTCTAAAATGGAGAAACAGGCCAGTGTTATCCTCATCTCACCCCTTTGACACATTGTTATAAGTGTAGGAGAAAACTTTAGGTTGGTCATAAACATCTATGATGCATTCGGGGGAACAGGCTACTCAGTTAAAACCCCACAGCCTTGTTGATAGAGGCAAGACTGAAAAGCACTTTCACCGAAATGCCTTTCACTAATGTCAGCCATTTTTTAGACCGATTCTATCTTCTCTGCTCTTCTCTTTTTTATATAGAACGAGATTGGCATCTGAAAAATAAGGATATATAAAAGTTTGTGTCTCCATCCCTGTTCCTACATGCTCCTCCATCAGTGATTTTGGTGGCATTGGATTTTGAAGGTTTACTTCTGCCCTTTTCTAGAGTCCAGAGTCAGCGTACCTTTGTGAGATGTTAGGGGATTGATTTCAGTAATGGTCCCATGTCTCTTCCCCTGTATCCACACCCTTTGTGGATGTGTGTGACCCTATGGGTCTCCCATAGAGGTCGAGTACATTTTCCCTCCCCACGTGTCTTAGCTCAGGCAGCCACAACCAAATCCCATAGACAGGGGATTTGAACAACTTATTTCTCATAGTTCTGGAGGCTGGAGGGCTGAGATCAGGAGGCCAGTATGGTTGAGTTCTGCTGAGAACTCTCTTCTTGATTTACAGATCCCTGCCTTCTCACTGTGTCCTCACAGGGTGGAGAGGGCTCTGGTCTCTTCCTCTTCTTATGAAGACACTGATTCCCATCATGAGGCCCCACCCTTATGCCCTCATCTCAATTTAATTGCCTCCCAAAAAAGACCCCACCTCCAAATATAATCACATTGGGGGTTAGGACTGCGACATATGAATTTGGAGGGGACACCAACATTAACTCCATAATATCGCATGACTCATTTTGACCAATAGAATAAGGCAGAAATAATAGTGTGCCAGTTCTGAGATTAGACTGCAAAGACCCTTGCATGACTCCTCTTGCTCTCTTGCCACACAGGAGGGGAATAAGAGGCATGGGGAGATAAGCTGCTCCGGCTAAGGTGGCCCAGCCATTTCCAGCCTAGAAGCAAGCTTCCAGTCGACCTATAGCTGTGTGAATGAGCCTGACCGAAATCAGCAGAGCCCAGCTTATATCAGCTGATCCCTGGCCTACCTACAAATGCATGACTGACAATGATGAATGATTATGTTTTATGATGCTGAGTTTTGGGATGGTTTGTTATGCAGCAAGAGCTAGCTGATACAACTTGGTTACTGGATAATCATTATTATTTGTACTCTTCCTAGAAAGGAAGTTGAGTGTAGTCTTTCAAAGCATGGAGTAGATTGAGGCTTCTCACATTTTAACCCTGCTTCTGCCACTTACTATTTCTGTGACCTCAGGCAAGATGTGCCAATTGCCTCTTCTGTAAAATGGATACAGTAATAGAATTGCATTAGGCAATGATGAGTATTAAATGAGTTAATGCATATAAAGTACTTCAAACAGTGCCTGATTCAGAGCAAGCAGCGGGGAAGTGTTTGCTGGTATCCCTTGTACAGGGCTTGAGACTTGGACAGGGCAGGCCAAAGGTGAGGTTCGTTGATGCCCAGGTAGCGTTTGTTCCACTAGGAAATCAAGGGCTTTGATCTCACATCTCAGCATGAGACAAGCTCACTTTTCCCAAAATAGGAAATGTAATCAAGACTGCTTTAGAATTCTCTGAGATGACGGTTTCTTATCTTCTCTGAGAAATAAAACGCATTAGTGTTTTGATGGCATTATTCCCTTTCTCCACGTAGAAGTGATGGTAGAGAAAGGAAGCATCAACAAGGTGACTCCAGTGTGGACAAGCACTGTGAAGCATACAGACCCCTTTGTATTTCCTCCTTCTCCACCCCACATCCAGGCACTCGCCATTCTTATACCGTGCAGCCGGATTACTTACCGAGGAATTTCATCTCTCCCCACGTCTTGCAGATGCCACCACCACCATGGATGCCTTGAATCTCCCTGTGCCCCTCCCCACTCAGAGCATTTGCTATCCCTGGACAAGGAATTTTGTATAGCAGCTTACTTGCTAAAAAGTCATCCCTGTTAAGTAACCTATTTGCTGTTTACCGTGTGTGTCGTAAATAACACCTTATCATGGGAAGGTGAATTTAATGGTGGGAAACCCAAACACTTTGATGGTTGTTGGCAAAGCTAATTGAAGGGCAAAAAAGCACTCAGGACTCTCTCAACAACACACAGGTAGCAACCCATTAAGACCAATCCTGGGCATTGAGGTGGGCACATGAGTCACCAGTGGGAGGCCCTGAGGTCACATGATCGTGGCAAAGCCCCTCTGTCCTGTAACAGCTGGAGATATTCACAGTGCCTATCTATTTTCCCACCTCATTGTGTTTGTTCTCTCAAATCAATACTAATCCCCTTCCCCCACCTTCTGCTCTACAATCATGAACCCTACCTATCCTTGAAGGCTGCGCTGTTCCATGTTTCCCAGGAAGCTTCCCTGAGGCTCTGGCTGTCACTCTTCCTCCAGCTTCCTCATAACCCTTTACAAATGAATCTCTCCAACCCTGCACTGGGTTGTGAGCTCCTGGAACACGGTCGCTCATGCAGTTTTCATCTCATCACTTCCCACATGACTTAGAAGACTTATGTATGAAGCTCTCAGTAAATAGTTGTTGAATTTTTAAAAAATTAGTGATTTCACAATTATTTCATCCGGTTTGGGGATGATACCTGCACTTCTTCCCAAATAGGTGAATCCCCAAACCCAGGCCTCTGGTAAGCTCTATTGGCTTCTAGATGTATTGAACCACTTCTGCTGTCCTCCTTGCAGTCCCTGGTTCAAGGACAAAGTGTTTAAGAAGCTCCTTTCACTCACATGTCTTCCTTTGACACCAGTTCAGGTAGCTTTTATCCTAAGAGAATCACAAAGGAAGAAATACCAGCATATTTAAGAGCAGTGTGGAAATAACTTGGCCATGAGAAGTCCCATTGTCAGTGAATTTAAAGCTGGTCCAGCCAGATTCACAGAGTTGGACTCTTTGCATTTTAAGCTCTTGTAAATCATAAAGTCATAGTGCCAGACAGACACTTAGAAATCTTGTCCGGTCCACCCATGAAAATATACACTCCTTGGGAGGTGCTTTCTCTCCCAGTCCATGCATTGTACAGATGCACGTAGCCCAAGGACATAGAACTGGTAGTCAGCTGGGCTGGAACTCCAGCTTCTTAAAGGGCATCCACTCACTACCCCATGCTGAGCCAGGATGGCAGGGAAGGAATGGATTATTGTCTCCAAGCTACACCATTGACTGCAATAGGCACTGTGATTACTAGTACAGAGTAATAAACCTCTGTGATAAGGATATAATGCAGAGGCTTTACTTGGCCCATTAATCCTCAGTAAATGTTGTTGCCTAGCTGCAGTCTCTCTGGCCCAGCCCCTGCTGCCCTGCCTATCACTTTGGAGCCTAAGTAACAGCATTTCTTACATAAGAGCAAGGCCCTACCAGAAGTGTCTAGATCACAAGAATTAGCACCAGAAACTGATTAAAAATTTAAAAAATAATTTTTTTTCATGACATTCCTATCTGCCTTGTGTGGATGTGTGTGTGTATTTGGGATATGATGGACAAGAGCAATAATGTTATATAGACATTCGTTTGACTTATGCATAATGGGACATCTAAGAGAAAGGCCTTGTGCTCAGCACTTTGAGGACAGTGGGGTCACATCCCAAAAAAATGAAGCATAAATGCCATAAGCGTGGTACAAACAAATTGGTCTGAGGCTGCCAGGGAGAGAGTGAGTGCAAAGGATTTCCAAAGAGGGGAGAGGATGGGGGAAGGGGAAGGATTCAAATAAGGCTTCACAGACAGGGTGCTATTTGAGCAAGACCTGGAAACTTGAGAATTTTTCAAGTGAGGAAAGGAAGGATTCCAGGTCGAGAGGATAACCCGAGCCTAGAATATGTTAAAAGTGAGTTTTACCAGAGCCTGAAAAAGCAGATAATCCCCTCTGTGTGTAATTTTTCAGAAGAAGCACAAAAAAAGGAGGAAGACCAATTTTATGAAGGTTCCAGTACAAGAACATATTGTCAGAGGTCAGTCTCATTTCTAGAACACAGACGGAAAAATCGTAAATAAGGCATCAGGAAATTGAATCCAGAAGCTTATTACAATAAATACATTGTGACTAATGAGCCTTACCTTAAGAATGCAAGGATGGTATGAAGTTTTAAAATCTACCAGTGTGACTCAAAACATGAGCCAACTAAAGGAAAACGGTAATATGATTATTCAGTAGATAGGGAATACGTGATCAAAACACTTCATGATTTTAAAAAGATAGAAAACCTCTTACCAAACTGAAAATAGATAAAATCGTCCTTAACATGATAAAATAACTGCTCTAACTTGAAAGCAAGCATCATATTTGATGGTGAATTCTAGAGGCATTTCTAGGAAATTTCAGAACAAGGCAAAAGTACCTGTTTTCCCATGTGTTATGCAACACCATATTTAAATTCTTTACCAATACAATACAATAATAAAAAAGAAAAAAATAGGCACAAGAATGGGAAAAGCAGACATGTTTTCATTATCTTCAGAAGTTATGACTATGCACAAAACTAAGAAGATCTACACATAAAATTTTAGAAGTAAAAGGAGAATCCCTTTGGGGCTATTGGATACAAGGTCTACAGTTTAAAAAAAAATCAATAGCTTTCCTACAAACCGTAAGACATATTATAAATATATAAAATAGGAAAACTAGCCTGTTCACAATAGCAGCAGATCTCTGAGATAATATGAATAATTGCTAACAGTTACTGAGTTCCTACCTGTGTTCTAAGCATTTACATCTTCTGCTTTATTTGATCCTCATAGCAGGCTTATAACCCGACCTAAATATGAATAAATCTAACAAAAGCCTTACAAGAACTTTATAGACAAAATTATATAATTTTATTGATGGGCATGCAGGACTCAAATAAATGAAAATATACATATACCATATTGTTTGATGAGAAGACTCAACATATAAGTGTTACAAATATCAACTGTCCCCCAAATTAATTCATAAACTCTAAACAGTTCAGTCAAAATCCTAACAGGATTTTTTTTAGCAGGGAAGGGGGAGAGGGGATGAAATTAGACAAACTGATTCTAAAACTCACACAAAAGAGTAAACATCTAAGAATAGCCAAAACATTTCTTTTTTTTTTTTTTTTTTTTGGAAGATTTAATTTATTTACCTGAGAGAGAGCAAGAGAGAGAGAGCATGAGCTGGCGGAGAGGCAAAGGGAGAGGGAGAAGCATGGGGCTGAATCCCAGGACCCTGAGATCATGACCTGACCTGAAGGCAGATGCCCAACCAACTGAGCCACCCAGGCACCCCATAGCCAAAACATTTCTGAAAAAGAACAAGAAAGAAAGAACTGCTCTACCAATTACAAGGACTGATGTTATCATAATGAAAATGGTGTGATGGTAGTACAGAAATAGACCACTGGATTGATGGAGGAGAATAAAGATCTCAGATGTAGACAGAAACATATATAGAAACCTAATACATGATAGAGTTGGCATTGTGAACTAATAGGACAAATATGAACCATTAAACATCTTTCAGGGTGGTGCTGAGCCAATTAACTTTCCACATAAGAAAAAGAAATGAAATTATATCACTACCTCACACCATACACAAAAATAAAACTCAGATGGATTGCAGACCTAGATGCAGAAAGAAAACTTTAAATCTATTAGAAGAAAACAAAACCAAGTCCTCAGACTAGGGAAGGAGTTCTTAGTAAAGACCCTGCATTCCCCCCTCCAAAAAAATCAGTAGCAAGAAACATTAATAAATTTCATTCATTTCAGTTATAAGCCTTTGTGGAAAAAGTTAGAAGACAAACTATAGACTGGCAGTAGATATTTACAATATATAACTGAATGAGTATCTGGAATACATAAAGAATTTTCAACCCATCAATAAGAAAAAGACAAACAACCAATAAAGGAAAAACAGGACAGAAAAGAATTGTGAGTTGGCCTCACCAGTACACATGGGAGGAGAGACTTAACCTCCTTAGCACTCTGGGAACTGCAACTAGCAACAATTCCTATTATTTCACAGCTACCCACTGAGGAAAGCTTACAGTCTGGTAGTATCAAACGTTGGTAAGGAGGTGGGAAAATGGGACCTTGCATGCACTACTGCTGGAAGGATACTCTGGAACAACTCCCTTGATGAGCAATTTGGTATCATCTAGTTAATATCAAGTTAAAATGAAAAAGTGCACGCACTAGGTGCCAACAATTCCACTGCCGTCCTCTCTCTAAGCATTCTCCCAGACGTGCCTAAGGAGACATCTCTGAAGATGTTCATTGCAGCACTGTTTACTCTGGGAAAGAAAGGAAAAACTAGAAACAATGTAAATGCCTACAAAGAGGAGAAGAAAAATGGGCTCTCCTCATAAGACGATTACTTAACATAATCAAAGGAATAAACTACTGAAAACTCTCAAAAACCATAATAGTGACCAGTAACAACAAAAACCAAATTGCAGAATAAACACACATACACGAAAGAAAATATATTGTCACCAATGTGTCTATATGCCAAAGAATAAGGAGAGTTGATTTGAAGGACACTCAATACATTCTTATGGAGTATTACCTTTCCCTGTGCTCTCTGTTGCCTGACATTTTGTCACGTTATTGCAAAGACGGGTGTGGAAGAAAGCACAAATGCTCAGCTTCCCTACTGGGAGAGCCTCTCTTATTATATGCTTTTGTGCATTCTTTGTGTTTCATACATTGCATTAAGGTAGCTAAGAAATGTTTTCATCTTTGTATGTGGTGGGACAGGGCAGATGGCAGCATGTGCGAACAGAACCACCTCTTTTCAAGACCTCCTGAATTACATGTATGAGATGCTTTCAAACTCAGGACATTGCATACCGCTGCTGAGAACAGATCCAGGCTGTGTGTTGTCATAACAACAAACACAGTGATTTGAAATGCAGATTCTTTTACTCTGAAGGAAACCAGTGAGGAATATAGAATACTTTGTATTGGATGGGAGCCTGTTGGAGTGCAAATGTGACATTAGAAATTGGTTGTATGCCCAGCAGAGAAGAGAGTGTATGATTCAAGCATCTAAACTAAGAATCATACAGGTTTTCAGAAAGCCTGTCCATTCAGATTAGAAAGTCTTGACACATAAAATTATTTTTAGATCTTGGGAGTCCTGTGAGGGTAGCTTCAGGTTGTGTTGGAAAGGCAGTGGGTTGGAGTGGATAAGCGTTCTGGCTCCAGGGTCCAACAGGCCTGTCCACCACTTCCCAGCTGGATGGCATTTGAGCATGTTACTTGCTCTGTTAGGCTGCTCCATAGAAACAGAACCAATAAGATATATGTATATACACAAAGAAAGAGATTATTATAAGGAATTGGCTCATGTGATTATGGAGACAAATAAGTCCCAAGATCTGCAGAGTGAGTCGACAAGTGGAGACCCAGGAAGATCCAGTGTTTCAGTCTGAAGACAGTTAGGCAGCAGGGGTTCTTTCTTACTCAGGGGGATGATCAACCTTTTTGTTCTAGTCAAGCCTTCAACTGATTAGATGAGGCCCACCCTCATTAAGGAGGGCAATCTGCTTTATCCAGTCTACAGACTTAAATATTAGTCTCATTCAAAAACACCCTTGCAGGAACACATAGAATAATGTTTGACCAAACATGTGGGCATCCCGTGGCCTAGTCAAGTGGACACAGAAAGTTATCCATCACACTTACTCTTTCTGTGACTCAGTTTCCTCAGCGGGAAAAGGTAGCTGATATAAGTAAATCGCTCATAGATTTGGAGTGAGGAGTAAATAAGTTGCTGTATATGAAAAGCAATCAGAGGAGCTGGGACTTAGTATGTGCTCAGTAAGTATTTACCAAAGGAATTAATACATTGAACTCAGAGTGGAATCCTGTCTGAATTTAGTGTTTCTCAGTCTGTTCTTTTTTTTTTTTACACAGTCTTAGGAGTCATGTATGAGTAGCCAAACAATAGATTGCTTAGATTTGCTTGTTTTGTGATTCATAAAAATGGTAGCTTTAGAGGCTTGTTTTGCTCACCCCATATTGAGCTAGTAACATGCCCCCACCCACTGCATTTGGCTGTGGGTATTCAGAAACCACTGAAGAGCATCTGTCCTCTTGATGGATATGTAGGTCTCTCCTAGTTTTTCCATTTGAACAATGCTCCATGGCGGTTGGGGCCCACCTCTAATTTTTTCCCTAGGATATGTCCCTAAGAGAAGAATTTCGGGGACATAGGGTATGCACGTGCTCAATTTTATAAGATCAGGCTAAATTGTTCCCCAAAGTGATCAGTTTGCCCTTGTTGAAGGAGAGAATAGTGATCGGATATCCTCCCGCTGATCATTAAATGAGGTGCTTATGGACTCTCCAACAGTGGGCAAAAACAGCTTGTGATATTCAGAGGGGAAAAACAAGAAGAGGAGATACAAAGTCCAATGTGATCACAGCCACATAAAAAAAGGCGGTGGGTCAAAGCAATGTAGTGTCAGAGCTGCAGGAAAAGCTTGAATGGGATATGGAACCCGGCAGACCTGGGGCCAAGCTTTCACTTGCCCATTGCCTGTCTGAGACTGGAGCCAGTTACCTGAGCTCCTGTGCCCTTGTGATCTCATTTTTAAATGGGAATAATTGATCACATGTAATTCAAAGCATTATATAAACTGAGATCATGCATATAGTAAGTGCTCCATAAAGGATGGCCAAAAAAAAAGGAAGAAAGAGCCAAATACGGTTTTAAAAACCAGACAGATATTCGCAAGAATGATTACTGAGGCTTATGGTAGGTCTTGAATTATGAGTGGTTTCTTTTTTCTATTTTTAGAACTCCTAGAACATGATGATATTGTTTTCGAAATGAGAAAATTAATTTTTTTGTTAATTTTACTTATTTATTTGTCAGAGAGAGAGCACAAGCAGGGGGAGTGGCAGGCAAAGGAGAGGGAGAAGCAGACTTCCTGCTGAGCAGGGAGCCCGATGTGGGACTCGACCCCAGGACCCTGGGATCATGACCTGAGCTGGAGGCAGACGCTTCACAGACTGAGCCACCCGGGCGTCCCAAAATTCATTTGTTTTTTTTAAAGGTTCCATGATTTGCTACTTTGTGTGGATTCTGTGTGCTACTCTTACATTATTCACACACCTCTCAGCTCTATGTATCACCTCCACGGGCAGCTGGAGGATGGGTTTGCTTGACTTTAGTCAAGGCGAGTAGTTTGATTTTAGTTTTAAACATTTTATGCAAACTCTTCCTCTTTTGCTGGGGCCTGGAATTTTCTGAATATTTGAATTTGTACAGTGGGGAAAGAGATTAGGCCCATGGAACCTGGGGATCTATCTTTCCTAGCTCTCTAGAACATCGTGGCTTTGTTGCAAGTGTGGTCTGGGCACGGACAGAGAGTGTCTTGAGAGTCTGCCGCTTTGGGACAGGCCTTTATTCATGCAGCAGATATTCGTGGGAAATTTACTCACTGTGTGTCAGGCAGTGGTAGACGCTGGAGGTAGAGTGGGGTAAGCCAGGTAAGATTCCTGCATCGTCTAGTCCAGGAAGCATTGTGACCATGAACAAGTACACAAATAAATACACAAGGCAATTTTAGATCATGATCAATTCCACGAAGGAAGTGAAGAGGGTGTGATGGAGGATAATGGCAGTCACTCTGTGGAGATGAGCTCAGGAAGGACCTCACAGAGGAGCTGACATGTAATCTGAGATCAGAAACAAACCGAGGGCCTCAGGGTAATACACAACTAATGAATCATCGAGCCTTACATCGGAAACCGGGGATGTACTGTATGGTGACTAACATAATATAATAAAAAAAACATTAAAAAAAATAAAATAAAATACTTATTTCAGAGAGAAAGAGTGAAAAAAAAAAAAGAAGAAGAAGAAGAAGAAGGATGCGGAAAAGCCAGGCCTGGGGAAACATTCCAGGCAGAGGGAACTTTTTAAAATGCAGAGCTTCCCCTCCCCCACCTTTTTTTTTTTTTTTCTTTTTAATGCAGAGACTTTATTCAAAGAACATCATGATGTGTTCTAGGAATTTTCAGAAAGACCGGCTTAGCTCAGGCATAGTGATTGAGGAGGACAGCTCTCCCACACAAACACTAAGAAATGCTTGACAAAAAAGCAAACATCATTTAAAAACGCATAGATGAGCTCCCAGAAAATAAAAGTGTTTCAAGGGACCAGAAACAAAAGAGGAAGTGAAAAACTATCAGGAGGACACAGTAACTAGAGTTTTCAATGACTAAAAATGTACAAAGATTGAGGTCTTGGACTCAAGAGAAGTAGGTAGTAAGAAATGAGAGTTTCGCCATGAAGGTAGCACTCCGGGAGGGCTAATGCTCCTTGCCCCTTGAAAGGGTAGATGGAGGGAAACGACCTATGCAGTCCAGTACATAACCACAGAGCTCGTGTTACTCAGTCTTGGTTCTGTTCAAAACAACCCTCTGAAAATTAATACCAAGAACTTGCTCTCACATCGGTTGGGGTTCAAATGTATACTACCCACATCGCCCCAGAATCCCCAAGTTGAGGAGAAACTCAAACACCAGTGCAAAACAGTGACGGGGAATCTAGATTCCGTGGGGGCTCTGGACAAAGCAAACACATGGCTGACTTCCTGAGAGAGACATACCCTCAACCCAGGTCATGCAAAAATCCCAGAGAGGAAGCCCTGCTGAGAATGAGCTTCCAGTCTCAAATTACAAATGCACAGGGAAAAGCTTCACCGTGCGCAGGAGTCAGATTACAGAGGACAGTAAACTGAAGGACTAGATATCCCTCCCGAAGAACTCCAGGTAAAATAACAATGTAAAAGGTTACATGACGTATTTTAAATGATTGAAGTCATAAAAGAGGCCATTAAAAAATAGAATATGACAGATACTCTAAGGGTAGAAAAAGGACAGTTTTTAAAAATAGCTTAATAGAATTTCTAGGTAAAAAATAATAAATCCAACTTTTTCGATGATAGATTAAACAAATTAGATATGAAAAAAAATAAATGGGAAGATAGACATGAGGAAATCAGATTGTGTTGCATGGAGTTAAAAGGCAAAAAACCATGAGAGGAAGTTTAAATGAAATAGAAGGTTAAATGAAAGAGTCCAACTTACTTTAAATCAGGGTTCCAGAATCTGAGAATAGAGAGTTGGGTAAAAGCAATATTCAAAGTTCTTATCGCTGAGAATTTATAGACTTTCGATGGTAGACATGTACAGTAGGCTGCATGATGGCCCCCCCAAAGATACCAAACTCCAGTCTCTGGAACCCTTCAATGTTACCTGAGGCAGAAGGATCTTTGGTGTGTGATTCAGTGAAGGCTCTTGAGATGGGCCCTAAACATAGTCGCAAGGGTCCTTTATAAGAAAGGCAGAAAGAAAAGTCACACAGACACACACACAGAGGAGAAGGCAATGGGAAGAAGGAACAGAGGATTTGAAGATGCGGCCCCAGAAGACTGGAGTGACATAGGCCAATAACCAAGGAGTGCCAACAGCCACTGGAAGCTGGGAGGGGCAAGTAACAGATTCACCCTCAGAGCCTCTGGAGGGAGCATAGCCCTGTCAACACCTTGATTTGGGCCTGGAACACTGGTCTTTGACTTCTAGCCTCCAGAACTAGAGGGAATACATTGAAGCGGTTACAAGTCACCAAGTTTGGGGTAATTTTTTACGGCTGCCCCCTGAAACAATGCAACAGGTATTTATAGATTGAGAATATACAGGAAGGTACAGGAAGGATAAACAAAAATAAATCTACAGCTGGACATACAGTAGTGGAAACAGAGAATACCAAATACAGAGAAAAGACTTTGAAAGCACCCAGAGGAAAAGTGCAGGGAGCAGCAACCAGAGAGACCATACATTGTCGGTTGTTAATATAATCCAGAAGATAGTGGAATGGTATCTTTAAATTGCTTACAAAAACAAACTATAAAAGTGGGGGGGGAGGCATGTTCGGGTGGGTAATGCTGAGTTTACCACTAACAGAACCTTCCTGAAGGAGCTGGTCATGGGCATACTTCAGAAAGAAGGACGAAAAACCCAGAAAGACATAGCGAGATAGAAAAAGCTACCGTTAGCCATGAAATGGGGAAATATGTGATTAAATATAAATAAGCATCAAATGAATCAAACGATAATAAAATTATGACCCAGAGACTGTAAAAGAAAGAAAGTGAAATTAAAATTCACAATAGTAACAGTAGTAACAATATGTGAGATTAAAAGAGAATGACCATATGATAATCATCTTTCTCTGATTGACTTATTTTGCTCAGCATCATACCCACCAGTTCAATTATCATATGGTTCCGCTCATGTGTGGAATATGAGAAACAGTGCAGAGGATCATAGGGGAAGGGAGGGGGAACTGAACGGGAAGTCATCAGAGAGGGAGACAAACCACGAGACTCTTAACTCTTGGAAACAAACTGAGGGTTGCTGGAGGGGAGGGGGGTGGGGGGATGGGGTAACTGGGTAATGGGCATTAAGGAGGGCACGTGATGTGATGAGCACTGGGTGTTGCAAGCAACTGATGAATCACTAAACTCCGTACCTGAAACTAACATTGTACATTATGTTGTCTAATTGAACTTAAAAAAAAAAAAGAAAAAAAAAGGAATGGCCAATACAATAGGTACTTGGGGCGAAAGATGGGAGGAGTACAATGACCACACACTACACAGAGCAAGTGCAAAATAAGAGTGGCACACCCATCCCAGTGTATCAGGAGAGAAATGACCGTACCAAGAATCACAAACAGTATAAACAAACTACTCCCACCACTTAAAAGACAGACTCCCTGTTGAATAGACAAAATCTGCACGCTCTATGCTTTTATCAGGAAACACCTGAGCTAGGGGCGCCTGGGTGGCTCAGTCGTTAAGCGTCTGCCTTCGGCTCAGGTCATGATCCCAGCATTCTAGGATCGAGCCCGCATTGGGCTCCCTGCTCCGCGGGAAGCCTGCTTCTCCCTCTCCCACTCCCCCTGCTTGTGTCCCTCTCTCGCTGCCTCTCTCGCTGCCAAATAAATAAATAAAATCTTAAAAAAAAAAAAAAAGGAAACACCCGAACTAGAAGTGTTCAAGTACTTAAGACTTGGAAAGAAAAAAAATCCCAAACTATTTAAAGATGAAATGTTCTACATAGAAAACTCAAAGGCTGTACATACTAACAAATAAAACCAAGTTGGGAATTCAGCAGTTTTGCTGGGAACAAGTTCAAATATACACAATTCAACTGTATACAGCAGCCAAAACAATTAGAAAATGTCGTTTTAAAAAGATATCACAGGTACTAACAATAAAAACTTAAAGGTACCTAGGAATAAGCCTTTATGGAGTAATTTCTAACTTACTGAAAGGCATAAACAATGACCCAGAGAAATGGAGATCATAGGCCATATTCATTAGTGGAGAGAATCCATGTTATCAAATGGAAATTCTCCCAAATCAGTCTGGAAAGTTAATGTAATTCTAATCATGAGCCTAACAGAATTTTCTTTGGAGATTTATATGGAAAAGCAAGGAGGCAGCATAACTTTTAAAAAGAACAATATGGGGAAGGGACTTTCCTTCCCAAATAGACGCTATAAAGTTGTAATAATTAAGACAGTATGATATTGACTCAGAGATAGATAACTCTATCAGTGGAATGAATATAGCAGCCGGACCTAAAACCCATATGTATACGAGAACTCAATCCATAATAGGTGTGGCATTATAAATCAGAAAGAAAAAGCATGAACTGGCAAAAAAATAATACTGGGATTGCCATTTTTCTGCATGCAAAACAAAAAATCGATTAGATCCTTACCTCAACACATAAAAATCCATCCCAAGTGGATAAAACCTTAATAAAAATGGCAAGTTTTAACATATTAAAGAAAATAGAGGAAACTGTCCTATGAAGTAAAAACACAAATCAGAATGGGAATACTTAACCATAAAACAAAAACAAAAGTTAGCATACAGAATATAAAAAGAGTACCTATGATTCAGTAAGAACAAGCCAAATAACCCAATAAAATTGAAGATAAAGCATATAAATAGAAAATTCACAAAAGACAGAAGCTGAATGGCCTATAAGTGCCTAAGAAAGATGTTGAACCTTACCAGTCACCAGGCCAATGCCAGGTGCAGCGAGGAGCTCTTCTCCACCCCCGTTAACCCTGGCAGGGGCCTTCCGTCCAGATGCTACAGGAGGGGCAGAAGGCCACGGCGGAGAAATGTCCAAGACTCATGACACATTTTGGACTAGACTGGCAAAAATGAATAATGACAACATTAAGAGTTTGGTGAGGAGGTAGAGAAACAGGACTTTTCATACCCTGTCCATGGGAGAGCTAATTAGTTCAATAGAGAGAGGAATTTGGCAAAATTTAGCAACACTGTGGATATGCATATTCTAGGATTCAGCATTTCCAATTCTAGGAACATGCCCAAAAAAGACTCCCACATGTTTATAAAGAAACTGGTAAAGCCAAAAAGTATTTATTGCAGCACTATTTGTAATAGGGGGAGAAACCTTTTTGAGGTGGTTGGGGAGAGGGGCAGCCTGTAACCCACTCCCAGAAAAACAGAGGAAAACCTGTAGTATGCTGGCCCAAGGCAATACTATACAGCGGTTAAAATGATTACATCAGGGATGCATGCATCAGCAGGGATGCAACTGCAAAAACATAATTCCCAGAAAAGAAAAAAAGTTTCAGAATGATGTATTCGGCATGATGCCAATTTCATAAGTTTGAAAAAAAATGTGAAGCAACCTTTTATATACATACCATATCTATGTGTATAGGATATATACATATGTAGCAAAAAATAGAAGGGCAAGCATGGCAATGATAACCATCAACCCTTCTGGGAAGATTGGAGGAAAATGAGATCAAGAAACAACACACGGGGAGCTTCTGTTCTATCTACAAAACTTTAATGCTGGTGAAGAATTGAAGCAAGTAAGCCAGCTCTTGAGATGCGGCAGAGCTCACTGGTGGGTGCACAGTGTTGTGACATTATTTGGTTTGTTTCTCCCAGTATGCATGAACTATTTAATTATAGAATATTTGTTTAATTAGTCAAAGTAGGAAAAGCAGTCCAAAGGCTGTTGTATTAATCCAGACAAGAAGGAGATAAGACTCACTAGGAGCAGGGCAGCAGTAGAAGATTGAGGAATGGACAGAATCAAGATGTGTTCTGGAGGTGAAACTGATGGTCTGGGGTAAATTTGCTATCACACATACAGCAGGGAGAAACAGCCAGCCACTGCCTTGTCCGAAGTCTGTGCACTTTCTGGGTGCTCTGGCTGATTTGCAATGGCTACTGTCTGTATCTCTGTGCTGAGGGCTCTTCCCTTTCGCCTCGGGCCCCCCTCCCCTCACTGCCCAAGGCTGTGGATGCCTCCAGGTGGTAGACCAGATGTGCTAAGGAATGCAGCGATCAACCAACAGCCGTCAGGAGCTGATGTGTAAATACCCCGAGTCCTCTTGGCTCTTGGCCTGAATACTTCCAAAACGTGGACTTTGCTCAGTTTCCCAAAGCTCCCCCTGGAATTCATCTTCAAGCACCCCCCAAGGTAGCAGGTTTAACAGAAGACACATTTTGGCAGTCTGCCCCTCCTTGTATCCCTCCCCCACTTCCTTATCAGTGTCAGTCCCACTTCCTCAGGGAACCTCTTTCGCTTGTGCCCTCGTCTCGGATCTGCTGCGAGAGAACTTATACTAAGGCAACAAGCTTACTTCCAAAGCGTACCCACTTCCAAAGAGCGCCTTATGCCACCAAGCACCTCACTGATGTCACTCCAGTCTGGCAAGAAGAAGGGGGAGAAAACAAAGACAGATTCTGAGGGCGGTGAGCAGACAAGTGGGGGAGATACGCCACATACGAAGCGTAGCCGAGGGGCAGAAAAGAAAACGGGTTGTTTGAGGGTTTGCAGAGAAATGGAAAGAAGTATTCATCGCCACGCCTCATTCAGGGATTCCCTTGACAGAATCAGCAGGTTGGCGCAATCCGATGATGCGTGGTCCTATGTCTGATCTCACCGTGATGTCATTTATGCATTCACATTCCAGACACATCTGCGGGGCAGGACTGGACACCGATGGATTCTGCTTTGATAGAAAATATCATCAAATGTCACTAGACTCCTGGACACAGCATCAGGCGACCATCCAGTTTCCCCAAAGAGACATTTCAGCAGTAAATTAGAACCCATTCACCTGGACAGTAATATAAGAAATGATTACTGAAATTTGTAACTTTATTATATATAAACCAACAAGCAAATGATAGCCCCTAGGAATTCTCATCATGTATTATTCCATTGATCATACGTCACCTTTAAGCAGGGTAATTTTTTTTTTTAAGCCCATGGCATCTGGCTACTGAGTCAATCTGACTGTTATGAACAGCAGAAGCTTTGTAGTAAGGTTCTTGGCATTTCTTCTGGCCACTGATTTGGAAAGAAAGATGCTTAAATTGACTTCCACCTTCTCATAAAGGTGAATAAGGAAGTCCCCAGGAAAACTAGCTTTGACTTCTCAGGATACAATGCATTTAAACTGTGCGTGGAGTCAATGAAACCCATCACTTCAAATGACTGTCAGTGAAGCAAGCTTCTCCCTACTGGCTGAGGCAAAAGCAGGGGACTGGGTGGATACTCTAGGTACATGCTATGCATGGAAGCCCTAAAGAAGAACAGTCAACAATCTTTGGGGACATCAGAAAATGTCTTCATTTGAAACGGAAAGTACAAGACAACTAAATACAGAGATTTGGCATCCCTAGACCTGTCACGTGAGATGGTCCATACAGAGTTCCTAATGCAACCAGGGTATATTCCATAGCCATTCAAAGGACCTGTGGCCCCACAGACATACGCATTATGGGACCCTGGAAAAATCTTACTAAAGATAGAGTGGATGAGAAGTTTGGAGCTCAACATCAGGAAGGTCTGAGTTCAGATTACAGCTTCACAACTTCATAGCTGTGTGATCTCAGAGAAAGTTATTTAACCTTCCTGAGTCTTGGTTTCCTCATCAGTAAAGTCTAAGGCCGTGAGGGTTTGTGATAATGAGTAAAGAAAGTAGTGTATGTTACAGGATTTTACAGTGTGCCCGGTACACAGGAAACTCCCAGTAGACGGTGGCCACTACTATTACTATTAATGTCTGCGCACCAACCATGACAAGAAAATTCTACCTCTAGAGAATTCTGTGGAAAATTCACCCATAGAAGCACATTGCAAATTGTCTGGTGCTCTTGGTACAAAGAAAAGGAAAATGAAGTTGGAGATTAGGAATTTGTCAGAATGTATCAGCATCAAGCAAGGAAACTGAGACTCTCCAGAGAGCAAGCCTTGTGTTTTAGACAATCCAACTTTCCTGGCTGGAGGGAGGAATTTTTTAGGAGATCTGACTCCTGTCTTCTGATTGTATCCTCCCCAAGCAACTTCTTGTCTGTGGCTTGCCTTAAGTAAGACAGGCCAAATGGCTGTCCCCAGTGTCATTCCACAGAAAGGCATGAAATTCACTTCTGGTTCATCTCTCAGGGTCTCGTGAGTTTGGTGAGTCGGTCACCAGGACACTTCTGTGAATACAAATAAAAATCAGGCTTCTGCAGGTGGCCGGACAGAGTCTTGTGGTGACCACCTCCCCACCTAGAAACTGCCCCCCTGTGGATTCTTATCTGAAACCCCTGGCCTATAGTTCAGGTGCACTTGTCCATATTGAGTGCTCAGGAAGCGGATGAGAAAGGACAGTTGGCCCTATATTTTTCATTCTTACATGAGTTTTATTGAGCATTTTCAAGGGAAAGAAGCTTGTCTTCTGGTAGCTCTCCGTCCTTAGGCCGGGCCCACTGTTCTAGCACAGGCCACGCACTATAATAAATAGGTCTTATTTCATCTTCCCCAGACCCTGTGAAGACAATGTTCGTAAACTGAGGCTCAAAGAAAGTCAGTGGCTTTCTCAAAGTCACAGAGTGGGAAAGTGGGCAAGACAGGGTCTGAACCTCAGGCTCACACTCTTGTCACAGGATGTGAGTGCCCAAGACCTGGGCTCTGTCCAAGCTGCTGCATGAAGAATTCACCTTCTTCCTGGATTTGCTAGGGGTTAGGGCGTATTCTCTCTGTGCAGGGGTCAGTCTTACACCATGTGCCTTCAAGGGGTATAAATGGTTTGTTGCTTTCTCACGTTATTTGGGGAAGAGCTCCCAGTGAGTTTTTAACTATTAATTGGAGTCAGCACCACTAACACCCCATTCAACGCTTGATTACGTATCACTTTATATTCTTTTCTTGTCTTGGGCTTTGTTGAGATGCTAGGATCTGTCTCCCAACCACTGCTTTGAAATCTGCATCCTAGGAGAAGACAAGGGAGAGCCACCCTGAGAGAGGACACACCTCTGTGTCCGTGGCTAGCACTTGAAATGTTCTTTCCTATGAAGACCCTACTAAGTAAGGCTGATTGCTATATTTACTGTTATCATTTGAGGACAGTGACAGAGCTATGATTCTGAGACATTATATGTTAAATAACCCATGTTTCCCAAATGGTAGTCTTTAGATCGTAAGCAGATTCTACTGATGTTTGAAAATTTCTGGGTTAAATATTGAACAGGTGTCTTTATTACATACCTTTTCAGGACCTTTATTGTGCTAGCAGGCATTTTGACTCTCCAAAAAGAGTCTCCCAGACTCTTTTAGCTGCAGAATTCCTGTGCATATCTCTTTTCAAAATGCTGACGTGGGCCTTGGACCCTCGAACTCCATGTACAGCATGGGGTTTAGGGCCTGTTAGACATTTCCAGGGTCTAAATGAATAGCTACAAATGAACTTTTACAGGACAAGCTGGTTCTCGGGTGGTTTTCTATCACGCAGGAAATGACCACCCAAGGAGAAGGTACATTTAACAAAGTAATGAATATGTGTGTGGTACCTGGGCCGCGAGGCTAATTCTCCAAAACCAGTGTCATTACTTCGCAAAATGAGTTTTAAAAACCTCGGTGACTGGCACTTGGAAAGTCTGTCTTTGATATTCTCAATATGCGCTGGCAGAGTAAAAGTTCTGAGAAATTTCATCAGCTAAGGAACCCGTCCAACCGAACCACAGTGAACAAAGAAGAAAATAGGCAAATCAGTACTTCTACCTTTGTTATGTTAACCTTAAATTGTAGCCGGTGTTGCGGCTTCTGCTGGCGAGTTTCATATTCCGTGTTCTGATGAGATGTGAGTATGCTTCAGAGGACATCCATGAGTGTCTTTGTTTACTCAGCAACCTGCCCTAAAAACACTTGCTCAGTCAGCATGAGGGCATGAATTAAATCACTGTAACAAGCCCAGTGGGGAGGAGCCTTCCGTTTCCTTCAAGAGCACAGGGAGAAGACTTACAGTGAGCCTGGCCTGGAACAAAAGGCCACACAGCACATAAGACTCTTAGAGGGTCCGTCTGCAGCATCCCACCCTACTAGAACTTTATCTTTAGTGATGTACACTAAGTGGTTATTGGTATTTTATTCCTGTTAGTGTCTCTCCCCTATACCTACAAGGGAGGGAAATGAAAAGAAGACTCTCACTATGTGGCTGTATTTGGTCCAGTGCCCCCGAAAGGATTAAAAACAGGTGATACCTTACTTTGAAATTCAGTTATACGGTATCGGTGTAACATCCTTACACCCAAAAGGTGTAATACTCAGAAAGCCTCACCATGGATAAGCTTCTATTGTGTGGTCCAGGAGGGAGGTGGGTCTCTAAGACACGGCAGCCACTCCTTCTGTGGGCGATGTGAGCATCCTTAGACCATTGCCTGAGGCCCAGATTCTTGTGCCTCACATTCTCCTTATGATTCTAGTAGAAGAAGAATTTCCCCTATGGAAGTTCATCTGATAATATTCCCCAACTCTGTTTGACTTCTGCCTATGAAACAGGTTTGGGCTTCTTTGTCTAAGGGCTGGCTTGGTCTGCAGCAATGGTTTTGTAACTTTTAAGAACAGTAAAACCTTTTTTTTTTCATATAACACTTGCACAAATCATTATTTCTATAAGCCAAAAAAAAAAAAAATCAAAGAGTCCCATGGGAGACTGCTTTGATGATCCTAGGGTCCTGCTTAACACCTGCCCCCTATAATGCTCCTCTTTGGAAGCCTGGTACTCCCTTGGAATAGAATTTGAGAACCATTGTCTGTTGATGAGTTTTGGACTGTAAGTCAGGAGCCTTGGGTTTCATCCTTGCTTGAACACAAACCCCAGGTTGAAGTTGGTCACATTATTGAAACTCTGTTTCACTGTGTCCTCCTCTGTAGGATGGAGGGAAGCAGCATGTCCTCTGATTTTTTCATAGCATCATGATGAGGTACCAGATATGCTGATCTACTAAAATAGTTGGCATCATTTATACTTTTCCACGTGTTTTCACATCTGTTAATTTGCTTTCCTATTAAAACTATGCTGAAACAGCAATAGGGCAAATACTAGTAAATACAAAATCTCTTAGGAAAAAATCCAAAAGCCATCCAGAAATGAAGCCTCTGGCGACTTGAGTTACCCACAATGCTTGCAGTCACAAATAATACAGCAGGTGTATTTAGCAGATGCCACTTACCCACACGATGGGCAGTGCTGGATTCACATCCCCTTCCCCGCACGGGTCCACTCTGTAACCACAGTGGACCTATAACTTTGGAACGGAATTCCCCTCCCCCCCATTTTTGGTCCGTGTGGTTCAGGTGGCCTGACTCCTAATGGCCTGTCTCCAGAGGTGAACTTATGACCCAGGCCCAGCCGATCAAAGCTCTCTCCTGGGACTTTGGCTGAAACTCTTGGGAAAGAGTCACTGTCTCTCCGAGAAGACAGGCACTAAAGGCCATATAAGCCAGGAACGCTGCCTGGTCTGCACAGGAAGAGCCCCTGACTGAGAATGAAGCCACTGATGCAAGAGCGAAAGAGCCAAAAGTCGATGGGAGAGACAGAGTGCTAGGCACATAACTTCAGCCCCTGGATACAGATGTGCCTGAAGGCAACTCTGGATACTTTTATTACCTGACACAACAAAATCCACTCTTTTCCTTGAACTAGTTTGAGTTGACTTTCTGACACAATCGAAAGAGTCCCAACCAACATGACAACCTTGGACAAGCTGCTTGACTCAACTTTTTTTTCTAGGGGATGAGGACACACACATCTCAGGTTGTTGCGCAGATTATAGGAGGTAATGGCACCAAGATCACACTCCACAATCGGTACTCTCACGATTATTAAACTTCACCTACCTTGTTCCATTTCATCCCCTCCTGGCTGAGCTCAGAAGGTGAATTACTTCATTTTGCTGATCAGATGGCTGTGGCAGACAGAAATTAGGCCCTCTGTTTAGAGTCTATAGCAAGTAAGAGGGTTAGGATTTAAGCTCAGGTCTGATGGCATGGTCCAGACCCTTTTCACCCAGGTACACTGCTCCCCACTGAGCAAGCCCCCTGGCATGCAAAACTATTAAGTTCACCCACACTGTTCAGAGCCACCACTGCACAGTCCTATCGAGGACCCTTCACTGGATACTGGCTTAATGGTGCCCTCTAGAATTGTGCAGTGCACAACTTACCCCACACATGATAGTCCCAAAAGTCAGAGACACAGTGGAGACCTTGTAAGGGCAAATACCAGGGAGATATTCAGGATGTTTACATTGCAGAAGGCCCATTTGCTCATCTAAACCTCTCCCAACACCTCCCAGCCACTCCCATTTCCTACATCTTTGGCCCAACCTCCAGCTGGTCCTACTGAAGGCTTGTAAGCTGCATCGCCAGAGGAAAGAAGGGCCAGATAGATTTCCGGGGCTGTATTGCTTGCTGAGCCACTGCCAACCTGCTCTCTGGGTTGACAAATATGCTTTGGTTTAACAAAAGCTTTTCTTACATTAGCTTTGGCTTTTTGGCATTCTGCAGCAGGGAGGAAAATTACGCAGAAGCACATCACAAAACACCGTAAGTCACTTTAACAAAACAGAGCTCTCTCTGGCCCTGATGGGTTTCTGGGACTCACTGAAGGTGTGTTGTTCAAAGCTGAAGTAGGGACGAAGGGGGCCATTCCTATATCCATGTCTTCACTGGAGGCCACCCTGAACCCAGCTGGGCAAGGATTGGCCAAGACAGGATCGTGTTCTCATCTTGCATTTGAATGCTTGTCTTTAGGGTCCGGCTCTGGGAGATGGAGCCTGACCTGAGATCTTCCAAAGCCCCAGGAAGCTCCTGCCATAGCTGGGGGCATCAGGAAAGCTGGTCAGTCTGCTTCAGCTCCAGTTCCAGCTGTGGTGTCCCCTTGCTTCCCCAGGAGCCAGCTTACCAAGACTGGTAAGGAGGTTCCTGGTGAACTCAAGAGTCGCTATTAGATCTCCACCCCACAGCGTCCCAGTAAAGGCCCTGCCATGACATCACAAGCCCCAGCTGGGGTGCTGCGGATGAGAGTCAAATCTCTAAAGGAGAAAAACAACAGTGCAATAAGACTGGGACATCGCTCAAGCCCCAGGGACCGAACCCTGAACCGAATGCTCTATATCCACTATCTACATTGGTCTCCCGGTGGCCCTGGTGAGGGAGGCATTATGGGTCCCAGTTGATAGGTAATGAGACCGAGACTCTGCAGGGTTGCATAGCTTGTCCCAGGTCACCCAGCTAGGAGGTGGCAGAGCTGGGATTCAGACCTAAGTTTATCTGATTTCATGCCCTTGACCAATACACTATACTGCCCTCCCCTCACCCATCCCCCACTCTCTAGAAAGTTCTTTTATCTGGATTTGGAAGGAAGACAGCTCTTTGAAATTTCAGCCTAAGTGAGAGACTGTTTGAACAGAATAGTTTCTCAGCTCATTCGGACTTATAGCCCCATGACTTCCCTGACCTCATTTTCCTTCCTCCAGCCCTTGCTCACTCTGTTCTGGCCACACTGGGCTCCTGACTCTTCCTCAGACACACCAAGCACACTCCCACTTCAGGGCTTTTGTATCTTCTGACATCTCTTTCTGGAACATTCTTCCCTTAGACATCCACAAGGCTACCATGCTGACCTTCTTCAGGACTCTGCTCCAATGTCACATATTGGAGAGGTCCACCCTGATGACTGTCTAAAACAGCAGAACTTCACCCTTGATCCCCTCTACCTTGACTCTGATACATTTTCCCCCCGTATTTTCCTGCATAGCATGTATCACCACCAGAATTACCTATTTTTGTGTTTATTTGTCTGTGTCCTGCCCTCAGCCCCACTTGATTGTACACTTCATGAGGGCAGGGACTTTTTCTGATTAACTAACAGGTATGTGCCCAGACTAGAACAGTGCCTGGTGCACGGAAGTGCTTTATAAGTATTCATGAGTGAAGGAACGAATGGATGGTGCACTGAGCCCCCAGGCTGACCCAACTGTGGTCCACCCTTTTCCATGGGACATCAGTGATGTGTAATTACTCAAGAATAGGCTCATTGGCCATGCTGAGCCAATCTACTCCGAAACCTGGTGGTGCGTGGGGACCTCTGTGTGGGCCTGCTGGGATGGTCAGGAAGGAGACCAAGGAAATAGAGACCAAAATGTTCAAGTCCTCTGGCTTCATCCCAGTACCTTCCAGACTACAATGTTCAGAGCCAAGTCAGGAAGGGAAAGTCAGCCCTTAGAATGTCTTGGTTGCTACTAGTTGCACCAACTATAACCTCAGGGACTGCTGTTCCGGTCCCTCCTGTTCCTTTATTCCCTTTAGCTTTTCTCTCACATTCTCTGGATTATTCACTCACTCAGTCAGCAGTTCTGGACAAAGTACTTACTGTGCGCCAGGTAGAGAGCTAGGTCCTGGACACCCAGTGATGAGCACTACATCTCCAGTACCCCTCCACGGGGGAGACTGATATTAACCAACCAGTCCCACCAATAAACGTGGAATCATTAACTTCCATGAGGACTGATGGGACATCCCAAGGCAGGACTGACTCAGCCTGCGGAGGTCAGGACGTGCTTTTCTAAGGAACGGACATTTGAGGTAGGACCGCAGGGTATATAAGCATCCTCAAGACTGAGGTTCATGGTGTTGGTTACCCTTTCTCTGGCTTCTCAATCCTTGTTCCATGACTAAGCTTGCTCTGCCTCATTTTCCTCATCTGTAAATTGGGGATAATAATCCTTCCTACCTCCTTGTGTTGTTAGGGAGTCTAGTATACGTGAAACTCATACAACACAGAGTAGACACTATTCTAGTTACTTTTATGAGGAGGCTATCCCATCTCCCTCAGCCTTTTGGCCAACTGTAAAGAAGAGAAACAAATAGCAAAGCCTTTAATATACGTGTGCGTGTGTTGTGTGTGTGCAAATATATTTGTTGGTACAAGTACAAAGTACAGTCCATATTGAATTGATGGTCAGTGTTGCGTGACATTTACAATTTAGGGAGAACACGGTTGGTGCTTATTTGCTGCCCACCATGCAAGTCCATGCTCTCCTCAAGGCAAAATTATGCAGGTTCCCTCATCCTGTGGTTGTGTTCAAGTTTCTAGGTCTTCATTACTATAAATTATTACACAGATTCATAGTGGATCACCCATAAATGAACTTCAGACTATGTTCTTCCGAATGTGTTCTACTGCAATGGACTGCAGCTCCAGCTGTTGAGAATGGATTTCTTTCAAGCTGACTTTTGGCAACAGCCCAGTTAATGGATTCACTAAATGTTTGGCTGGCTTCCTTGACCTGAAATCTATCAAGTTTGAACAAGAGTATAGCCATATTCTGTGTAAGTCTCACATTCTGATTTATGCCGAGTCTAAATGCCACATATGATCGCTTATCTTAATTAAAGACCATGACAGGACTGAACTCATTCAGTAAGACAAAGTTAGCACAGTCTCTGCTCTTAATTCCTGAACATTCCTTGACTCTTTATGGTGCTAGCTTGGGAATTCAGATTAAGAAATGAGCTCGGGGCGCCTGGGTGGCACAGCGGTTAAGCGTCTGCCTTTGGCTCAGGGCGTGATCCCCGCATTATGGGATCGAGCCCCACATCAGGCTCCTCCGCTAGGAGCCTGCTTCTTCCTCTCCCACTTCCCCTGCTTGTGTTCCCTCTCTCGCTGGCTGTCTCTATCTCTGTCGAATAAATAAATAAAATCTTTAAAAAAAAAAAAAAGAAATGAGCTCAGAAAGGCCCCTGCTTTCCATTGAGGGAACACGTATAGGAGTTAGACGCTTACAGACATTCTGTAGGGCATGCACTCCCCCCCAATTCAAACGTCCTTGCAAGCCAGAAACTGTAATACTTTATGAAAGGTTCCGACATTTAAAAAGTGTGGGAAGGACACGAAAGAAATAGTTACATTCAATCAGACCAAACAAGAATTCAGTACCAGCAATTCATTATATTGAGCTCCAATTGAACTCCATGCAGATTTTTTTTCTAAATTCTGCAATGCCTTTAAATGGTTCTGTATGCATGCCGGTATTTCTTCCTTCTGAACAAGGACAGAAATACCGGACCCAGGCCCAAGTCTTCCCTCTTCCTTTCCATGGTGTGGCCAGAATGGCTTCAGGAAATATCTAAGTGTTTAGGTCACTACTGGTACTTAGAATTCGTGATGGCTTTTATTCTCCCATCACAATTCAAGGATCTTTCAGCAAAGCTCTAGAAAATTGGATTTTAAGTTATAAACAGAACGGAGATGATGGGCACTCCTAAGAATAGCCATGTGAAATCCCATCAGCATGTCGGAGGAATGGGGCCCCACACCGCCCTCCCAGGTCTCTATGCTCTGTTCACTCAAGGGACATCATTGTAGGTGAGGGCATCATTGGCAGAAACATTCCAACACTGCGATTATGCTCTGCTCCCTTTCTTCTTGTTCTGGTTGAGTAGAAAGTGTTGAGTCTTCAAAGTCCTGCTCAACCGTGAACTAGCTGTGGGACACTCATAAGACGCTTCACTTCTCTGGAACCTTGGTTTGCTTATCAATTAAAAGAAGGATAGGGGGCACCTGGGTGGCTCAGTCATTAAGCGTCTGCCTTCGGCTCAGGGCGTGATGCCAGAGTCCTGGGATCAAGCCCTGTATCGGGCTCCCTGCTCCGCTGGGAGCCTGCTTCTTCCTCTCCCACTCCCCCTGCTTGCGTTCCCTCTTTCACTAGCTGTGTCTCTCTCTGTCAAATAAATAAATAAAATCTTTAAAAAAAAAATAAAAGAGCGGTAGGACCTCTTCTCCCAAGGACTTGGGAAGTGGCTTAGTTGGGATGCAAGGGGAGCTACCGACTGTGACAAGCAACAAATGTTCCAAAATCAATAGAGATCATAGAAACAGCAATGCAGCCATAATAACAAATGCGAACAATTGTGTTGCATTTGGGGAATTGTGGGGATCTGGGGCCACGAGCCTCATCTCGTGTCATCCTTACCACAGGCACTGTGGTGAGGTCAATGTGACCAGCAGCTGCAATGTTCCTGTTGTGCAAATGAGATCACTAGGCTGAGAGGGTTGAACTGATTTCCCAAGTTCTCACAGCTAACAGAGCTAGGACACAAATCTGTTTCACCAGTAGTAAAAGTCAAATTTTTTGTGATGCCCACAGGTTCTCCATGATCCTGCCCACCTTTGTCTCCTCAACTTCCACCCCCATCTCTCCTGATAGCTTGGTTTTAGCCACATTTGTTTGGGTGTTCCTCCAACACACCAAATAGGCTCCTGCCTCAGGGCCTTTGCACAGACCATTCCCTCTATCTGGAACATGTGTCCCCAGGTAACCACACGTCTAGTTTCAAGAATGTGCTCAAATGTCATCTTCTCAAAGAAACTCATCACGACTTCCCTATTTAAAGTTCTGACACCTCCTGCCTCCGCTACCTCTGCCTTGTGATCTCTCAAACTCATCCCCCCTTCTCCTCTTTTGCTCTTATCATCTTCTATCCTACTATAGAATTAACTTATTCATATGTTTATTGCTTTGTGTTGGGCTCTACCAGGTAAGAAGTCCATCCAGAGGAGGGATCTTGGATTCACTGATGCATCCCTTACACCTAGAATAACACTGATGTATTGTAGCCGGTGAAGATTTGTTGAAAGAGCAGATGAGTCAGTGAACGATAGGGCTGTCAAGGTCTTAATGACACCACCCTACCTCTGTGCATGGCTGGTGCTGACCTCTTTCATTCATGATGTGACATTTGTCCACACAGAAATCCAGGTGGCAGTTCTCTCTGTCCTGGCGAATGGAAGGGACAGCCACTGCTCTCTGGGGTTTATAGTAAGGTTGGGGCGATAAGACACAGAACTGAGATAGAGGACAAGATATTCTGTTCACTGGTGGGATGTGGGGGACAGGCTCTAATTCCTGCGGGGCGCCTCAGCAGTGTGCTGGGCACAGCCTCATTGGGAAGTGACTTCTTGGGAAGGACAGGATTCGAGCTGGGTCTTTAAGGGATTGGAATTGATGGAAAGTAGGGAGGACAAAGGTCTCCTTTTTCAGACAAAGCCACAGAGGCTGGAATGGGCAGAAGTACAAGATGCGTATCCTCCCCCGTCTCCAGTCTCAGCTCAAATGCCCGCTTCTCGGGCCTTCCTGACCCCACAGCCTCAGTCGAGCTCTGCTGTTTCACACCCAGAAAATTATGCTCCCTTTCTTCAGGGATCTTATCACAGTTTGTAATTATAAATGTTCCATAAATATTCATTGAGTGATGGGATGACTAGGTGCACAGTTAAATGAGTACATGAAAGAAGAGAGCATGTAAAGACAGACCAGCACATCTGAATTGGGCGGCGGTTTGGAGAGTGGGGTGGAGGGAAGCTCTCGGCATCCAGGACCCACCTGGCGCATGGGCCTTGGTGACAGTCTCTCATTCAACCCTCAGAGTAGCCATTGGAGATGGGCATTTTGGGAGCCATTTTATAAATAGTGAAACTAGCTAACTTATCCAAAACCAGGCCTCATAAACTAATGAGTAATGGAGGCAATATCTTTACCCAAGCCTCAGATCGTTCCAAGTCCCTGCGTGGAGGACAGGAAGGGAAGATGTGGCAGACAACGGGGACCCAAATGTCAGCGTGCAGAGTAAGGTCAGCCAGAATCGCGCTGAAAGCAAAGAGTGTGTCTCTCTCTCCTCTCGTCCTCAACTCCGGCCTTCTCAGGAGCCTTGCGGCAGCGGAGAGGGCTGGGGAAGCAGCAGATACGTCCCTCTAACTTCCCAAACAGCTTTTTCTCGTAACTATTGAAAATGTGGTTGAACTGCCAAAAGTACATGAAATCAACTATGTAAATGGTGAAATGTAAGTCACAGTTCAGTTCTGCAGGTGTGAAAAATGGCCATTTTTTCCCACCAAGATGGGATAGAAAAACTAGGAGCTCTCGGATATAACTCACGGCGTCGGCTCTTTCATCACACCGGTCTTCCAGGCTGGACTCGGTCCCCCCAGTCACGTGTACGAGTAGGCTCCTGGCCGCACCTGCACAGCCCCCCTGCTGGTGCACACGTGGACGCAGCTCACACCGAGGGCGCAGAGCGCTCTTTCCTTTGGTTCTTTGACATACCGTTGTGATCCGTTGTGGTTCCTTTCTTGGCAGCTGTGTGTGTGTGTATGTATGTACACACACGTGTATGTACAGGTGGACACATGCGGACACATGCACACATAAACATACACACCCACACACATACACACACATACACATGCCCACACTTACGTACACGCCCACACACATATACTTACACACAGATAGACACACATACCTGCCCACACATATACATGCACTCACATATGCACACACCCACCATACATGCCCACACAGCCCACACATACATACACACATATGCCCACACATATGTGCATACACATATACACCTACACAAGCACACATACGTTTACTCACACATACATACACACATATATACATGCACATGCATGCTCACATATACACACACATATATACATGTGCACACATATGCATGCACTCACATATACACGCCAACACATACACACGCTTCTACATACACACATATAAACATATATGGATACACACAAACACACATATAATTACATATCCATGCACACATATACATTCATTCACACACGCATATGCATCCATTTACATGCCCACACATGCATACACACACACACACACACACACATGCATACACACACACACGACGTCTCTCTTTGTTCTCCCTGAACATCACAGCAGCTCTCCCTAGCCCTATTTGTTTATTTTTAATGCTGATTGTTGATGAGGTAGAATCCGGTCAGGCTGCACGGGTCCCAGTGAGCTTGGAACATGTGTACACCATGGGACCATTCCCCTCAGTCATGATCTAGGACATTTCCATCTTCCCAGAAAGTTCCCTCAGTACCCACCCTCCACAGGGCCCATGTCTTTTCTGATTTTCATCATCATAGATTAGTTTTGCCTATCCTAGAAATTCATTTAAAAATAGAGTATGCACTCTTTGTGCCCACTTTCTTCCACTCAGCAAAATATTTTTTAAGATTCATCTGTGTAGTTCCTTTTATATGAAGTTGGCAGTTATGGACTAAATGTTTGTGTCTCCCCAAAATTCCTATGTTGAACCCCTAACGCCTCCCCGCCCAGTGTGATGATATTTGGAGATGGGTTCTTTGGGAGCTGAGCAGGGTTAGATGAGGTCATGAGGGTGGGGCCTCCATGATGGGATTAGTGCCCGTGTAAGAAGAGACCAGAGAGCTCTCTCTCTTCACACACATGCACAAGGAAGGGTCATATGAGGGAGGACACAGCAAGAAGGTGGCTGTCTGCAAGCCAGCAAGAGAGACCTCATCTGAACCCACCCCTGCTGGCATCCTGAACTTGGACTTCCAGTCTCCAGCACTGGGGCCATGACAAATGCAAGGACAGGAATAAATACCCAGCTTCCTTGACACTGAAGAGGGACAACGGAAAGGTGTGACCCACAATGTCTCTTGGGGTTTCCCAGCAGAACGGAACCCCAGGCCTACAGTGACATCCAGCTGCTCAGTAGACTTTCTCCTGGCTTCCTCCCCTCCCCTGCCTCCCTTCCCTGTCTCTACCACTTTTGCTGGGCCCCACTTGCACCCAGATCCTGGTCTTCAGGGCTGCTCTGGAGACATGCAGCTAAGAGCCCCGCTTTAATCTTTGACTTTCAGCAAGCGCTTTAACTTCAATTGCCTTACCTTAGAATGGGGATAGTGGCAGGGCCTAAAAACCATGGAACATTGTGCCTGCAGCCACTGAATCACATCCTTAACACAAATACCTCATTTCATACGAACCAAATACTCCTGTAATCTCCCTTTTGTAGATGAGGAAACTAATGCACACATCCACAGACTTAGATGGCCTACCTGGAGTCACTTAGGCAGTAGGTAGTGGAGCCAAGATTAAATTAGATTGTGATGATGGTGATGATGGTGGTGGTGGTGATGGTGATGATGATGATGTTGATGACGGTGATGATGGCGATGATGGTGATGATGGCAGTGATGATGGTGATGATGTTGATGTTGATGATGGTGGTGGTGGTGGTAGTGATGGTGGCGATGGTGGTGGTGATGATGGTGGTAGTGGTGATGGTGATGATGGTGGTGGTGGTAATGGTGGTGGTGGTGGTGATGGTGATGATGATGATGTTGATGATGGTGATGATGGTGGTGGTGATGGTGGTGATGATGGTGGTGGTGGTGCTGGTGGCAGCTAGCAGTTATTGAGGGCTTTCTTTATGCCCTCAATAGGGCAAATTTAGAAATACTTACATATGTTTAGTTCTTAAAAACAATCCTGAGAGATAGGTACTATTATACCCATTTTACAGAGAAGACAATCAAAGCCCTGAGATGTTAAGTCACTCGTCTAAGGTTGGACAGCTGGTCAGTGGAAGAAACAAGGTTTAACTCAGGCGTGTCTGATTCCAGAGTCTATGTCTCAGCCAAGATGCCATGCAGAGACACTTCCAGCACACCAGCTGTTTTAATTTTATTTGATTATCATTATTTTTCAGTGCTATTTCCCTGCCTGGCACTTTACCTTCTTCACCAACCATCCTGGATTAAGACCTTTTGTCCTCCGGGGGAATTTGATAAAAAGTGTGTCTCATTCTCCTCCTCCGTGAAGCTGGTTCTGAAAACACTCGTGTTCCCTTGATGCGTCCCAGTTAGAGCTTGCATGGAAATTCGGTGAGTCAGAGAGCCATGTGTCTCTTCTAGATAAAACCATGTCAGCTTATGATCTGAGAATCACGCCCCCCATCGCTCAAAGGCATCCCACTCACAGCCCACAGCCTGCAGCCAGGGGGCTCGAGCCTACCACCCATCTATTACTGCTCCTTAACTCATAAAACTTGAGCACATTTACAGTGACGAGGATAATTTTCAGAACAAAGCCAGTGCGATGTGCATGTTTAAAGGCCTCCGCTTCCCTTTAAAGTCCTTGCTGAGGCCAGTGAGCAATTTTCAACAATCATGAGAAAGGATGCTTTATGCTGGACGAGGAGAATTAGACAGGGAGACCCGCGTCTTTTGTTCTCTCTTCCTCACCTAGCCCCTGGCCATCAGACACAAGGCATTGTAAAAATAATTGTCCAATTTTTCCAACATGATCAATTTGCTCTAATTTTTTTTTTTAAGAAAGCAAAGGAGGGGCGATGTCAAACAGCCTCTCTCTTCTCCCCCGCCCCTGCCCTGCCCACTGGGGTCTATACCCGAGTAAAGTCCCTGCACTGAGCTGAGCAGCCTGCAGCCCCCAGGCTGGACATGAGAGGCCGGGGCTGCTTCTCCTGCTGAGCGCTGTGTGCGGGCGGCTCGCTGCCGGGCCAGGTTTCAAAGGGAACCTCCTTACCTTCCCCCTGTATAGCTGTATCCTGGCTATTTAAAAGAAGTCAAAGGGGGCAGCATTTGAAGTGACAGCAAAAAGGAAGGGGAGGGAGAGAGAGGAGGAGGAGACGGAGGGGGAGCTGCTGCTGTCACCTCGGGAGGTGGGATGACATGTTCCCATTTTCTTGCGTCCCCCGAAAGGTGGTGGCACAGCTGCGGTTCTTCTGAAAGCAACAAGTTAGCTCTTATCCCAGATTCCCTCCTGGTCCTGTGGCTCTTTTCACTCCCTCTCCTCCCCAGTTAAATTCTCAGAGAGGTTGAAAAGTCTATTTTTCTGAGGCTGAGAAAAAAAATGAAGAAACCCAGTGCACCTGCTTCTCTGTGTTTATCCTTTGTGGACGCTTTTGATTACAGTCCTCCGGGCACGCTCTTATGTTGATTGATTCCACGTAGATACTCACCGAGTGCCCACCGTGCACCAGGCTCCGTTTCTGATGCTGAACCCAAGTCAGTGGGCAAGAACGAAATCAGACAAAATCCTTTCATCGGGGTCTGACCTTCTAGCAAGGGGTGGCCATCAATAAATACAGATGCTAGTGTGGCCAGATGGAGAGAAGTCCTACGGGGAAACGTAAAGCAGAGGAAGGGGTTGGGGAGTGCGGGGTGGTCAGGGAAGATGCTTGCAGAGGTGAGGAAGGAAGCTGCGAGTATCCTAGGTGGAGGAAACAGCCAGTGCAGGGGACCCACGGCGGGGTGGCCTGGTGTCTTGGAGGAACCGCATGGAGGCCAGAATGTGGCTGGAACATGATTTGAAGCCTATTCAGAGCATATTCAGAGCTCAGAGGAGGGCAGGGAGAGTATGGGGGGAACCAGTCCTGCAGGACTTTGCCTTTGAAAGGACTTCAGCTTTTCCTCTGCGTGAGACATTCTTTTAACCCTGTGAAATGAATGAGAAATTGTAATAGGAGTCAGGATTGGTTCATGACATGCTTGTTGAAAACCTTCCACATTTCTCGATGGCTGGTAGAATCAAAGTAGAAGGTTCCTCACACCATGAAGACTTCTTCTAGCACCTGCTGGTACCCCATATAAGCCCTTCGTGCTAGCAAGCCCTCCACTGTCTTCTACTGGGTCTTCAACATCCACTCCGTTGGTAACTCACCCAGTCCTGAGACTCCATTGTCATCCATATTCTGACAAATGTATATATCTAGTCCAGAACCTTCTCCTGCATTCCATACACCCAACTTGGATGTCTGATAGACATCACAAACCCCAAACATCCAGAACTAAGCTCCTGATTTCCCTCCACACTTCAGCCTGCTGTCCCTGAACCTTCCCCATCTCAGAAGATGGTAACCTCCTCTTTCTGGCTCCGCAGGCCTTGGAATTGTCCCAAAGCCTTCTCTTCTTTTCATACCCCGTATCCAATCTGTCAGGAAGTTTTGTTGGCTCTACATTCAGAATATTGAGTCTCCAACTACTTCTCACCACGTCCTCTGCTACTACCCTGATCTGAGCCACCACTGTTCATTCTTGTCTGGACCAGCACGACAGCCTCCTAACTGAGCTCTCTGTCCTTACCCACCTGGACTCTGTCTTCAACATGGAAGCCAGAACGCCCCTCCTCTGCTCAAAGCCTGCATGGCTCATCCCACTCAGAGTAAAAGCTACAGTCTGTACCCGTGCTGGCCACTCACAACTTTCTGGGAGGATGGGAGTGTTCTTTATCTGTAAGGTCCAATATGGTAGCCAGTGGCCACATGTGGCTTTTGAACACTTGAAATACAGCTAGGAGCCTGAGGAACTATACTTTAAAATTTATTTCATTTGAATGTATTTAAATTTAAATAGTCACATGTCCCCGGTGGCTATGATGTTGGACAGTGCAGACTTACAAGGCCCAGCGAGTTCAACCTGTTCTCCTGTCCCCCGTCCCCACACCCACCCCATTCCAGCTACTTTGACCTCTTACTGTTTGTTCCTCCAAAGCTCCAGGCTCGGTCCGGCTCTCCGTTCTGTCCCTTTTGTCTGGAGGGTCCTTCCCCGATATCTGCCTGGTACGTACCTACATCCTACCATCACTCACATCTACTCCCGATCTCCCTTGCCTGACTCTGCTTTCTCATATCCACGGTAATTCTCACCTGCTGACAAGTTGCATAATTCATATTTATTCGCCCTGTTGTTTTATATCTGTGCTCTAGAACACCAGCTCCACAGGGATGGAGATCTTTGTCTCTGTAGTTCACCCCTGGGTCCCCAGCACCTTGAGGAGTTTTGGCACACGGAAGGTGCTCAATACACGTTCATCTCTTCCCTCTGGGATACCATCTGCTGCCTATCCCACCACACTCATCCATCATTCATCAGATCATCAGAGAGCCTGCTTTTTTTGCCACACATGGAGTTAGGTCTCGGGGCCACAGCAGTGACCAGGGCAGGCCAGAATCTCTGCCCTTGGGGAGGTGACAGACACTGGACAGGCACACGAGAAGAGCGCGTCGTGGGTGCTAGGAAGAAGGAAGTGCCGTGTTGGAGAACAGGGAAGGTGATATGGGGACTGAATCTGAAGAAGGAGGACAAGGAAGCCCTTTTGGAAGGAAGAGAAGGACCCAGCTACATGGAAGCCAGGGGAGAGTACTCCATGAAGAGGAAAAAATAAAATGAATGGAAGCAGCAAATGTTGTTGGAATGAGAAGAAGCCAGGCTCTAGGACACATGGGGATATGGGATGTGGTGAGCCGGGTTCCACACTGAGGTTGACAGAGCCTGGATCAGTTCTAGTACTTCTCCAGTCTCTGAAGCTGGCTCCAATCTCCTTCCCTGAACCCTTAGAACATTCATTGCCTAAGACGTCTTTTTAACTGCACGACACACTCAAGTGAGATCTCATGCAGAAGGTCCCAGGCAACAGCTGTAAGGAGAGCTATATTGGTGGCAGGTTGGAAGCCAGGAGCCCCACCTTTTCTGCTGCTTCTTGGGTTCCCTGATAGCCCCTTGGGAACCTTCACGGATCCCAAAGATTCCAGGAGCTTCAGTTTGAAGCATCCTGTCCTGCAGCACTCATGGTGTTGGGAACTCAGCTCTGCCTCCTCTGGTGGCTGGGTGCAAGGCTTGTTTCCACACACATACTGTCACCTCCTTTCTGGAGGGGGGATTTCATCTCTGACATCCCCTAACAGGGCCTCTTGGAGGGCTGGGTATTTTGGAGAGAGCAATAAGCATCGGTATCCACTTAGTAAACTTCAATAGTCTGCTGCCTCACTCCTATCAAGGCTCCTAGGAACCTTCTCAAACTTCCATGTGTTTAAGCATTACTTGGAGAGCAAGTGAAAAATGCAGACCCCAGAGTTGATTGGGCTTAGAAATCTGTCTTTTTAACAAGCATCCTACGCGATCCTTGTGCAAATGGCCTATGGACCACTCTTTGCAGGACACCTGTAACCTGAAGTTCAAGTCAGTGATTAGATTAGAGGTGGGTATTTGTTGACTAACATTCAAACCGCCAGGGACACTGATTACAATTCAAGCGTCAGGATAGAAAGTTGACTTTTCACTTAAAAATAAATCTATCACAGTGTCACAACTACCTGGCTTGTCTGACGAGCCTCTGGAAAAAATACACATTAATGACATTACATTGACGAAAGCCAAACTTGGCGTGAGGGTGATGTGCTGTGTGATTGGAGACTCTCCCACTCCTCCCACCGTAAATTACCTGGGCGAGGACTCCAGTCCTCCTCGGCTCTGAGAGGAGAGGCAGAACTTTCTACTGACAGCCTGAAATGGCTTTGGCAGAGAGAAATTCTCTCCGTGGGCATGAAGCACTGGGCGTGTTCTGCTTTTTCCGCACTTCCCACACTGGATTGTCAATCCCTATTCATGCATCTGTCTTCTGCATTCGGATAATAGCTCCTCCAGCAGACACCACATCCTACCAAACCCAGACCCTCTGGCATGTGATTCGTGTCAGACGCTTAGTAGAGGCTGAAAAGATTTTGTGGAATGACTCGTTTCTTCACTATCATGACAGGCTACATAATTTGCAGGGCCCAGGGCAAAGTGAAAATGTAGGGCCCCTGGTTCAAACATCAGTAGGAATTTCAAGATGGCGACAGTGAGCATTAAACCAAGCTTGGGGCTCTCCTGCCAGGACTATGGGTCGACATGGGTTGTGCATCCATGAATGGGCCCTGGTCACCATTGATGTTCTGAGAGTTTCTGGGTCTCTTATACCTGCAAAGTTGGGGGCCCCAGGTCTAGGACTCTAATAGTATAAAAGCTGTTGCCTTTGAGGCAAAGAGTGGTCCAAGCAAGGTTCTTGAGGGCTGGTCTCCACCTTCCTCTTTCTTGTGTCGGCTCGCCAAATAACCCACGGCCCCCCAGCTCCCAGAGCCCTAACATCCATCAGGCAGGGTGAGTAACCCACTGGGCTGTAAGGGTCTGTTCGATTCTCTCCGCCCTTGATGGATTGAGAGATCTCAGAGAACAAGGATCAGGCCCTTGAATCCCCAGGGACTTGAACAGGACCCTGGAACACTTTCAGCACTTAATTAATGTTTGTTTAAATGACTCGGGGATAAATTAATAAATCCAATCCGGATGGCCATGTTGGCTTCTTATGGCTTGTGATGGGGTTTTTCAAACTATCTTCTGAATTAACTTTTCATGAGAACACAAAAAAATATTTATATAAACTAAAGGCATGTTGAACTCCTAGTAGCATCTTCTGGAGCCTTACCTGCAACGTGTGGTTCTGGAAGTTCCTCATCTGGGAACTTGGTAGAAATGCAAGTTTGCAACTTCTCTCAGGCCCTGCCCCAAATGTGCTGAATCAGGAACCCTGGGGGTGATGGCCAGAGGTCCGTGTTTGAACAAGTGCTTGGGGTGGTTCAGACGCCCTGTGTCTGAGAGTGCTAGTGTTCTAAGGAATAGTTTAGAAAGCAGTGAGTTCATGGAACTTGCTCCCAGATGCATTTGGATTTTCACACAAATTAATTGTTGACAGCTGCAGCCTTGAAAGCCTCACAGGATTAAATTTTGTGGTGGAATTTTACATAGTCAAAATCCTGTAAGGCTGGCTCTTGAACTGGGTATTTCTTAGACTCAGCAAGTAGGACATTTGGATGAGACTAGGAGAGGAAAGATGAAATGCTCATGTTAAATGTGTGTTTCTCAACAACAGCAACAAAAAGGACTACTTGCTGGCGCGAAGCTAGAAGGTGAGGTAGAAGGGGAGATGTATGTGCTAAAGGGAACCCGGGCCCGGGCGCTAGAAGATCTACAAGGCATGTGACCTTGCACAAGCCAGTTAGACTCTTTGAGCCTTAATTTCATCACCTGAAAATTGGAGATTACACCCAGGGCTGTCATGGATGGTTGGGCATGTTGTGCCCTGCACAAGAGCATCCGGCTGAAGGGCAAGTGGGAGCTGGTGTCCCGCTGCGCTAGGCTTTGCCTCTGCTCCCAGAGGAAGAGGCATCTTTCTCCCATTCACTCAGAGGCACCCTGTGAGCCAGCCGAGCTTCTGGTAATACCTGCTTCTTGCCTCCTCGTCAAGTAGTTGTGAGGGTCGGGAGATGATGAATAAAAAAGCCATTTCAAAAGTACAGCCCGTGGTATAAATAAAAGATAGGACACTGTTTCAATTGTTGTTGCAATGATATGCTTATATGTTGACCATTCCACTCAGCCGGGCTGGCCAAATACCTGATATGCCCATTGAACAAAGATCACTGTCCGTCCACCAAAGCTCCTGCTGTAGCACTTGGGAAACCAGCAAGACTTGTTCGTCTCAGGAGTGGAAACTCCTAGCAGGAGCTCACTCCCCTCGCCACTTTGTGAGCTAACCACAGTCTGTAGGATGTTGTAGCTAACCCTCCCCACCTTATTCTCTCTTTTTTAAAAGATTTTATTTATTTATTTATCAGAGGAAGACAGAGCACAAACAGGGGGAGCAGCAGGGAGAGGGAGAAGCCGGCTCCCCGCTGAGCAGGGAGCCCGATGCGGGGTTCGATCCCAGGACCCTGAGATCATGACCTGAGCTGAAGGCAGACGCTTCACCGACTGAGCCACCCAGGCGTCCCTCCACTTTACAGGTCTGGGTACTTCGCAACAGACCCTCAGAGGCTCCGCTTGGTGCTGCTGAGCTGGCCCGGTGGGAGTGACCCACACAGGAAAGGACCGGAAACACCAGAGCACCCACAGGCCCTTCAATCAGGCAGCAGACCCTTGGAGGTGAGCCAGGCCTGGACTTCTGTCTGTTGTGGGCTGAAGAGAAAGACGGCTCTTTCTGTTATTAGTCCAGGGATCCCAGACGTTCTTGGTAGGACATCACGAAATCGCCGCAGACCTGATTTCATAAGTGTGCATACCTAAAATTGAACACCAAAAGCCCTTTTTTTATAAGAGCAAAAGCGGTCTTGCTCATCGCCACCTTGTGGCAGCTCAGCACTATAGCAACAACCGAGGTGAACAGACACCTGTTTTCGGGGCACTTGGGACTTTTGTAGATTTCCCCTCCATTGGGAACACCTTTGTTTTCCTTTCCCCAGCGTCCCATTTGAGGAACCAGTGAGCTGTTGAAATATCTGGGTAACCAGGGTGAACTTGGCCCATCAGCCAAGTCTCTCTCTGGTCCCCTTCTTTCTTTCCTTCCACCAGCACCCCAAACCCTTGAATTATATAACCTTTAAGATTCCTTGCAACCCTGAAATGTTTTGGTTTTGCCAGAGGTGATCAGAACTTCCCAGGTCACAAGGTAAAAGATAGGTTGTATTGTGTATTGTTTTGTCTTGCAAATCAAAAATACACCTCTAGCCCCTCCTGATTGGGTCCCAGCGCTCCCTGGGGGATTTCTGCATGGTGAGATAGTGGCTGACTGCCGGAGGGCCACAGAAGCTTCAAATGCTGCCTAATTAAGTTTCAGCCAGCAGGCTACCTCTGTGGGCCAGGGGGCTCTCTCGGAAGATAAGACACAAGACACATCCAGAGATAAAGGGTGGAGCTTTGCAAATGAATGAAATAAATCAGGAGCAACCCATCCCACATGCAAATGGAAATCATCCCAAGGAGAGCCCCTCGGTCCTTTGAAATAGCAAAGCAGAGGCGCCATTGGACAGGAGGCTGCCGGCCTCTTGGCCTACCCTCCAGGGTTCTGATGAAGTGTGATTATGGTATCAACTGGAATGGGAAGATAAGGAGGGATGTCACTAATGGAGGAGAACTTGTCTTCTCAATTCCAGAAGCTAATCCCCAGTGACTCATTCCTTGTGAGCCCCCAGCGGGAGGTGAAGGCTTTGAAGGTGCAGTGTTTATTCCTATGACCTATGTATTGTTCTGCCCTTGTTAGAATTCTAATTACATTCTGCCGTCCTCTGGTTGTCAAAATGCTGTATTTCTCTGACTAATGTTACAGTAGAGTCGCTCCCCTTCCTGTACTGCAGCTATATGAGCTCCTAGGCCTTCAGCTGTCCTTCGAGTTTCAAACAAAAATTTTTTAAATAAGTAAGCACCACCCCCACTTAAGAAATCCTAAGATTTTGCTCAACTTAGGTAAATTGAAAGTCATAAAAAGGAAGGAATCTGGTCACCTTGACTCCTTTGCTAACTGCAGAGCATAATTTTTCTTTCTGACTGTACCTGGATCTTAATAGCAGAGGTCCTTGACAGGTTTCACGGTGCGTGGTATGAGCACACAGTAACTCTCAAACTCTGAGTTGCGAAGGTTTCCGGTGGAAAATGATGTCCAAATCCACTGGAACAGTGATCCTTACCTTGTAGTTTCTTTGGGGTCACCTTCCCTCCCCCCACTCCAGTCTCAAAAATAAAACCAAATTCATGATTTTAATTAAAATAAGTTACAGTTGGTCGTCAGACTTTCATAGCCCTCTTTAAGATAACTGTCAAAAGAAGGACGTAAAGAATTTTTCTTCCTAAAATCCTCAAATGTTATAAGGTGTGAAGTTTTTGGTTAGAGTGTACCGTGTGTCTACTTGGTTATGTCTGTTAAAATACTTCATTTTTCAAATGTCTGTACTGACCTCGTTCTGAGCTTCAGCACCCAACAGCTTTGCCTCCTCCCAGAGCTCCAACATGAGCTTGAGAGAGAGATGCAGATGCCGTCTCTACTCTGCCCTCTGACCTCAGTGCCTGTACTTGAGGCTTTCTGGAGTGAGCTCACCGCTCATTCCCTCTGCAAGTTCAGAGCCTGCTGACAAGAAGGCGCAGTGAACGTACTCTCCACCAAAAAACTCTCCAGTTTGTGTCTCCCTTCATCTGTTGTGTTAGAACCGTAAGCCCATGGCCAGTGAGGTCTGTGGGTGCCTCGTTAGACACAAAATCAGCTCCATCAGAACAGCCAAAAACAGCCATGCCAACACCTGCTCAGCACCAAATCCCGAGCCCCAGCAGGTGCCTTGGGAGCCCTGGTGGGCAGTTCAACATCTGTTCCCAGAAGTTTTTAAATAGTAAGAGCAGTGTATCAGTTCAATTAACTCCAAAGCCCTGCTGTGCCCTGGATGGAAATTCATTTCCTATTCTGGTTCCCATCTCAAATTTTCCAAATTAAAGTTTAAAGGAATTAAAGACTTCATTCTCAAAGTTCAAAAATCACCTTTCCTGGGGCGCCTGGGTGGCACAGCGGTTAAGCGGCTGCCTTCAGCTCAGGGCGTGATCCCGGCATTATGGGATCGAGCCCCACATCAGGCTCCTCTGCTGTGAGCCTGCTTCTTCCTCTCCCACTCCCCCTGCTTGTGTTCCCTCTCTCGCTGGCTGTCTCTATCCTGTCAAATAAATAAATAAAATCTTTAAAAAAAAAAAATCACCTTTCCTGATAGTTTTATTCTGCTCAGTTGGTGCTAGGTGCAATTTACCCGATACCTGGGAGAATCAGATTCTTTAGTCGGTGCAGCCCAAGCTGTATGAGATACCTACAGGACCTCAAAATTTGAATTTGTTTCTGCACCAGAGAGCTCACATGCGTCACTTTTCACTTTTAAATAAGAGTCCAAAAGCATACACACACACACACACACACACACACACACACACACACACACACATATATAGTGACAGCACTAGCCTTTTACCTACTGTCTCAATTTGGGTTACAGTGAAAATAGACCCTGAATCAAAGACTTGAACGCAGACCATTTATGGGTAAATATGGGTTGAATTGTGTTCCCCAAAATCATATGTTGAAGGGCTAACCCCCAGTGCCTTGGAATGGGTACTGATTGGTCTGATGTCTCCCCAGAAGTAATCAAGTTAAAATGAGGTCATAGTGTGGGCCCCTAATCCAATATGACTGGTGACTTGATAAGGAGGGAGAATTTGGAGACAGACACACATGCACACAGGGAACACCGCACATGAACATCAACGCAGAAATCGAGGTAATCAATCTACAAACCAAAGAATGCCAGAGACGGCCAGCAAACTCCTCGAACTGAGAGAGACGCCTGGCAGATAGTCTTCCTTCATAGCCCTCAGAAGGAGCCGACCTTCTGTTTGCTTAATCTCAGATCTCCTGACTCCAGAACGATGAGGCAACAAATCCTGTTGTTCAAGCCCCCCAGCCTGGGGAGCAGACAAATGTGGGCCGTGGTCCCAGGAAGCACTGGTTGGGTGTGGAAATGAGACCCCCTGTGGGAAGGCAGTCAATGAAGGGAATGTATTGAGTTGGGTTCTGCAGCAAGACCACTGAGGCTCAGTCCCACTGGGGAGTGCTGGCAGGCAGTATAGACACAGATCTCAGCATTGTCCCAGCTGTGGGGGAGGGAGGCTGAAGTGCTCATCTGTCTTTAGCTAAGGCTCCTGGAGTTCCTGGCAGCTATGAGAAAGCTCTCGGGCCGAGATTAGTATGTGTTTGCAACAAGAAGCGGTCGATGTGTACTGGGATGGCAAGTGCCGATGAGGCATCAGCTACACACACGCACAATTTGGAAAACAATCTAGTTCCAGCCCAGGGACGTTATTCCTGGCCAAGTGATGTTTTCGGAGCCCATCTATAGCAATCCACTCTGGGATTTCCATGCCCAAGACCATAGCCAAGACTCAGTGGTGTCTGAGAGAGAAGAGTAGATGGAAATACTTTGGTTTTAGCTTCCCCATAATGCTGGTTGGTCCACAGTGTGGAGCCTCCAGTCCACCTGAACTCAAGCTCAATGGGGAGAAGGCTCCAACGCAGAGGTTAATTATGGTGTGTGCTCACCACTGAAGGGACACGGTGGAAAATGGTAAAGCCAGCTTCATCACCTGCGTTACTTGTGGCATCTTTCTTCCCCATCCAACATATTCAAAGCCCCCTAATTTCTTTTTCCTCTTGATTCTTGGGCTGGAGGCCTCCAGGTCTTCATCTGGGGGAGGACTGATCTAGTGATGGCTTCTCTACAGCCTTGTGAAAAGCAAGCCCAAGTCCTGGGCCAGAACCACAGTTGTTGGTGAGTTGGCCTGTCCTGTGGCACTGCTTGCGTTTAGAGACACTGCCTCCTGGGAGAGTTGCCCCCTGTCCAAGCCCTATGCCGTTCCTCGGGAAAACTACTCTCCACAGGTTCCTACACGGAAGCACTTTTGATCCTTCTAAAGCCCATGTCCCTGGGTCACCTCGTAGAGACCGATAATTCTTCCAAGTATCTTTCAGGACACAGTATTTCAGTGTTTCTGCCACATTTCAGCAACCTAGACATTTAGAATCTTTTTCTCTCTGTTAGAACTTTTTCTGCACCTCTGGAATGTACCCCCTGCACTTCACTTTCCTTTGTTGTCCCTCACTCTTAATTTTTTATCTGCCGTATTTCCAGGCTACGGCCAATCATTGTAAGGCCCAGATTCTGGCTCTAGAATTCAGCTCACCTCCTCAATCACGTTCAGCTCTCTTATTTCAGGAGCAGGCGTTGTCCTAAGTACCCTAGATACATCTCAGATCTCATAACACCAGGGTGGGGTCAGATCAGCATTTTGCAGCTGGAAAAAAAAAAAAAAGACTAAAAGAAATTAAATAACTTTCCTAAGATCGTCCAGCTAGAAAGTAGATCAGGAGAAATTAGAACCCATCTCTTTCAGCACCACGTTATAACATAAAACCCAGAACAGAGGTGCAGCCGCATGAAGCTGGGTAGCAGGACAAATCAAGGACTCGTGATTTGAGTGTAGAATGTGAGTAAGCACAAAATCCACTCAAAAGCTCATCCAGAGGACAAATTGTGATTAGATCATTCCCCACAAGCTCTGGTGGCGTTGCTTAAATAATAATGATGTGCTGAGATCTGTACAAGCACGTCGGGCATGGCACCACCACGAAACAACACTCCATCCACACAGTATTCCATTTTACAGAAGAGGAAACTGGGACCCAAGGAGATTAGGTCACTGGCTCAAGGTTATACCACTGGTAAGTGGCAGAAGAGGGACATTAACTCAGATCCTTCTAGTCTAAGTCCTAGGGTGTAAGATACTAGACTGTGCCTTCCCCACACTTATGGGAGCAGGTGCCAGAGACCAAGAGGGAGAGTGGGAAGAAGTGATCAGAAGGGATGTGTTCTGATACTTCCGACATCAGAGTAACCAGGAGACACCTGCAATGCATCCTCTATCACCAAGATGAATGCTCAGTGTATACGTGGTCATTCAAGCTATAGTTCTGGAATCTTCCTTCTTTAAAATGTAGGCAAAGAGAGACCAAAGCAAAAGCTCTGGACAACACTGTCTTAGCAAATCTACCAAACACATGGTCCAAACTCCAGTCACCCCTGAGCTTCCCAACAACTCCTGACTTGACACCAGCCCTAGACAGGAAGCAAGTGATGGCTGGCACAGAAGTGGGCCTGCACCGAACAGCAGGCAACAGAGGCAGAGGGGTCCAACTCGGGGCTGATGGAGGCAGACACTCCCGCCGCCAGCCTCCCTCCACCTGACCTACGTGAGATGCCTGATTTCCTCCCCTTTTCTGCCCTATACATGGGAGCACTTTTTTTCCCCTTTCACCTTCTATTTCATTCACAAGTAGCTGATGGACAAGGTTACACTTCTGCCCCTTGTCACAGAACTTAAGAACTGGAATGCTGAAGAAATTCTAGCAGAATCTAGAATGCCAAACTGGCATATCACCCAACCCCATCATTATACAGATGGGGAAACTGAGAACCAGAGAAGAAACTTGCCTAAGGCAGGTCCCAGTGGCAGAGCTGCTCTAAATTGGAGGCTTTTTGGTGCCTGACTTGGACCATCATCGGCTACAGTGGTGGTGACTACATGAGTTGTTAAGTGACAGAAATCTAACAGAGGGGCATAAACCAAAGGAGATTAATTGGCTTCTATAACTGGACAGTTCAAGGGGTGATGGCTTCAGAAACAGCTCGATTCAGGTTCAGAAGCCAAGCCATGAAGACTTGGTTCCTCCCCATCTTGTCTCTCTTTTCTTCTGGGTTGGCCTCATCTGTTGGCTTCATTACCAAGTTAGCTGCCCCATCAGTTGCCTGAATGGCTGCTGACAGCCCTGGAGCCATCACCTTACCCACATCTATCCCTTCTCTTTAGTTGTTGTGTCTTTTCCTAGAGACTGAGGACTCTTACCGATCAGAATACGGATCTATAGGAATTTTTCACTGTCAGCCTCAGAACACAGATGATGTGTTTGCTCTCAGAGGTTCCTAACTGGGGTGGAGGTAGGGGCAGTCCATGCTTCCCTAGGCTGCAGGGTTGGGGATATTGTTCTAAATGAAACTCTAGGCGAAGTGGGATTTTTTAGGGGGTAGGGTAGTAGTATGTTCTCCAAAGGGTACAGAACAAACAAAGCTAGAATTTCCTTCAGGGTTATTGAGAGAATTTCATTTGAGATAGAGGCTGAACCTTGAATTCAGCAGGTCTTCAACACATAGTTCCTCGAAACGAGGGATGTTTGCAAGAGCAGGGATCATCCAGTCTGCTGTTTTCTGAGCATTGGGCTGCTACTGAGAGGTGATTCCTACCTGACCTCATCTCCAGGATTTCAAATACACTTGCAGAATGTGTAAGTGAGTTTAACGAGCCCCCTCTGACTCTAAGTTTGAGGAAAATGATGGCATACATTCCCAGTTTCAAGGAAATTGTGGTGAAAAGAATTTTGCCCAGTTTAACTCTTAATGGCCTCTCTGGGGAGAGGTTTATCGTTTTGTGCCTGGCTCCAATGTGGTTCTCTAATTTGCTGTTCCCGGGTAAGTACTCTAATGCAAATATGAGACACAGCGTGCTCCTGGAGATGCCAGGGAGAGGTGATGCTCCCCACCTGCAGCCGCCCTCTGCCTGCCATCCATCCACACCTGACCTTGCCTTTCCTGGCCTTGTTCCATCCCTCTTGCTTTGTATTTAATTTCTATTTTCCCGGTTTCTGGCTGATTTGAGGAATGGGATGCAGTTTCATGATAAATTAACACAGGGCACTTGCCTTACACCGAAATGCCATGTGGCAGTACCATTGTGATAAGGGTGGAGAGCATGGGATGTGACCTCTACCACCACTTTTTAACATCATCCGCACCCCAGGCACCAAGTGTGGATAAAGCAGGGTAGGCTGTTTGGATTTGCAAAGGACAGTCGGGGAAGAAGGGAGCTGACTGCTTGGAGAACACCCAGTTATTATCCAAAACACAGTCTCAGCCCCCTCCGAAGCTTAGGCTCTGAAACAGAGTCAGATACCCATTATTCATCACATATGTTGGGTAGAAATTATATTGATACCTCAAAAAGGCAATCAGCAAGAATTTATACTTACAGTGCTTCTCTGAATCCACCCAGGGCTTAGTTTCTGTGGGAGCATATGGTTACAAACAGCCAAACAAATCAGAACAAAGGGGAAGTGTTTGGAATGTCTCAGGGCCCATAGAACTGGTGGGAGGCCAGAGGACCAGGCCTACCTAGAACAAAGCAGGAGCCGAGGCCACGGTGAGGGTCAGCTAACAGAAAGCCCAGCCCTGGACTCAGAGCAGGACAGCCTGACGGGCATGATTCCATGGCAATAAGTGGCCGCCAGTTAGATTTTAGGTTCCCAGAAGAAAGCCCAATTGGCTGAGCTTAGGCCATGTGTTCACCTCTGGCTGTACTAGGGCTGCCTTGAAGGAGGATCTGGCCTCGTTACCTTCCTTAATACATGCCCATTGTCTATAATTACCTTCTCTCCAAGACAATGCACAGTAGGGAATTGATAATTTCATAAAGGGAAACTGAGCTGCTGCAGGAAGAGGGAATATTTTCTGGGAAGTCAACACACACACACACACACACACACACACATTAAAAATAGACAAAAATAAAATAAATCCCCTGCATACAAGGAGCTGAAGAGACACAGTATCATACACAAGATGATTAAAAAATAAGTACTATACATTAGGGCCTTTTCTACCAATATAGTAAAGTGCTACAGTGTACAGAAAGACATTTACAGAATGGGAGCTTCTTCAAAGGCAGAAGTGGTTGGAGGAAGGAGACTTCAGGGTGGCTGATGCTTCAGGGAAGTTTCACCAGAAGGCAGAATTGATCTGGGTCTTGAAAGATGAATGGGGGACAGACAGTGGGAAGCACACAGATGAGAAACTCCTAGCAGGGGGGAAGAGGGAAATAGTACAGATAAATGTACCACAATTCTAACCATTTCTCCTGAGAAGATCGCACCATAGAGCCAGCCTGTCCTGGGTTCAAGTCTTCACCACTATGAGAATGAACAATTCACTTAATGCTTTTGGGTCTTATTTATCTAAAAGAGGGACAAATAATTCCTGCCTCCCAGGGTAGGATAAGGTAGGAACAGTGCCTGTTGTGGTACTTGGCTCATATGGTAAGGATTTGGCAGACATCTGTTCCCTTTTTCTTAATTCTTAGTTCTTCCCTCTTTATATTAAATTACATGGACTGGTGGGTAAGGAAGATCTGAGACTCAGAATTTGAGAAATGAAACCAAGCAGATCCACTTTTAATAATTACAGGAAGTGCTGTGTACCTAATAGTGGGTCTGCCCCAAGTGAGATGTGGAAACAGTTCTTCCTGACCTGTATCACTGACCTGCTGGGCAATCTTGGAAGTGTGTCCTGTGGCATGCACTCTCTGAGCTTCCATTTTCTCTTCTATTTGAAGATACTTTTGGGGGGCCTTTGGAAAACACTGGCATTTCATGATACATCTAGTCATTATAGCATTCATACCATTAAAAAAAAAAAAGAAAGTTTGAGGGACACCTGGATGGCTCAGTTGATTAAGTGTCCCACTCTTGATTTTGGCTCAGGTCATGGTCTCAGGGTCATGAGATCGAGCCCCATATTGCACTCCGTGCTGATTGTGGAGCCTGCTTGGGATTTTCTCCCTCTGCCCCCACATCCACTCATGCATATGCACTCTCTCCCCACCAAAAAAAATTAAATAAAAATTTAAAATAAAGTTTGGCTTTTACATGTGAGAATTTTTCAAAGCATGATGGATCTGGCTAGCAAGAACAGGTAAAGGGCACACAGTACGAGGGCTCGGTCATGATAGGCCTTCAGGATTTGGATTTATTACTATTCATCAAGGCTCTCCAGGGGCAATAAGTGGCCAGTAGGCTGAAGCAAGACCTTGAATGGTGGGTGCTGTAGAGTTAGCATGTAGGGAAGCATCAGAAAGCAAGTGAGTGAACCTAGTCAGCAGCCCAGCATAACAGCCTTACCCCTAAGTTTTTCTGTATTCATATGTACATTCTAGTTGTTACCCTTGACTGCATTTTATGGAGGAAATTATACGCTACATTGAGGACCAAGCATCAAGGGATTCCCAGGGGTATTGGGGAATGGCCATCTAGAGATCTGTTGCTGAGATCGAGGACTTAAATGCCTACGAGGACCAGGCAAGTGATGGTAATGAATAAAACAGGCCAGAAATTACTGTTTTACAATTCCCATTCTTCTTGAAATATGTGCCTTTTTAAGTCTGCTTTTTAATTTTCCCATTTTTGATAGAAACATGGGTAGAGGGAAATATTATAAGAAATTTTTTAAGTACTCCTTAACCATAGTTTAAGAGTAATAATGAGAATATAAATTGTTGTTTAATTAAAAACAATATCAACAACCATCACACCATGCAAGCCAAATTTAGTCCTTAAAAAAAAAAAAAAAAGGTACTGGTGTTAAGACATCTGGTCTACCATGGATGTAAAGCCTGCTCTACCATGTGCACTTTATTTCAAGAGTCTACCTATCATAAGCCCAAACCAAGAATGGAGGCAAAAAGAAACACATAAAACTTCTAATGCAGTTTTTCTATTACTGTATTCAACAAGGGCATAAAAGGACCTTGGAAAAAAAGAACTTTTACAGCATGCATCTTTAGGACAGTATTATAGTGAGGTTCTGGTACATTTCACATGCAATGATCCCTTTCCTTCAACTGGACAATAGGGTGGCATAAGCCAGTACAGGGAATTCTCCATGGAGTGTTATGGAATTGAAAAATTTGGATTAATTTTCTTTATGTGCAATAGGGAGCTAGGGGAGACAGGTGTAACTTTGCCCAGGAATGGAAGTGGAGGTTTTTCGTTGTTGCTGTTGTTTTGTTCCGTTCTTTGAAAACTTTTTTTTTTCTCCAGTAACTCATTGAAACCTAGGGAACTTAAAATAAAAAATAAGAAACCAACAAATATTTCATACTTATGTAAATTTCACAGCATTTAGTATTTGTCTGTTAGCAGCCATACATCTATTCAGTTGTCATAAAAAATATCAGGTTCCAACTATGGGCTGAAAATGTCATCTCTGTTTCTGATTTCTAAGTTTTAGCCCCCCACTTAGATTCCAGCAATCTATTTGAGAACAGAGAATACTATGTCTCATTCTGAATTCCCCAGATCTATCTGGAACCTTCTACTCTGCATTATCATGACATTGGTAGTATCTGTCGAGAGAGAGAGAGAGAGAGAGAGAGGGAGGGAGAGAGAATATGTTCATTCATCTCTGTATCCCAGCCCACAGACATTGCCTTGCCCATGGTTAGTAGGAGCCCAGGACACCCTTGTTGACTGAAAACATGAAAGAATTCTGCTAACTGTGGGAAATATTCCATTATTGAGGATATCAGTGATGAGCACAAAAATGTTAAGTGACAAATCAATCACCGATTCAGTCGTTACCTTATTTCGAGGTAGAAAATGAGAAAATGTTGTCTCCTCTGGACTGAGGAGGCATTGGCTGTCTTTAGAGAAGAAAATAAAAGAGACATGTATGAGTTATCTACTGCCAAGTAACAAATGACTCCAAGCTGTAGCAGCTTTAAACAACAAGCATTTATTATGTGGGGATCAGGAAACTGATAGAAGCTTAGGTGGATGCTTCTGGCTCAGGGTCTGTCATGAGATTTCAGTCACGCAGTTGTCGGCCAGCACTGCAGTCATCCGAAGGTTGGACTGGGGCTGGGGTGGGAGATCTTGCTTCCTTACCAAGTGGTCTCCCTCACAGATCTGCTCACTACCTAGCAGGGGGCTTCCCCAGAGAGAGATGTCTGAGAGAAAAGGAGAGAGAGCATTCAGGACAGAAGCCTGTGGGAGACCGTGTGGGGGAAGACACCATGAGGGCGAGAACGGCAGGAGGCAGCCATGATTGGGGATCGTCTTGGGGGCTACATTTGTTCAGTGAAGATAGTCAATATTCAGAGTTGTTTTCAAAGAGGCTCAGGGACTCGTCTCTTGGAAAACTATAAAATTCTCTTTTTTGCTGCTCCCTTATGTGTAGCCTTTCCTCTTCTTTTTGCGCTGGCAGGTAAAATTGATTTTTCTACCAAGGGACTGGGATTATTAGCTTATTTCAGTGAATGTGAACACTGAGCTGAAAGAAAAAAAAAAAAAACAACAACAACACACAATTCTGTAAGTTGACCTGACCTGGGCTCTTCCAGAAAAAAACACTTGGATGATAACTTCTCTCAGCCTCATGGGACTAATGGGAGGCTCTTATTTCTAATTGTGCTTGTAGGAGTGAGCCTGCCACGCAAACATGAGGGGTTTAAGTCAGAGGACTTTGCTACACCCAACTCTGCAAGGGCCCAGACTGTGTGTCCTGTTTATACCCTTCTGACTCGGGGGTTTGGGTGTAAATGCAACATGGTCCTTTTCTGTAAATTCTCTAAAGACAGGTTTTGTTGAAAAAGAAAGTCCATTAGGGTTGGCGTTTAATGAATTACTGCTGAATGAGCAAGAAACCACAAGTCAGATGCTATCTCAACAGACCAAACTCCCCGATAGGGTTTTGATCTTTGCTCCTGAAGGCAGAGTTAAAATTGACTATTACCCTGATTTCAAGGCAAGCCGTGGGTTTGAAGCTGGGGTACTCATGCCAGTGTGTACGTAATGTTTAGATAAATAGCACCCGCAGTGTTCTGCATTTCCTGCATTTCAGACCTCATCAGATGCTTGACAGTTACACATTTATTTCAGGCTTTTGATTGCCTGTAGGTTCCCTGAAGGTAGGACTGGGTCTCTTGTTTACAGAGGTATCCCAAGTAACTGATACAGTACCGGGCTCCTAGTGGGTTTTCAGTAAATTCTGCTGAGTGAATGAATGAGGAAGCAATCCTAGAAACGCATCTAACTTAACATTGGACTCACTCTTTGAAAAGAGTCTTATGTTAGCCAACTCTGGAAAAATACGAACTCCAAGAAGGGGGAACCATGGCAACCCTTGTTTCCTTTTTGTTTTTCATACTGGGTGGCCCTGTGACTTGCTTCCTGCCTGGCACCTTCAGCGGCTGAACTCCTCCAAGTTTGGTCCATTTCCTCAGCTTAAATCCAGACAGAAATGACACCTACTGAGAGCCCTAGCTCCCTCTCCCCATGGGTAGGCTCTGTCCTATACTTTGCCATGTTCCCTCACCTTCTGCTGCCCTGGGAGTTAAGATTCAGGGGAAAGGAGAGGGGGGCGATGAACACGTTTGGAGGTTTTTTTTGTTTTTTTTGTTTTTTTTGCTCCTGCCTCTGCACCACTCTTCATTGAGCCAAAGCTCTCTGATTAATGAGAAGCAAACATCATGGTCAAGGGGGAGAAAAAAGGTGGTAAACCTCTGCATTCTTGTCCTAATCAGATTAATTTAAGGTAGGGAGGGATTAAATCAAAGATGACACATCGTTTTTATCTCTTATACCAATTCCAATCAATTGGTATTGGCTGCCTGGACCACTGTGTGGTGAAGGATTCTGAGGCTGGGTTCTGGCTCAGCAGAAAAGCATGACATGATCAATTACTCTCTTCCACGGACATGGGAAGGGTGAGGGGCAACTCACAAGCCATACAGAAGCCACAGCAAGAGATGCTGGTCCAGTATCTTCAGAGCAATGGAAGAGCTAGAATGTTCTGGCCTCCAACAGAAAACAAAGACCCCTGTTTATTGCAATATAAATATATGTTTATATATGAATAGCGTCAGCATAGGGAATAATGGTGCTATATTTGCATAAATATAAGGAGGAATGATAGAAAGGTAATGTTTGAGCTGCTGTCACCCATGTTCTAATTTCTGTAGTGTTTTCTTCTTTCCTTCTTTCTTGTGCTCATATGATCCCATGGAAACCAGAGCCACATGAGTAATTAATACTCAACAAGTGGCTGAGCATTAGGCAGGTGACGTTTACAGAGTAATAGCAAATCAGTTTTCTCTTACCCATGAGCTCCAATCAGTTGGTGGGGGCTGCTCTCACGCTCCTAAATTCCTGAGCCTGGCAGGTGCTTGGATGCCTGAGGCCTGGGGTTGTTTGCAGACACCATGTGACACCATGATGCGGCACCCCGTTCTGACAAGAAGCAAGGACACTGGTTACCCCCAAGATAGCATCTGGCCAAGCACCAGGGCCACGTAGTCCCCCTCTGTCTTTTTTTTTTTTTTTTAAGATTTTATTTATTTGACAGAAAGAGTACAAACAGGGGTAGCTACAGGCAGAGGAAGAAGGAGAAATAGGCTCTGTGTTGATCAGGGAGCCCGATGTGGGGCTTGATCCCAGGACCCTGGGATCATGCCCTGAGCTGAAGGCAGGCGTTTAACCAACTGAACCACCAAGCGCCACCCCTCCTCCCCGTCCCGCCCCACCGTCTTTTCAAACTAACACCCACACTGAATGCGATGCCAAGCCCCAACCAACCCCTTGAAGCTGCCCCCAATGCTTGGCATTGCCCAGGGCCTCATTGATTCATACAGGTCAGTGCACACAGCCCAGCTGGCAAGCCCCACACACAGCCTGGCAACAGCCAGAATATCGAGTGGCAGCCTTGGACTTGCTCACTCCCTGGGGATATATGCTTCTCTTTTTCTGGCTCTGCTCACCCTTCAGAGGGCAGTGACCAGCACTGGCACCAACTTATACCCTGAACAGGGCTCCCCAGGCCATGTCCCATGAGCCTGGGTGTTGGCCTCCCCTGGCCAGGGAGTCCATCAGCTTTTACTGTGGTCCTGGAATGGCCCTCCCCTCCTCTCTGGCATTCTTTTCCCTAATGTCCTTTAAATCCCTGTCCAAGTCATGCCTCTCTCCCCCACCACCAAGCAGAAGTCCCCCCTCTGGGCGCCTGGGTGGCACAGCGGTTAAGCGTCTGCCTTCAGCTCAGGGTGTGATCCCGGTGTTCTGGGATCGAGCCCCACATCAGGCTCCTCTGCTATGAGCCTGCTTCTTCCTCTCCCACTCCCCCTGCTTGTGTTCCCTCTCTCGCTGGCTGTCTCTATCTCTGTCAAATAAATTAATAAATAAATAAAATCTTAAAAAAAAAAAAAAAAGAAGTCCCCCCTCTGCCCGGGGCTGCGTCCCTTCCTCATCAGGCCCCTCCAATCAGAAGTCAGCAATAGAGCCTCCTTAGGAAAACAGATACTTCACTTTGATTTGGCATTTTAGAGTTCGAGAGCATTTTGGCAAATCTGATCTCATCATTAATTTGATCTCATTAAGGCAGTTTATGGCCATTTCTCGGTCAGGAAGCTGAGTCTCAGAAAAAATAAACTGCCCCAGGCCACACGACAAGTGCGTGGCAGAGGTAGGGCTCAAAGGCAGCCTGTCCAGGCTCTGCAACTGACCCTCTCCGCATACTCAGGCCGTCTGGCCCAACCTTTCCTCTGCGGCCATCGTGTCTGTCAAACTGCTTCCTGGGGCAGGTTTGTGCCTCTTGTGAACTTGTCACAGCTTCTCAGCCCCACCGAAACCTGATTTCTTCTGGTACCTGGAATCCAGCAACAGAGAAATGACCCTCTCCTAGCTGACACCCCTTTTCCAGGGTTCAAATACTTCTGGAGGAATAAGGCATTCAGATAATGACAATTTAATTAAAATTAGTTAATTTGACATCCTCTTCTAGCTGAGGGACTAGGACATGACTGAAACTCACACAAGTAGAGAAGGACGCTGCGCGGAGGTGGGGGCAGGAATGAAGCCCCCCTACTTTAGGACCTCGCCCACCCGGTTATATCCAGAAACATGCGAGCTGTGCTTGTAGCCAGGAAGGAGTACAAAATAAAGCAAATGAAGAAATCCGAAACGGAAAACATTCCTGGGAGGGACCTGCTTGGCTCTTCCACCACCCGCCGGAGTTTCTCTCCCAAGGGAAGCAGAGGGGACTTCTGGCTTTGAACACGTCTGTTCTTTAGTACCACCGAATGCTAGACTGCAATGCTCTTCTTTTTTTATCTTCGCCAAGAACTAAACTGCATTGGCTTCTCTTTGTTTTTCGCCAGAGTCCTTGTCACCAGGGCAAGAAGCTGAGAGTGGAGAGTGCCTGCAGTTTAGGTGGCAGAGCCCTAGGTTAATTCTGGACGGCCCCGGGTCCAGGAAGCTTTACGGCGCGTGAGGCAGGTTTTGTACATCTGTATATTTACCAACTGCTGTTCCACTCACAGATTTCAGAGGTAATGGAGGCCAACATTTTTATCAACCCCGCTGATATAAATCTCACTCTACCAGACGAGAACACTGTCTTAGGACCTCCATTCTAACCTTGATCCTGACATTTTTTTAATCCCACCTAAATTCCTTAATGCTGCACAAAGCTGCTTTGACCAGCCCCAGCTGCAGTGCTTCCGTAACAGTTCCTGGCATGTAGTAAAGCATTCAGTAAGTGTTAGTGATTGTTATTAGCAATATGGCCCTTAGCATCAGGAGCATACATTCCTTCTGAGCTTTTGATATAGAGTATGACAATTTCCCAAGAATGTTCCGTAATTAGTTACTGTTGTTTCTAATCTGAACAGCAACATGAAATCTGGGCACAGTCCCTTCTAGGAGTCTTTCTGCGGTAGAAACAGCAGACAGATCTACAATCTCTGAAATGCTGAAGAAGCTTGAAAGTCATGATTCTGCCCCACCCTGCAAGGTCAGGGTGCTTTTAGCATTCAGCCCAACCCAGCTCAGGGTGCCCCCCTACATGACGCCAGCCCTGGAGAATGGAGCTTGTTGAGGGGCAAGAATCCAGTTTCCTTTCCTCCTGAACACACAGCTAGACTACATTTCCCAGCCACCCTTGCTGTGGAGAGGGACCACATGACTGTGCTTTGGCCAGTGAAATGTGAGCAGAACTGATGTACATGGATGTCCAGTCCTCGCCTATCTAAAACAAAACATAAGTCAAGCAGAGAAAGGCAATTATCATATGGTTTCACTCATTTATGGAACATAAGAAGTAGGAAGATCGGTAGGAGAAGAAAGGGAAGAAGAAAGGGGGGGTAAACAGAAGGGGGAATGAACCATGAGACACTATGGAGTCTGGGAAACAAACTGAGGGTGTCAGAGGGGAGGGGGGTGGGGGAATGGGATAGGCTGGTGATGGGTAGTAAGGAGGCACATATTGCATGGTGCACTGGGTGTTATACACAAGTAATGAATCATGGAACTTTACATCAAAAACTAGGGGTGTACTATATGGTGACTAACATAATAAACAAAATAAATAAAACAAAACGAAACAAACAAAAAAACAAAAAACCAAACAAACAAAATCTCTCTAATGCAACCCTTCATGTCTGGGTCTTCCCCATCCATGAGACTAGAAGTAAAGTACTCCAAGAACCAAGATGATACCAGAGACAGGGGATGGCAGGAACGTGGCCCACAAGTCTCTGTTTGGAGGACAGCAAAGAGCAGTGATATGCACATGCCCATACTGAACTGTTGCATAAGCAAGAGTAATCTTTGTATTATGTTAAGGTACTTAAAATTTGGGATTCTTAGTTACAGCACTGAGCCTGCTTTAATTAATACAGAGTCTTCAGTTTTTTGGCAGAGAAATGAAGCAAATTGTTGAGTGTGCCATCCCAACAAGTTGGGATGAAAGATGGACATCACTGACATACTTTTTATTTACCATAAAATTCGTGGTACAAAGCAAATGTCACTGGCAAGCATGAACAAATGAAACAGATAGAAGTCTCATTGCTCAGAGGGAAACCCTGGTGGAAGGTCAGAAATTTCTCTCCTGCCCCCTCCCTTAATGATATGGGCATTCTCAGGCATTATGAGCTGTGGTTCTGCTAATTCTGGTAAGTTCCATCTTGAGAGTTTGCTGAGGCCTTTAAGTAGTATCGTTTTCATTTTCGTTAAACCTGAGAACCCCAAGAGTGCCATCTGTCTGAGAATTCTCTGCCTTGACCAAGCATACGAGAGCCCTGGACCGTCCACGGAAGGCATGGGCCCCAGGCCTTTTTAGAATGTTAACACAGAGTGGAACTCAAGCATGACACACCCCCCGTCTGAACTAACATTTTCTCGTCTGTACCTGAGGGGGTTGAGTCAGATTACAAACCAGTAACTGGGGAGAAAGTGCAGCCTGCAGGTGTGTGTTACTTGGCTTACAAGGTAACGGTATATATATTTAATTAGTTCCCAACAGTTAAAAAATTAGGATTTTTGCGTTTAAAAATCTGACAGCTCTTGAAAAGTCTGGCAACACTAAGCTTGTGTTCCCTCAGGGCAACAATTGGCTTTCCTCTCCAGACATGACATATACTCTCTGGGTTGCGTAAATCCTGCCCCGTCCACTCAGATCATTCATTCGTTTACATTATCTGCCTGGATGGCCTGTATTGGTACTTGAGTTTGAGACCCTGCATCTGGATGATTTTCAGCAGTCCCTTCGACCTGGTTCGGATGAACAAGGTCTGTATCACTTTGTTACATAGCTTTTTGCTGCATAACAAACCGTCCCAACACACAGTGACTTAAAACAGCCGCTATTTAATTATATCTTGTGATTTTTGTGGGTCAGGAGTTCAGCAGGTGGACGTGTCTTCTGTTTCATATGATGTTAGCAGAGGCTACTCATTGCTCTTCAGCTGGACGATGAGCTGGTATGGAGAGTCCAGGATGGCTCCACTCACGTGCCTGGTGCCTTGGTGCAGGGATGGGTGGAAGTCTAGGATTCCCTGGATCTGGCACCTGGAGCACCGCCATGAGACTTCCCCAGTGCAGCATGGAATCGAGGTGGCTGGACTCCTGTGGTGGCTCAGGGGTCCCAGAGTGAGCATTCCAGGAAACTCAGGTGGAAGCCACAAGGTCTCTTGAAACCTAGTCTCAGATATTCTAGAATATCACTTCAGCCATATTCTATTAGTCAAGCAAGTCACTAGGCCAGCCTAGTCATGGGGAGGAGAATTAACTCAATAGGAAGAATAAAAAAGAATTTATAACATCTTTAATCTACAGGCTTATTATTTAAATGTGATTGCCCTGAGTTAGAAGATACTGATTAGATTAATTAAATGTGTCTTATAATAATTCACTATATTTCATAAATATGTGATGTCCCTGAACCCAGAAAGAGAAGATAGGTTTATATAGGAGATAGCTCATTCTATACTGTGCCCACTGCCTTTTAGATGTCCCCCATGGCATGCAATATCACAAAAGACACTTTAGAATACAAATAATTGAACTCCAAACTTTTATAAGAAAAAAAAAAGAAGAAAGTATTGATTCATATCAGTGAAAGTAACTATATAGGTAAATACAGTATAGATGTATATTTTCTTGTAATTCTTTTCTTTTATCTGCTTTAAAAGACAACTACATAAACAAATAATTATAAAACTGAGCCAGTGCCTTATAATGTGCAAAAATGTAATTTGGATGATAAAAATAGCATAGAGGAGAAGGGAAAGAATTGTTCTTTATTTGAAGCAAAATTTCTGTATCCTATTAAAATTAAGTTAGCATTAATCCAAACTAGATTATTTTGAGTTAAGATGCTAATTGTAGTCCCTAGGGCAATTACTAAGAAAAATAACTTAAAAATTATATTGTAACATAATAAAAAATAAAGAAATAAAAATTTAAAAAATATATTGTAAAAGAAAGAACACAGAAAATAAAATGGTAAATTGAAAATATTTAATACAAAGCATGTCATTAATGGAGAAATGGATGAACATAAGAGACATGAGACATACGGAAAACATATAGCAAAATATAGGATGTAAATTCTACCTTTAAAGAATTACATTAAATGTAAATGAATCAAACATTCCACTCAAAAGGTAGAGAGATGAGCAGAATAGATAAAAAGAGACACACTTTAATTCAAAGATACAAATGGGTTGAAAGTAGAAGAGTAAAAAGATAAATGTTTGGGAGCACCTGGGTGGCTCAGTCATGGCATCTGCCTTCGGCTCAGGTCATGATCCCAGGGTCCTGGGATCGAGCCCTGCATCGGGCTCCCTGCTCAGTGGGAAGCCTGCTTCTCCCTCTCCCACTCCTCCTGCTGGTGTTCCCTCTCTTGCTGTGTCTCTCTCTCTGTCCATTAAATAAATAAAATCTTAAAAAAAAAAAAAAAGATAAATGTTTGGCTCACATATCCAAAAAGCAAAAGAACAGAACTTGCATCAGCATCAGCTGGATCTGGGCATTCTAATAATGTTGTCCAGGACTCAGTCTTACTCATTAAAGTATTCCTCTGTGTTAGCTCTACTCTCAGGTAATTCAGCCTCCACTGCTAGCACCCCTAGAAGCTTCAGGTTTAGCAATTCCAATGCAAAGTAAACTTTTTCTCTACTGTACCAGCAAACTTCCGGGTTTGAGTTTCATTGGCCTACTTGGGTCAAATGTCCACACCTGAGCCAGTTCCAGTGACCAAGGCATGACTCATGGTCCCTTCCCTGGATTGGCTTAGCCTCTCCTGAACAATATGCCTGAAAGTAGGTGAAGGGTGCTCCTACAATGAAGGCCAAGGGGCTATAATCAGAGTAAATGGGAGTAAATACTTGGCTGGTCACTAAATGACAAGTGCCCACTGCACATGCATTGGGTCATCTTGGGTCGGAGGGACATTCTCTAACTGTAGAAAAAAAGCAAAGCTAACTAAACTATGAAGAGTTGGAACTTATGTCTTTATGTCCATATTTTAATTGTCCAAAAGACAATTAAATCAATTAATCTTTGAAATATTTTCAGCTCCCTTGATAATATAGGTCATACTCCAATGGAGTTCTGAGAGATTGGGAAAGGAAGGATGGAATCTCATACTGTGAAACACCAGCTCTGCACATACCTCTTTCCATACCTATTCTTTACTCAAGCTATGTTAAACCCTGTGCGCTAGATGGAATTCTCAGCCTTTTGAAAATGAGGAAACTGAGGCACAATTAGATCATTTTGTCAATGTGCCCATTTGCCAAGTGGTAGAGTCAGAATTCCACCCAAGTCAACACAACCCTAGAGCATAGGGTTCTTTTCTGTACTCCATTGCCTGCATCATATTGCATATCATGTCATAGCTATGTACCTTCCTACCTGTCTGTGTTTGACTGAGAACTGGGAAGAAGCCACAGACATGCTCAGGGTGGAGTCTGACTTCACCACAAATGTGGGCTTGAATGTTAGGATTAAAGCTAAATCAGGGGTATTGGAGATTGAGCACCAGTAAAGCACAAAGTCGGAATTTTTGGCTTTTGCTCGACTGGAAAGTTCTTTCACCATCAGCATCTGGTTTTGGTGGTTTTGTAACTTGTATGCTTATAATTTGCCTGCCTAGGCATCTCTGAGTGTAGGCATCCCCGGCAGTTTGCAGGATGGTCTCCCCATGGCAATGGCTTATGATTCTTACTTCTATTTATCTCTGCGTTCCAGTTGACATCACACCAAATTTTCAGTCTTTGGCTTCATCTTGGTATTAGGTATGGGTCGTGATGAAAACTGGGATTGCCACACTTACTTTTTCTTTCCCTTTTCCTTCTCTGCCTCCTGTTTGGCAGAGGGGCATAACCAATGTTGAAATCAGATCGTTCTCTCCATCCAGATCTGTCTTTTAGACATTTCTCTTCTTTTTGATGGATTAAGGCAGTAATTCCTACAATATGTTCTGCTGAACACAATTACCAAGAATCCCAGCCATAGAAAAGTGGGGGTGCTGCTATCAGATTATGGGGTGTATATGTCAGACAGATGGGAGAAAAAAAAAGCATCCACTACATCTCCTATGAGGTTATAAAGTGTTGCAATAGATCTTTTCTACCAAAATTATTTGGCCAGCCAGTCCAAGGATAGCAATAGTCTAAATCTAAAATGTAGCATTTTTATTTATCGGGCATGAAAACCCAGTCCCCACCCACAGCTAGTGAAAACAGAAAAGTAGGAACTTGGCTTTATAGGAGACATGAAACCTCTTTGCTTGTTTCCATTCCATCCCATTTTTTTTTTATGAAATGAAAGGTTATTTTGCTAGCAGAAAACTGTTATTGTTGCTGAATTTGCTAAGAAAATTGGGCAATTTATCAGTGAAGATGGCAACAGCAAATATACAGGGTTGCCAGAGGCATTATTTTGCCATCCTCAGCAGCATTAACAAGTTAAAAAAAAATTCTAGGTTTCAGGATGGCAATAATGAATTTTGGTCTCCCAGGCAGGAAGGAGGATGGTGGATGTGTTTCCCACTGAGCATGTCCTGGTGGACACCAGAGGTTTCCAGAAAAGAGACCATGATGTCAGATTCTTATTAGCATTAATGATGGGTTCCTCGACAAAATCTCTGAACCTTACACTACAAATCTTCCTGGAGGATTTGGGACTAACAGTCAGGATCAAGTGACTATTTTCTCTGTCCTTGCTGGGTTAGCTCTTCCTTATTGGCATTCCTTGTAGGTTTTTGGCTTTGAATAACGTCTTGTTCTGTAAAAACACCAAGAAATAGTGTCATGATCGGGAGCAAAATGGATGGCGTTGCGTTGATACGGCAAACACTATTTTGAGGGGATAAGTGAGTCTGGGCAGGGATAATGTTGAACAGCAAAGCTATTGTTATTGACCATTTTACAGGAACAGGTCCTTTTTAAGGCCGCGTGCTTCCATATTTTATAAACAATGTGCTTGAGAAATGTCCAGCAAGGCACAATGAAGAGAATAAGAATGAATGCTGCATTAAGATGGATAGCCCAGTTTGAAAGTCCTGTTATGAAAAATAGGAAATATAGATATGGGCAGAATATTATGTCAAGTAGACAGATTAAACACAAAGCAGCCTTCTCCAAAGAGTCATGTCCATGGTCCCCTCTATAAATAGTCGGAGCGTAGGGACAGCAACAAATTGTTGGAAAGGGAGAGAAGGGTGTGGCCACGGAAATGGGCCAGAGCACAGGAAGAAGATAGAAAAAAGGAAAACCAGCCATCGTGCCGACACCAAACCACAGAGAGATGGCATGTCATATCCACCATTTGACAGAACATTTCTGCCAATTACAGGGAGCAACTTTCTTGGGAGAGAATGTTGGACTGAACGTAGGTTTATTTAGGCAGAAGATCCTTAGTAACCAACAATTGGCAGCTGTGTACTGAAAGGAGAATCATTCTTTTCCCTTGAAATTCTGCATCTGTGAGCACCTTGCATGTTAACCAGAGTTTCCTTCATTTGCAGGCAGAGGAAAGTGTAGGAGAATTTGGAAAGTAAAGTACCGAGAGTGATTTTCAGAAGCTCCCTTGTGCTCCTTCAGCGTACCACTACCACCACCTGCTGTATAAATACAGTCAGTCGCTAAGATGGCTCCCACTGACCCCCAGCTCCTGTCGTTTATGTCCTGTGTAGTCCCGCAGTGAAGAGGGATGACTTGTATGACCAATAAAACACTGCATAAATAGGGTGTGACTTCTGAGACTAGATCATAAAGGACATTGTGGCTTCCATTCTTTCTCTTGGGTTATTTGTTCTGTGGGAAGCCAGCTGCCATGTTGTGAGGACACTCAAACAACCCTATGGAGAGGTCCATGTTGTGAGGTACTCAGGTTTCCTGACAACAGCCATGTAAGAACATCATCTTGAAAGTGTCTGCTCCACATCCAGTCTAGCCTTTCGACTACAACACCATGACTGTAAACTCATGACAGACTCGGCATCAGAGCTACCCAGCTAGGCTACTCCCAAATTCCTGACCGATAGGACTTATAAGACAATATTTTTTGTTTTGTTTTAAGCCACTAAGCTTTGGGATATTTTGCTATGCAGTAATAGTTGACTAATACAGCTGGCTATCATTCTTAATTTGGGATTTGCTTCTATAATTGTAATATTAAAGTATTTCAAACTTTTATATGAAGAGATAATAAGACAAATAACATAAATTCAGGTTTAAAAGGATAAAATTATGTATCCTAACATGTGTATCCCATGCGATAAAAATTAGATAAAGCAATATCCTGTATAAATAATTTCACCTGAAGTCTAAAGTTACATCCATACAAGGCCTAATAAGAAGACACTGTATAGACTTTGGCTTTTGCTCTGAGTGAGATGAAAAAGCCATCAGAGGATTTTGGGCAGATGAGTGACATGACCTAACTGATGTGTCCAGAGGACAGTCCGTGTGCCCAGACGCCTGCGTACCCAGGTATTGCTGGGATCTCTGGGGACAAGGATGACCAGCCCCTGCCCTCAAGGTGCTTCCAGGCTCATTTATGTTAAACTCCACGAGGAAAAGTTTCACTCCTCCCATCCCTTGGGCTGTATCTTAGATTTTCTTCTAAATTAAGAAGAGCGAACTCAGGAGAATCAGAGCATTCTCCTTACACGTAGATGTTCAGAAAAGCTGCAACAGTTCTGTTGCTTGGCTCTGAGACTGCCTAACTCAGATCTAAAGACCCATTAGAAATGTTACAGTGTTACAGACTCTCAGAAGCTCTAGGATTCCATCAGTCAGTTATGTTGTGGTAACAAACAGCCCTCAAATCTCATGCTACATGTCCAGTGCAGGATGAAGAAGTCTCTGTTCATCACAACCATTCTGGGGCCCAGGCCAAAGAGTTTCCGCCTCCTAGGACAGCAGCACGCTGCAGCACAGAAAAAAGGGTTGGAGGTAAATGCTTTGGCCCATGAGTACCACAGGGCGTTTCTCTATGTTTCATTGACCAGATCTAGTCATGAGGCAACACCATCTTTTGGCGGAGAGAAAGCATTATCATACACATACCTGGAGGTAGAAGAGAACATTGACAAATATCAGTTATGCCTACAACAAGAAAGCTTCTCTTTTTCTTCTTCATAATCTAGTGGGAAGAGTAAGAGAAGCTCAGGAATCACAATTTGAATCCCTGAGATCTGTGTCTCTCCATGAGATAGGAATAGAGCAAGGAAAATCCTAAACCAGCTTTCCTTCTTCTTAATGAATGAACACTTACTTACTGAGGACCTGTGTATGTGCAAGGTACTGTGCTGGGTGCTGTTGAAGAGATATAGAAGAGATGTAAAGTCAATTAGATATGGTCCCTCCCTTAAGGGAAGCATATGGCCTCTCAGTTTTAACATAATTATGAGAGTAAATCGCCTGGAATAATCATTATTTAATATGTTCCGGAGATAAATGCACTTTTCAATTTCCTCATGTCTTTTTTTCTCCAAGTAGATGGGAATGAGTGATAATTCAACTAATTGCCTGTTCCAATTTCATTGAATTCTCCTTCATGATCAGGGGACATCAACATGGTCCGGGATTCTGGGACATTGTCACACATTGATCAGATTTGACATGTTGTCTTCAAACAGGTTTGCCAGATAAAATACAGGATGTCCAGTTAAATTAGAATTTCAGATTAGCAACAAATACTTTTTAGCATAAGCATCTGACATGCAATATTTGGGACACACCTCTACTAAAAAGTTATCTGTTTTTGTCTGAAATTCAATGTGTAGCATTCAAATTTAACTGGGCATCATGTTTTGGTTTGGTTTTGTTGGGGTTTTTTTGTTTTTTGTTTTTTGGTTTTTGGTTTTTTTTTTTTTTGCCAAATCTGGAAAACCTATCTTAAGAACCCCTCATCATTATGGAAGCCCCAGCCACCTCTAGTTTCATTCTGTACACCTGCATCTTGCCACCACCACACTACTACCATGCCACACCAGCCATACTGGTCTCACTTCTGTTCTTCTACTATACTTGGTCTGAGTCTACCTCAGTGTCTTTGCATATGTTATTCCCTCTGCATGGAACACTCTGGTTCCTTGAAAGGCTGACTTCTCTTCTTCCTCTATCTTAGCTCGAATGCCACCACCTCAGAGAGACTTCCTCTGATCAGGTGATCTAAAGCCACACCCTCTTGTCCTGCCTCCATCGCTCTGTTTTATCACTCTGTTTATTTACAACAGTGGCCACTCTGCAATTATGCTAGTTTCATTGTATGTCTCTCTTTGCTATAATGTAGCCTCTCTGAGAGCAGGGACCATGTCTGCCTTGTTCTTCACTGTAGCCCAGCATGGATAACGGGGTCAAGATTGTAGTAGGCAATCAATAAGCATTTATGGATTGAGTTATCCTTTAGTTTGCACAAAGCTCCTGCCCTTCAGTATGTGTGCATATCTGGGGAAATTAAAGAAAGGGGAATTAGACAACCAAATGATATAACTTATTATAGGAATATGTATCATGAAAGGAAAAAAAAAGTACAGCAATATATTGAAGACCAACTGGGGATGCCAAATAGGGTGGGTTCTTTTCTCGTTGAATTGATTAGGAAAAGCATCTCTGAGACGGTAATGTGAGCTGAGTTAGTTGCAATGAGAAAGAAGGAGTCACTTAAGGGAAGAACATACATAGCACACCAGCAATTGGCAAGTTCCTAAGGCGGGAACAACCTTGGCTTGTTTGAGGAATAGACAGTTGAGCAGCATGTCTGGAATAGCATGAGCCAGAAAGCAGCCAATGAGAGAGGTGTCAGAGGTTCGGCCAGAGTAGGCTGATAATGCAATGGTAATACATTGGAGGACTTAAATTAGGGGAGTAATATGCCCCTTGAGAAGATCACTTTGGTAGCTGTGATGAAAATGAACTCTAGAGAAGAAAGCACGGAAACATGGAGACCAGATAAGAGGCCACTGCAGTTATCCAAGCAAAAGAAGATGGTAGTTTGGTCTAGGTTTTAGCATTGGCAATGGAGAGAAAATGGACAGATTTAAGATAGAACTGTGAGGCCTCACCAACATAAATTGCTTAATTAATAAGTGGAAGGAATGAAAGAATGCATGGGTGAGTGGAAGGATGGATAAATGGATTCATTGGTGGATAGACAGTGGATGGATATTAGATGGATGGATGAGGGATAGACAGATAAATGATAGATGGTAAGTGAATGGTAGATGATGGATGGATGGATGGATGGATGGATGGATGGATAGATGGATGGATGGATGGATAAGTGGGTGGATGGATGGATGGGTGGATGGATGGATGGATGGTAGATGGATGAGAAAGTAGAACATACATTAAAAGCCCAGACTCTGGACCTAAATCAATCTCCTTTTGAATCTCATAGCTGATACCCTCACAAGCGGAGCAAACTTGAAGAAGTAGATCAACTTTAAGTCTCACTTTCTTTATCTAAAAAATGGGACAGTAATATGCCCATTATCAAAATGACACAAGGAACAAAGAGGATAATGTCTACTGACTCATTATACTAGTGCCAAAACACAGTAGTTACTGTTATTTACCTTTAGTATCTTGTATATCAATTTGTAACATTCAAGTGTCTTTTCATCACCCTTATCATCACTTAGTTTCAAACTGTTCAGACTCTCAGACTGCACCAAAACTCAGCACAAACAAAAACATTTTATATCAAATGTTTAAAGTTTTTTAATGAAGGGGAGAAATGATGCAGTGTGGGAAGTGTTATAAACTATTCAGTATTTCAGTTTTTTTATTCACAATCCTGAATTCCCTTTGATGGTTTTTTAATATTGGGAGGGATCTTGTGAATATGTGTGAATAATTAAACTTTTTCGAGTTTGAACATAACTTGGAAGAAGCTCATTTCACTGTCAATGATGTGAGGCAAAGGAAAACCCAATAGGCATCTTTTTTACGCTAAATAATTTTGTGGGATTTTATTATTATTATTCCTCTCTTCTCAGACAGTCTGAGACAGTAGGCTTTGGAAGGTTCCTCACTGCACTATTCTATCTTTTGTGTTTCCCTGATAAACCTTGATTGAAGGAGGAGGAGGAGGAGGCGGGCGGTGACACTGCTGCTGTTGTTTGAGCATTAAACACACACACACACACACACACACACACACACACACACAGAGAGCTTCATATTCACTCTCTCATGCAGCACTCCCAGCACCCCAGGATGCCAGTGTATTTCTCTTCCCATTGTGCAGAGGAGTCGACTGAGGCTTTCACAGGATGCCGGACATGACCAAATAGAATAGAGATTCACACTCAGAATGGTCTGATTCCAGCACTGGAGCTCTCAGCCAAGCTCCGAGACTTCTCCTTGATTGGCTGCTTGGCACCAAGTCATTTCTCAGCATTATTTACTGTGTTTATTCATTCCCCTCCCTCCTCGTTGCCTGACAGCTATTGATTTTTGTGCATGATGGTGCCCTTGGCCTCAAATAGTTTTGCAATTTCTTCCCCAATTTCCAAGTGAACTTTATCATTCGTTGCTTAGTGAAGCTCGTCTTTGTTCTTTGGGCAATAATGGATGATTCAGTAAATGGCATGTCACAGAACAGGAGAGAGGCGAGGGCGACCTTTATTAGATTAAATATGTTTTCCCCACCCAGCGCTCCGTAGCATCATGGAATTACTATCGGAAAGCAAACAACAGGGAATGAGCAGTCCACAGCCAAGAGCTTCCCAAACTTGAATTAGTAATTACTTTTCTTGATATAATTGTTGATAATAACAATTTCCTATAAAGTGTAACAGTTACTGTATCAGTGCAATTCTGACATTATGTATTCAGTTTGCTTAAAAGCTCTTCAAGATTATGACTTTGCTCCTGAATGCTGCCATCCCCACCCAACTTTCAAACCTGATTCCTATCTAAAGCCCCATCACCCCCCTTTTGGATGGAACACGGATAGGAATGTGTGGATATATGATGATGGCACTGGCAATGGGGTTTCAGATTCTTTGCCACAGTCTTCATGAATCAATCCTGCCTACTTCCTTCCCCTCTCCCTTGTTTGCTTTTCTGTAGCTACGGTGGCACTTTTTGTTCTTCGACTATACTGATCTTCTATGCACCTCAAGGCCATTATACCTCCTGAACCCTCTGCCTGGAATGTTCTTTCTAAAGACTGGCATCTGGCCATGTCCTCTTCATCATTCATGTTTCAATGCAAATGTCACCAGCCTGAAAAGGCCTAACTAAGATATCTTACCTAGCCAGGTAATCTTTTTTCTTTTTTTTTTTTTTTTTCCTCTCTCTCTCTGTCTCTCTTAATGTACTTTTTTCATCAGGGCAGTCTTGTCTTGTTTCTGCTCTCCCCTACATTGGACCAAATCTTTTGCATCTCCTCGGATTCCCTGGGAGCTGCCGGCCACTTGGTTCACCCAGCCTCTGCCATGCCCTGTTAAGCCCACTTGAGCCCGCTTGGATCTGCCTTTGCAACAGACGAAGGAGTCACATGCCCAGAGTTTCTTCTACTTCCCCGTGTGAAAGAGCACACAGTGCAAGGAGTGTGGGATCTGGCTTCCTGAGCAACCATCAGAGGGGCAATCCAGCTGAAGGGCTGGACGTCCAGTGGCCAGCTGTCCATGGGGAAAACTATGGCCAGTGGGAAACAGGAAATGAATGGGGCAGGGGGAGTCTTCAGATGGGTCACCACTCCTTTGTTGCTCCCAGAAACTACTTTGAGGATGGTTTCTTCTTGCATACCATTCAGAGAAGTCCATATGCCAAGTGGATGAGTCTGCTGAGCAACCAGCCTTTTCTCTTTCCACGGCTTGTCATTAAGTGAAAGTCAGCACAGTAACATATCACTCACGTTCTTTTTTCTTTTTTTTTTTAAGATTTTATTTTTTATTTATTTGACAGAGATAGAGACAGCCAGAGAGAGAGGGAACACACGCAGGGGGAGTGGGAGAGGAAGAAGCAGGCTCCCAGTGGAGGAGCCTGATGCGGGGCTTGATCCCACAACACCAGGATCACGCCCTGAGCCGAAGGCAGACGCTTCACGACTGCGCCACCCAGGTGCCCCATATCACTCACGTTCTTTCTCGCCTCACTTCCTTTCTGTCATTCTTACTGCCCTGAATTTGCACCTCCCAAATGAAACATAAGCATTTTAATTTTTGCCTCAAGCTTTGTTTTCTAGATAATCTGGGCCAAGGCAATCTCCAGTACTGGGAACATTTCCTGGTACATACAAAGCACCCAATATACAGAGGGTGGATGGATGGATGGATGGATGGATGGATGGATGGATGGATGGATGGACAGAAGGATAGACGGATGGCAATTTCAGGCACTCAAGGGCCAATGGGATGAATGAAAAATCAAACAGGTCACTATTTTTTCTTTCCCCACAGGACAACCTGTTCTTACACGTGCCTCAACCCCAACATGTCCAAAATGAAAATAACCATTCTTTTCCTTAACATTTTACATTCATCTTACTCTTCCTTCCCAAGCCATAAATTCTTTCTCACCCATCACCTAATCTATCGGTACATCTTTCCCATTTTACTTCCCATGTGTTACTAGCCTCCATTCTTACCCTGTGCTTACAACTACTACTCTAACTCAGGCCTTTGTCATGTCTCACGGGACTGGTACCCCAGCCATGCAGCTGACTTCCCTGCCAATTTCAATCACATCCAGGCTCAGCCATGGTCGGACTGTGTCCCAGTTTTGGTTCTTCTGAATGCAGAGCCTGAGGCAAGGGCTTAGATGCAGGTGGTTTATTGGGAGGACATCCTAGAAAACAGGAGTGAATAAGAAGGGAAATGAATCAGGAAAGAAGGAAAAGCCAATCATAATAAAGATGTATTATCAAGGTTGCTGCTACGGGAAACAGGGGCTTGACACCACTGGGACCTCCTGGGAAGCATCTAGAATACCTCCAACAATTGTCTCCCTAAAGGATGGGAAGCTGGAGTATTTATCCACCAGTTTCCACCCCATCAGTTCAGGATTGCCTCTGGTGGCATTAACTCCTCTACACTGCCAATATGTACTTCTGTGCAGGCCAGCTGGGCTCCTGTGGTGATGGAAAAGGCTCTGGGACAGAAAGCGAAAAGGACACACAGACCAGAGGTGGGTCTGAGCTTCTGTGGAACTGTCCACTGCAGCTGCAGCTGAAATCAGAAGCCAACTGAGGGATGACACAGGGCACTAGAGGCTTCTGCTACAGCATGATCTCTAAAATGCACCTGCAACTCTGGCTCCCAGTGGCTAGACTCCCTGTTGGCTTCCCTGAGCCTAGGGCAGGGTGTCCTGCTTTCTGAATCAAGCTCCTAAGACCAACTGTAAAACAACTCTACCTCTGTTGCAATCTCATTTGTGATGACTCCCTACTCCTGGTTTGCTCTCTGCACCATCCATGGCTCTCATCTCCAGGCCTCCTCTGCCTGGAATTCCCTTCCCATTTGCATTCCTTTTCTGGACTCATGGGTCCTTTGAGATTCCTTTTCTGACAATTCCAGGCAGAGTTAGCACCCTGTCCATATTTCTATCATTGCCCCTACCGTTTTTTAAAATAATTATTGCCATTTCAGGGGCTTCCCCTCCCCTACTACTTAGACAGTGAGCTCACTGGGCGTAGTGGTGCACACAGTCCTCTCCCTCTTGGTGTCCCCAATTCCCAGGGAGAACACAGGAGGCATTGCTGAATGGCTGGCTTGTTGGATGTGTGCACAAATGCTTCAGTGTAGACTTACTGAACAGAAAGTGATCCTGGCAACTTAAAAGGACCGAGTCTTCAAGGAGAAGCAGAGCCCACATTATGCAAGGCATCTTGGTTCGCTGTCTCACTAGATCCCAATCCAAATAGTGTCGACCATCTGTTCACAATTGCTTAAGGACGCGTAAACCATTTTTCCAGGTGTCCATCAAGAAGGTGACAGCTCTGATAGTAAATTCAATTGAACAAACATTTGTTGGACAGCCAAAGAGCTGAGTCACTGCTTTAGACACAACATAAGAAGATGAGATTAAAAAAAAAAAAAAAAGACCTGACGTGCCCCGGAGCATCTGTGTGACCATGCTGGGGAGTCACACACAAGGCCAGAGACAGGTGAATCAAGATGAGACTATCAATGCAGCCAGTCCTCAAGTGTCACAGAGGGCACCACCCTCTCCTCCTCTGTGCTTACAGATGGTATCCACCCCGGGGCAAGGGCAGCCAATGGAGGCATTCACCTGTAATCTGGAAAGGAGAGCATTCCCTTACCATGTACAGGTAGCCACAGCCCATAGCAAACATTTACTGAGCCCCTGGCTCAAAGGGGAACCACATCTGCCCTCACCTCACGTACATTCTAGCAAGGGAGATAGGCACGGAGGAACACAACAGCAGGATTGTATCATGAAAATAATGTAAAGCGTAGTATGCATGGAGGTTCCATGTATGTACAAAGGAGGATGGGAGCCCTGGAGGGCATTTACACTGACGAACTATTGCAGGATAAGTGATGTAAGCTCAGTCATTGCCTTTCCATTGTGTATTTCCTGTCTTGTATTCCCTACACGTAGCCTTTCTTTTCTTTTTTAACCCAGTTGAGGAAGTGTGTAACGAGTAGATCAGTCTCATATGTTTAAGAGGGAGGGCTGCAATGTCCAACCTCCGAAGTTCAAATCCTACCTCTGCTTCTTACATGCTCTGTCATTTTGGGCGGTGTACCTGCCCACTGAGTTCCCACATAGGCAAAGTAGGGATGATAATAGCACCCTCTTCATTAAATTCTGTGACAGTGAAGTGAATGAGTAGATGAAAGTACTTTTAAAGCACATACTAAGGGATGCCTGGGTGGCTCAGTCGGTTGAGCATCTGGCTTCAGCTCAGGTCGTGATCCAAGGTTCCTGGGATCGAGCCCCATGTCAGGCTCCCTACTTAGTGAAGAGCCTCTTTCTCCCTGTCCTCTGCCCCTCCCCCCACTTGTTCTCTCTCTCTCACTCTAGCTCTATCTCAAAAAATAAACTTAAAAAAATCTTTAAAAAAATAAATTAAAAATAAAGCACATACTAAGCCCTCAATAAGGCTACCTATTATTATTATTAGTGGTTTTGGTGTTGTTGTTAAGATTGTTTATACCGTGGCATGGTGCTAGTGCCAATTTTCTAGAAAATTCTAAGAAATATGAGAACTTAGTCTAATTAAGTAAGAGGGCAGGTTCTAAGTTCTATCCTGAACCTCAGAGGGCACCAGTCCTATTTGACCCCTAAAGAATGTATTTTTGATTCCAAGTTTTCAGGTGGCAAGGAGTAAGCTTAGCAAATTAATTTTGCCCAGTGCCTTAGGTAGCAGGGCATTGCATTTTTTTAGTTTAATAATTTACCGAGCATCTGTTGTGGTTCTTGTTTATTTTAGGTAAAAATAATAATAATAATAAATAATCCAACCACCTTGGAAAAAATGGAGAATATATGCATTGGACAAGAAACTAGAATGAGAGAGAATGTTAAGTAAGGGGTGTGCTTAAAAATGTGAAGGGGGCTGCTGGAGGATGCCTGTAAAGGGGCCCTGAGCCCTGTCTCTGTGGGAATGTTCTGGAACTCCCATCCCCAGGTAGAGGATTTGAGTTCTGCAGGTCAGTCAAGACCTACACAGGCCCAGTGGTGCAGGAACAAAGTACCTAGCTGCATGGAGTGTCCAGACAGATGGGCCCAAGACACCCTCATGACTTTCTACAGCCCAGAGTGACCAGGGACAGTATAACACTTCCCCAAAAGCTGCGCTAATGCCCTGAGAGCCAGCAGGCTTGATGCAAAGCTTGTTGGCTCAGGGAGGATGCAGCAGTGACCTGCATGGATGGAGACCAAAGACCAGGTGGGACGGAGACCAAGATGAAATTTCTACCACCACAGGGGAACCAAGACTCAAAGCAGGTATAGAAATGCAAAACCATATTTCTTGCAGACACTCAAAACAAAAACAAAGTCAGAAATCCCTATATGGAGACAGTAGGTAGAACTCTTGGTTAAGAATGTGGATGTTTAGAGAGTGCCTGGGTGGCTCGGTTGGTTAAGTGTCCGACCCTTGATTTTGGCTCAGGTCATGATCTCAGGGTCCTAAGATCGAGTCCCATGTCAGGCTCTGCACTGGGCATGGAGCCTGCTTAGGATTCTCTCTCTCCCTCATTCTTTGTGCTTTCCTCCCCTAAAAAAACGTGGGTGTTTAGAGTCCTGAAAGATTGGTCACCGCTCTACCGCTTGTGAACTCACCAGGTCCTTACTTTCTTCTCTACTCTATTTGCTTATCTATAAAATAGACATAGTGATAATACCTGTTCAGAGATTGTATGTGTTAAATAGAAAATCGAGGGCTTGTTTCATGCTAAGCATTCAATAAATGTAGGTTAATATCATGATTCGAAGGGAAGGAGTTAGGGAAGGGTCTTGGGGCAAGGATGGTTGGAGGGGTCTGCATGGAGCTGCTGTTAGTTCTGGTGATAAAGATTCAGGAGAATCCCTCTTAGCCAGCCCGTGGTGGAACCTCACTGGCTGCTGGGAGGGCAGAAGAGTGGGTTTACGTATGCTTTAAGCAGGGGTCCCCATGGACTCCAAGCTGGTCAGAGCCAGTATAGTTTTGTTGTCAAGATCATGGGCTCTGGTGCCCCTCGGCCTGGATTTATCTTACTTGCTAACTGGGCAAGTATCCCTGGCCTAGTCTCACCTGTAAAACAGGATAAAACTAGTTCTTATTTGAAAAAATATATCCAGACACTTAAATGAATGAACATCAGCAAAGATCTTCTCTAAGCCTTCCTTTCTGGCACGCTGAAGCACACTATAAACATTAGTTATTATTATTCTGATTCTGTTTCCATCCAAGTTTACACTTTGGCTGCTAGAATCCCTCAGGATCTCAAATATGATATCTCTTCCAACAATAAAACCCATCCAAACTCCAGGCCATTTTCCATCAAAGTAAGAATATTAAAACCACCAATATTCACATGAAGACAGAGAGTGGGGCCCTCCTTTTGTCATGCCCCCCGGGCAGATACCTCACTCCCACTCCAGAAAGAAGCAAAAACATCAGCGGGGCTGCCCACACCCCAAAGTCAGGGGCTCACAGCAGCAGAGAGCGCTCCCTGACATAAGACATCAACCAGTCCAAGAAGAAACGAGAGAACAGCTTGTCTGTGGGAGATACCCTGTACTTGTACTCTTCCTTGCGCCAAATATAAGGGGAAAGTAACTTACACCTTGTATCAGGTAACTATTATTCCAATAATGCTGTATAACAAATAACCATAAAGCCTCAGTGGCATATGGTAAACATTTGCTTTGGTTCATGGGTCTGTGGGCTGGCTGACTGGCTCCGCTGATCTGAGGCCGGGCTCAGCGGGACTCATTCCCACCATGGTCAGTGGCAGGGAAGCTGGTTTCGCCATCTTAGCAGGGCTCTCTCACATGTCTGGAGCCTCTGTTGGGTTGTCTCGGTTTTGCTCCATGGATCTTATTCCCCAGCAGGCTAGCCTGGGCATGCTTCCACAGCAAAAGCAAAAAAGTGAGTGGGAATGCAGAAATGCGTCAAGTTTCTGCTTGTCTCACATTTGCTGCCATTCCCTTGGCCAAAACAAATGTCATGACTTAGCGCAAAGTCAAGAGATGGGACAGAATACACCCGATGAGGTGGTAGTGCAGGTTACATAGCGAAAGGTTTTAGTCCTGGGAGGGACGGAATTGTCCATCTACTGTACATCCGCCCATCAGTTTCTCACATAGTCAAAATAATTCGCCAACATTGATTGCAGGAAGGGAGAGAGAAAAATGATAAGAAACCAAATCCACTGAAAGGAAAGCCAGAATCACCCACGAAACAAGCACCTCTGAGGATATCACGTGATATTTCCCTTGGTGGACCTTTTGCATGCAAAGAAACACCAAGTCTCACAGCTCGCTCTTTACGATCTTAAAATCTCTGTCCACATTTCTAGTCCCACCTACTTTGAATGAATCCAGATACGCCTTCAGAGGACAGTGTTCCAGCCATCCTGCTCCAAGACCTTACTATGCCAGGAATTATGTACCCATGTAAAAATGAATGAAAAATAACTTTAAAGAAATTAAGATTTCTCCCCATTTCAGATAGGTGTGACTCCAATTAATGGAGGAAAGTCTGAGACACCCCCCCCCCATTTTCTCTCTTCTATTCCACCAGTTCTCAGTTAAGACCCACTGGGAAGGTCATAGATGAAATTATGTTGAACAGGATATATGCTGTGGAACTCTCCATCCCCGCTTACCACGGCTTGTGGTTGAAATCCTGGTGCCAGCTATAGATTCCAGGAAAATAAATGAAAGATGGAATGTAAAATCCCATGATGAAAATTGAGAATTGTAGCCGACTGCTCCACCTTTGCCTGTCTCATGTAGAAGCAATCTGGGAAACACCCTTCCTTTTCCTCTATGCTGTTTTATAAGAGGAGCTGGCCACCTTAATAGCTTGTACATTTAAGATCCATAAAAGATAATGTGCAGTGAAGATGGTCCAGTCAGATAGACTCAGCAGATAGACAGTTTGATAATCAATTTCTAACTAGGTAATAAGAGTTGACACCATGCGTCTAATACCTTCTGGTGTGGGAGGAGAACTCTGTCCTTTGTACTTTGTGGCGAAGTTCGCAGAACTGCCTGGCTGAAATCCGAAAGTACTGACCACTAGGAAGCACCAGGCACAATGTTACACTTGACGGGCCATCAGTTTGACCTCTATCCTAAATTCATTGTAGCTTCCTCTAAATTATGGGTTCTGTCATTTTATCTGAGCCAATTATTCATATTCAGTGTGGTTTTGCTTGTGGCCAAGTTGAAATGGAAGGATCCATCAGCTGCGTGTGGATGATGCAGGGAGACAAAGTTTGTGTGTGTGTGTGTGTGTGAAGCTAAAAATGGTCTCAATGAGATTCCATAAATCAGCACTAACAGCTACAGTAGTGAATTTTCTTATGGCAATTTAAGATGCTGGGGCTAAATCAACAGGGTTACTATTTGTCCCTACACTTGGTTGAAAGCTCTTGATCCAACATTAGTATGAGTGCTCAGGCCACCATCTTATTTCCTGTTTTGTTTGACCTGGGAAAGAGAAGGCAAATATCATTACGATGAAGTTTTCCATGTGGCTAAAAGACAATTACTCTTTAAGTAACGGCCCCTATGGAAATATATTTTATTAATTTCCATTTTCTGATATGACAAAATTAACTTGTGTGCACAACAACCAGTGAAACAACTCATAAATATAGGAGATAGTTATAAATGTTTTTCTTGTGATGAGGACTTCTAAGATCCACTCTCTTAGCCCCTTTCAAATATACAATACAGTGTTATTATCTGTAGTCACCGTGCTGTACATTACATCCCTAGGACTTACTTATTTTATGACCAGAATGCTTTACCTTTTGATAACCTTTTTAAAAAATGGGTAGCAATGCATGGCAATGGATGTTAAATAGACTTATTGGTGGTGATCAATTTGCAATGTATATAGATATTCAGTCCTTATGTGGGACACCTGAAACTAATATGATGTTATATGTCAATTATATCTGTTATCTATATCCTAAGAAATCCCCCTCCACCCACCTCCAGCCTCCCATCCCAAGGTGACCAATGTTAACAGCCTGGAATACAGATGTGCATGTATTTCTCCATCTTCATACTCAATATGTGGTGGGGAGAATAGTGAGAGACAAGGAAATAAGCTAAGTGGGGGCTGGAGCCAAAGACTTTTATTTTGCCTTTGCCCAAATATAAAGGAAACATCCAGGGTGTTTAAGGAGAGGGTGTGATAAGGTCTCTGTGTGAGGCAACTGAATGAATGCAGGAGTGCTATCAGGAAGCTGTTGTGATTGTCCAAGAGAGACGTAGGGGTGGCTGGGACTGAGCTGGTGGCAGTGCAGGTGGAAAGCAGTAGGTATTTTGGAGGTTAGACTAAATAAGATTAGGGGATGGATCGGATGCGGTAGGGAAGATAGTTCTAGCTTGTGCATCTGCGTAGATAAATCGCCCAGAAAGAGATCCCTAAAGGAACAGGAGGCTTGGCACAAAGCTCATGATTTTCTGTTTGAGATGTGTTGAGGATGACACATCCCCATGACTCTTCCAATATAGAGCTCACGTGGGCCATCAGCTCAGAGGAGAGGTGCAGACCAGAAGATTCTGCCTAAGGAGACGCGAGGGCATCCCCAGCACCTAGCACGCTGTTCTAGCCTCTTAGCTGCTCAGAAAGTGCTTATCAAATTAACTGATAACAGGGATTATAGAAGAGCCTTCTGAAGGAAACCTCTCTCCCTTCCACGCTCTCCAGAGGCCGAGATCTAAGACTCTTCAGTGTCATGTAGAAACTAACAACGTGGCACGTCTTCAACACAATATTCTTTAAATAGCTGCTCGTGAGTCACTTGTTTAGAGGAGAGGCTCGAAGCTGCTTAAGGTGGGAGAGACGGAAGGAGGATAGCAGGATATTGAGAAAGAGAAGGGTGACATTCCTGACCCTCGGGTCCTGAACAATTCAACTCCAGCCCACACACGCATGCTCTTCTCTGCAGAGAAAATAAGAGCAAGGGCTTGGAGGTGGAACTGCTTGGACTCAAATCCTGGCTCCACGTGTGCTGGCTGTGTAGACACAGGCACACACTTCAACTGCCGGGCCTCCGTGTCCTCATCTAAAACATGGAGTTCGTCATGGCACCGCCTTCAGAAGCTGGGTCTGAAGGTTAAAGGAAATAGCACAACGAAAGCATTCAGCAGAGCACCTGGCTCGTGGTACGCATGCCGCCGATGTTGGCCGCTTGCTTCACCGTGCACATCTTCCAACCCCCCAAAATGCTGTCCCTGGAAGGGATGCTAGCGAATGAGGCATTCTCCATCTCACTGCACGTCCTGCGACATGAGAGGTGTGAACGCTTCTGCCCCTCTAGTCCTGTCCATCTGCCTTCGACTTCTCATTATCTCTTTGCCCAGTCCGCCATGTTTTATGGCCTTCCAAGTTGGAGTCCGTCTTCTTCACTTGATAATTCTCTACTTGCCACAGGATCCGTGTCTTCCAGGTCCTGCTTCGCTGCCCTCAGCCTTCTACCCGATACACATTAAGGTTTGCATTAAATGTTTATTGCAATAATCTTAATTGCATTTTTCTGAATTGAGCTGAGAGAGAGAGAGGAACAGACATATCCCTAGAGTTAACTTCTGTCCCATGCGCACCTTGGGAGCCAAATTTTTTGGCAATTATTGGTTCTGGTATGCTTTCTTTTGTTTGTTTTTTGAAACTAACAAGAGTATTTGCTTATTATTGAGGTAATTTCTTTTCATTGTAGAAAATTAGGCAAAGTAAAAAACATATAGAAGGGGCGCCTGGGTGGCACAGCGGTTAAGCGTCTGCCTTCGGCTCAGGGCGTGATCCCGGCGTTATGGGATCGAGCCCCACATCAGGCTCCTCTGCTGTGAGCCTGCTTCTTCCTCTCCCACTCCCCCTGCTTGTGTTCCCTCTCTCGCTGGCTGTCTCTATCTCTGTCGAATAAATAAATAAAATCTTTAAAAAAAAAAAACATATAGAAGAACATAACAAAAATAATAATTACCCATAATACCACTGGAGATAATCACTGGTGGTATTTTGGGATTCCGTATATCCGTATCTATTCTGTTGTCTATTCTCTATGTTCATGTATATTCTCTGTGTATATATTCTGCACACCCGTATATGTCCTATATGCCTATACAAATTGGGATCGAATTGAATAAATTGTTTCAAAATCCCTTTTTTTAATTAACATTATTTCAGAAGAACTTTCTCATAATTCAAATTTTATTCGAAAAGTGATTTTAATATTAATCTCTCCCAGGAATAAATGTCTTTGTGTATAAATCTTTGCCCACATATCTATTTTCTCTAGGACAGACTTCATGGGAAGGGAATTTCTTTGTCAAAGGATGTGAACTCATTTTAAATCCTTGGTATATATTGTCAAATTGCTTCTGAGAAAGAGTATAGCACTTTAAGCCACCAGTGGCCACGGAGGAGGGAGACATAGATATTCTCAGCCTCTCCATCCTTCTGTCTTTTTATCTTGGACAGTTTGATTGGCATAAAAAGGCAGTGACTTGATTTGTTAATTTCTTTGATTACCAGTCAAGTTGAACTCCTTCGCAAACTGTCTGTTCCTGTCTTCTGCCCTTTTGTTCTACTAATGGGTGAAAGCCCTTTTTTTGATCTTTGAGAGCTCTTTATATAAGAAAAAAATTGTCCTTTTCCTGCATTAGTTACAATTTTCTCCCTTTGCAGTTTGCCTTTTAAATGATTGAGAAGATACTAAGTTTGTACATTTATTTGAAGAAAATTGACATTGTCACAAACTTCATAGATTTTTCTTCTAGGTAAATATGCACATTTCTCATATCTTGTTTTGTGTACCTCAAAAAGATTTTTCTAGTTTTCATTATATAGAATAAAAGGGGATCTTACCCATTTCTTATCCTATTTTTTCTAGGGTATCTTGGGTTTGCTAATGCAATTAAGAAAATGGGTTTTTCCCTCTTTATTCTTTTTTTTTTTTTTAAGATTTTATTTATTTATTCGACAGGATAGAGACAGCCAGCAAGAGAAGGAACACAAGCAGGGGGAGTGGGAGAGGAAGAAGCAGGCTCCTAGCAGAGGAGCCTGATGTGGGGCTCAATCCCGTTAACGCCAGGATCACGCCCTGAGCCGAAGGCAGACGCTTAACCACTGTGCCACCCAGGTGCCCCTTCCCTCTTTAGATATTCTAACTGGTTATTGCAGACACAAGTAAAGTTATTGCCATTTCTCTATTTTATACTTAATCCATCCACTTTATCAAACACTGATTAACTCTTAAGAGATTAACAACTGAATCTCTTGGTATCACCAGGGATACTTGGCTTTCCCCTGATTTTAATGAAAATACCTTCTCTATTCACCGTTAAATATGGTGGTAGCTGCTGGTTTGAGCTAGACAGTATTTATCACACTTATTAAGTGGACTTACATTCCCAGCTCCCAAACAGGTTTTCTCCCCCCTTTAATTAGGAGTGGGTGTCGAATGTTATCCCATACATTGTCAGTGCTTGGCTATTTATAAATGCTGTGATTATACCTTTCATCTGTATAAATGTCCCTCCTTGTTCTGCTTACTAATGCTCTTCCCCTCTTGAATTCTCCTTTGTCTGAAATGGGCATCACCAACCCGGCTTTTCTAAAAAATCATTTTGCATGTATTTGTTCACTTTTGCCTTTCTCTCCACTTTAAATCTTTCTGTACCATCGATTTTCAACATCTCAGTTCTGTTAGACATTTCATAAATATTGGCCACATACTTATATGGCGGAACACTGGATTAGGTCCCTGAGATAAAGATGAGAAAGAAGATAAAGCCTGCCAAAGGGATGTGTCACAGCTCAGACTGAATTAGGCATTGCCGTGGGCAGATGTGGGACAGTCGTAGCTCCCAGCTGTGGGGTCCAACAGGTTTGCCCAGAGGTGACAGGTCTGTCATACAGGTATGCACACAAGATAACCCAGGAGGAGTCAACTGGCTGGGCCTCAGGGAAAATGGGAGTTTGGGTGCTTCTGAGCTCCACGACCCCATGGAATTTGGGGGATCCCACACTAGGGCACCACCATTAAGTCAAGAAATTAGCTGCATCTCCTCTACTCTTTCTCTACTTCATAGTCTCTGCCTACTTACAGCTTTGGTTTCATTCATTCATTCTGTCAATAAGCAATTTTTCAGCGCTTTCTCAAATCAGGTGTCACTCTAGATATTGAAAGCAACAGTAAAGAAGATGTAAAAAAAAAAATAGTTGCCATCACAAGACTTATATTCTAGAGGAGGGAGCAGACAATGACAAGTGAAAACACAAGATAATTTCAAATGGTGGTGAGTGTCATGAGGGAGGCCCCCTCTAACAGCTTCTCATCACACCTAGAAGAAAATCCAGAGTTCCTTCCACAGCTCCTAGGTCCTACATAAACGGACACCCTCCCCCACCCCCATTACTTCAGCAACCCTTCTCTCTACCTTGCTTTCCAAGTTCCACCCTCCTGGTTTCAACTTTCCTCAAACAGGCCAGGCATGCTTCTTCCTCAGAGCCTTTGCACTGGCTGTTCCCTCTGCCTGGATGCTCTTCCCCCAAGATGTCTGCTTAGCTCACCACCCATCTATTTCAGGTCTGTTTGAATGTGGCTTCATCATCATTATGGCCCTCCCTGCCCACCCTCTCTGTGTCATGACGCACTCAATCACTCTCTTTGCCTTGCTTTGTTCTGCCTCCTAGATCTTAGCACTGCCTGACCCTTTGGTGTGTATATTTATCTGTGTCTTTGTTTATTGTCTATCTTGCTACCTAGTGGTGAGCTCCTTGAGGGCAAGAGCTTTCTCTACAGAATAAGCACAGGGAACACAGCTCAGTACAAAGCACTCAATGAGTATTTGCTGAACGAATGAATGAGGAAAGTAGTATATGGCACAGGTGGTGAAGGTGCTGGAGAATGGCTTGGATGGGGGAGGTGACCTTGCAGGTAGGCAGATCCCAAAGGCAGGGGGAGGGTGAAAGGGCCAAGCTACTCAGGCGTCCTTTATCTCTTAGCTCACCCCTCAGATAACTTGCTCCACAGCCTTGGGGAGGAGTGCAGGGTGGGACAAGAAGAATGGGGAGTAGACCTCCTTCCCCACAATGCCTTTTGTCTCTCTTATTTCAGACTCCTACTTGTAGGATTTTCATCTTTATCCTTATAACAGTAAGTGTCTGGAAATGCTACACTTTTCATTAAGTTTGCCTGAAACATGATAGAAGATTTTCATCTGTTCCCTAAGGTTCCAGGAACTTCTCCAGTTCCAGGAAGGTGTCTTCTATATTATATTCTTGTACCTTCTTTCTTTATAGATTTTTATCTTGTTCTGCATTCTGGGAAAGCTTCTCAAATTCACATCGAGGTCATTGATTTGGTTTTGTGCAGTGTCGGATCTGTCCTTTTCCCCCTCAGGAGTGAACATTCATTCTGCTACTGCAACAATTTCCTTTCAAGACTTCCTTGTCTCCCCAGTTCTGTCTCCAGGTCACATTTGTGCCTTAGACATTCTTCATCCTCTGCTCCTTCCCTCCCAGGACTTCCTACTCCTTTTCTCCACAGGTCATATCTTCTTAACCTCTCTAAACTTTTCTTCTGGTTCCTAGAGTAAATCATTTTCAGAAGCATACATTTCCTCTGAACATTATGCATATTTCATTCATTCATTCAACAATGAAATTTATTGATTGTCTCTCCAGTACCTAATAGTGAACTAGGCTTCAGGAGACAATCCATGGCCAGCAAGTCTCTGTCCCCACAGATGGTAGAGTTGAATGGGAAAACTAAACAATTATACAAGAAATTTTAATTAATATGACAAATGCCATGGATAGGACACATGTGGGATGATATCAGAGTACACAATAGGAGCACATAATGTTGTCTACAGCAGAGATGGAAGGAGACTTAGATGCTACCTTCTTTTTTTTTTCCCTGAAGTATTATTTTATCTTATAGTCTGTGTCTTTTTTGGGTTTTTACCCCCTTACTTTGGTCTTTCTCGATGATCCAGGCTTCTTATGTAGTAACAGATGGAATGTTGAATTCCTCTTAGTTCTTCTCATTGTCCATTCGAGGCAGGTGACAGATTGATATCCATAAGTGTCTGGTCCAATGTCTAGTGTGGAGAGGCAGATATTCTTACTGTGCCTCTCTACTGACATTGAACAAGATCCTCTGCCCCCTGGCTCCCTGACACCCTGAACCCATCTGTGTTCTCCACACAAAGCCCAAAGTCTCCAGCAGCCCTTGTTTCTAGGACCCTTCAGGAGTAAATAACTCCCGAGTGGACAATTTCTTCCCAGTGGTGACCCCTTCTAGTACCTACTAAAATGTATCTGGTACAGCGTTAAAGGAAACTACAGAAAGCATGTTATGTTTCTGGTGCCCTCTGGTCATTGGTTGAGACAGCCCTGGGTGATGCAGAAAGGCAGGCAAGTCAAAGAACTGCCCGTCCCAGCAGACCCACTAGAATTCAGGGCTCAGCGAGCATCAGTTAATCTGATTCTAAGGAAGGGAAAACAAAAATTCATTTCTCTGAGGAGGAAAGAAGAAATGAAATGCAGGCTAGTGGAGAAGGAGGACATAACAGAGTTTCGAGGAGTTCAGATAAATATGTAAGCTGGGAAGGAATTAGGAGTCTCCCCAAGGTCATATGCATCACTAATTCCCAGGCAGTCAGGTTAACCACGAGTTGGTAGTGAGCTGCTCTCTTGCATTATTTTTTTAATGGAGTTCCCAGGTTAAAGTAGTTTTCATTTAAGGTCAATCAATAGGCAATTTTACCCGGGCTCAGTGATTAAAAGAAAACCATAAAGAAGTCCTGTGACAGTAATCATTGTGGCTCAATCAGACCTTCCTTTAGACCTGGAAAGGAGCTGATGAAGGCTCCAACCACAGATCGGGGAAGGGGCTCCAAGCCCTATTTTCCATCAAACTCCTCACCTCGGTGCCTATTAACTCCCCCCTTGAGCCGTATGGTTCAGTCCACACCCGCAGGCAAAGAGAGGAAACTCCTGTTCCTTTCTTTTCTGGTAGATGGGGCACATTGGAATAATTTAAATTAACAGTGTAGATCTAGCTTATTTCTTGAATTCCCAGTGATCAGTCACAGTGAATTAGTATGAGTCAGAATTTTAGTTTGACAGAAGTGATTATATTCGGTGCCTTGTGAGTCTCTGGGTCTCTCTATCTCTCTTCTTTATTAGAGGTAGCCTCAGGAAACCAGGAGGAAATGAGATGCCCAAGAACGTGTAACTCGGAGATCCACCATTGCCTTGGTTAGGAAATTAGGGTTGAAGAGGTTTCTAGAAAATAAAATTGCCTTCAGGTCTTGCAGACTGATTCAAGTGCTTGCAAAATGCACATCTGGGAATTATAACTTTTGAAGGAAAGGGGTTTTCCTTTCTCCATCATTTGTCTTCAGGGAGTCAGTGGAAGCAACATTTTATTTCTTTGAATTATGGGTTCTTAGGAGTGAAATACTGTATCTCTCTTACTTTTCTTAATAGTCCAGGACTTTTTCTAAAAGTATGTTTTACCTGATCCAGCATTTTGAGTTTCTTAGACAGGATTTTCACAAGACTTGCTATTTATTTTCACAGATCACTTTTCACAGAGTCAAGAGAATGGAGGAGAAAGATCCTTGTTGCCGTGTGTGTGTGTGTGTGTGTGTGTGTGTGTGTGTTTAATAAATTAGGCTTTAAAGGAGCTGTTGGTTGCTAGTTCACACACACAATCAAACTCTGCTGTAGTTTCCATATAAAAAAAAAAGTCCCTGCTGTGAATCTAATGAGGAAAAAGGCTCTGAATCTTTCCTCCTTGCTTATCAGGAATCAAAATGGAAACAAGGAATGCTTGAAACTATACAGAAAGTACACTAAGGAATGTGGAAATTCTGTGGGGGAAGGAAATCAATCATGTGTTGTTGAGGGGTGCTTACGCATGTGAATATAGTCTTCAGATTCATATTCATAGACTAGTAAATGAGGTGTTATAGGAGGCAAGGGATTTTATATTATCCTTGATATTTTTATTTTCATAAAGGCCAGAGAAAAGTAAGGTGTTTCCTTTGGGGACAGGAGAAGCTTCTTGAAAGACTTTAATTATTATTGCCCTTAAAAAGGTCTGCGATCACTTTTGAATACATTTGCTAAAAATGATAAATGAGGAACAGTGACGAAGAGAAGAGACACCTCATCTCCTATTCCCTGGAAATTTTCAGCTCTAAAACAGCCTGGCAATGACTCTTAAGTCACGCCGAAGCATCTCTTCGGCAATGAGACACGTGAAAGTGAGCATGTGCCGGAGAGTAAAGCATGGCATTCCCATGCGTGCGATTGCTAGCAGAACAAGTATAGTCCGCATTTAAGGGCTTAGCAAAAGGGCTGGAATTCCAGTCCAGAAAGGAGGAGGAAGCTGCAGAAACAACTTCGTGTGGATCCCTACAGCCGCTGGCTCTGGTTCCTTGCATTGATCTCGGGACCTGACAACTGAGAAATACATCTCTATCATTCTTTTTGCTCAGACTCAAGTATTACATATACTTGAATGCAACATTGTGTTTTATTTTCCAACTCTGCCAAGGTTCAATCTACTGGTATTGAATATCCACCAAAAGAACACGGGGCAATTACAGAGCATGCACAAAGGAGGTACAGAAAACCCCATAAGCCTCATTCTCTCTCCAAGTCTGAGAGCAATAAAACACCAACTCCACCCTTTCTCGCTCCGGGATTCTGACTAATAAGCAGAGACAGAGGAGAAAGGGAAATTGAATCTCAATTATGAGAGATAGAAGGGAATGGGTGTTTTATTGCACTTATAGTTTGTTCCTTTTTAACGTTTTACCTAATCTGTTATGAAAGAAAAAAATCTTTAGAAAAAATTAGCTGTAAAAACCTAAAGAGATGTGGATAGTAGCAAACCGTAATAAGTCATTTTCAAAGGGGAAACATTTCGCAAAAGTAAATCAGTTCTTTCCCTACCTGAGAACTTGAATTTCTGTTACTTTCCGGAGGTTTTCAACTTCGGAATGAATATAGTCACCAGAACAATAATTTATGTGAGTTTAGAGTGGCCCATATGAATGAGTAGAGAATTTAGAACAGAGTAAAATAGGTAGGGAATTTAATGCTGCCTGTCAAGGGCTGCTTATCCCATTCAGCCTGTGAAGATGTATTATTTGGATAACTGGATTGCCAGGGAGAGCTGAGGATCTGGAACCCTTAGAGGGCTCGGATTTGGGTTCCCAGAGAGCCTCCCAAAAAATGCACGGGCTGTTGAGTGATCCCTTGGGAGCTGCGGGATGGCTGACCCAATGTGTGAGGGAATACAGTAGCCCCTGTGGAAGAAAAGGCAGAGGGACCAAAACCCACCATTAGAAGGGAGTCCTGTCAATCCCTTGCCTGTGGACCCATGATACATGTTAATGGCTTTCTATTACCCTCTGGGTAAAGCGCAAACTTTGCAGCCTGGCACCTGTTTCTTCCAATAGGTTCTTAGTGTCCCATGCCTGCACTTCTGGAAGCTCCTTCTCCTTCACCTCATCATAGTCAACGTTCAGGACAAAGTTCGAGTTTCTTTCTTTGCAAACCTCCCTGCCTTCTCTCACGGACTCCTTCTTCAGTTTGCTTCTTCCACATTCCCATGGCGTCCGGAGCTGAGATGGCTCATTCTCCGGGTACTTTCATCTCCCCCTGCCTCGATCACAAGCTCCCAGCCTAGAGGACTGGCTTCTGCAACTCCGTATCTGTTGCGCGGTTCTGGGGATCGTCCGTGTGCCGAGGCATACATAGTGTCCTCGTTCTTGTCCCTGCCCTGGGCCCTGGGGTGCAGCACCACGCGGGCTCATTGCTCTGGCTTTCTAGTGGGGTCAGGCTCATGATCTGTTGAATGTATTCTATAAAACGAAAATGCCAAATCGGTCACTGCCCTGACTTCCAGGTGGGAAGGTACAGATGAAAAATGAGGTGGAGGGTGGGAAGAAAGAGGGCTCAGGTGATCTCCTGGCTCCCTCCTGGCTCCCTCCCTCTGAGCCATGGGCTGGCAGAAGGTATAAGCCTCTGTGTAAGACCTCAGCTCCAGGGGAGCAGCTCCTCCCCTACAGGTCCAGCTCACCAGATTCTAGGAGCCTCTCCCTCCCCCCCCCCCCCCCCTCCAGGCCTGGGGATGGTAATGTGGTAACAGCTTCTGCTTCTCCCTCAACTTCTCCTAGATATAAAAGGAAAGGAGATGCAGAGACCTCCAAAGCCCTTGCTGTAACCCCCACCACTACCAAGATTATCTCTCTTACACACTCCACTTCTGATACAGTTGTTCCACTTCCTCCCCCACCCCCACCCACTCACCGAGTCTCAGGTGGGAGGAAGTCTGCCTGGAGGCTCTGGCAGGAGATCGATTGCTCCTGAGCTGGAAGATATTGATCCCCTGACAATTGCTGTCCTGCCTTTCTTTGTGTGAGGAGCTGACTGTAGGCTTAGGGATCCTGCACAGGGGTGGTGTTTCTGAATAACAATGGCCCATTGTCTCCTTATCGATTGTTCTGCAGTCTAACTGGGTTAGAACTGGTACAGAGTTCATGCTCCCTTTCGGCTCCCTCCCTCCCCAAGCAAACCGAAGCCTTTAAAGAGAGAGGGGGAGATAGGGACAGAGGTGATTTTATTTCACATGAAGATGCTCTCGAAACTCCTGACCAAATACATTTTTATCTCTTTTTGAATGCTTTTTGAAAATGGCTCAGAGAACCAGTCCTGGCAATGACCCTGGCTTGGTCCAAGGGGCTTGGGCCTCAGACAGTTGTATTCCAGCCCTTGTCCTTGCCAGCCCATCCAGAAACCCCATCTGACCTGAGTGGGCCCCTCACTTCTCCTGGGGGTGCTCTGCACCTACCTGACTTCTGCAGTAGGCAAAGTATCTGGGGTTCACAGTGCTCTGAAAGGCACAGGAAATTGGTTTATGTTTAAATTCATTTAAACTCAGAAGAAAAAGTGAATATAATAATGATGACTATGGAATAATAAATCCAGCCTGGATTATACTTGCTTTATGTCAATGTGGTTGTAAAATTTAATTTTTAATATTTCCCACGAAGGAAAGGGCTTACAATGGCCCATGTGCCTCGGGAACTCCTAATGCTGCCCTGCTCTGCAGAACGCTGGTCTTAAAGACACTCCTCAGGCAAATAAAACCTGGGAAACCCCAGGGCTGCGCCTCCCTTGGGAGAGTCACATCACACTCTAAAAGATCAAAGGTCCAGAGCCAGCTTGCAGTGAAGGAATCTACTTCCCTTTAAGCCAGCTAGTTTCAAACGTACTTGACCACAGGTGACTTGGAGAAACACCAATACTTTACTTGTTTTATTTCTCGTTTCGAGCCGAGACAACTTCTCAGAACATAAGTAGTACAATCTTGTATTTATTTTTTAAATGTCCCCTGGGAAATTTAGAGCTATAAATGCCTATATTTTCAAAGAAGCAAGATCTCAAATCAATAACCTAAACTTTCACCTTAAGAAAGTAGAAAAGAAGAGCAAACAAAACTCCAAGCAAGCGAAAAGAGGGAAATCATAGAGATTAAAGCAGAAATAAATGAAAGGTAGACTAGAGAATCAACAGAGAAAATCAACAAAATGAAAAATTTTGAAAAGATTAAAAAAAGATCTTTGAAAAGACCGGCAAAATTGACAAACCTTCTAATAGATGACCCAGAAAGAAAGAGAAAAATAACTAAAACTAGGAATGAAAGAGTAGATAATACTACCCACGTCACAAAAATAAAATGGGTTATAACTAAAACGGATTATAAGTGGATACTGGAAACAATTGTACGTCAAGAAGCGATAGAGCCTAGAGGAGATGGACACATTCCTGGAAGACTCACACCATGGAAACAGACTCAAGTAGAAATATCAGACCTTTAGAACAAGGAAAGAGATAGAATCACTAATCGATTATTGATTCACAAACTCCTCCAAAAATGAGATGAAGGAACACTTCCCAACTCATTCTGTGAGGCCAGTATTACCCTACCCTGAACCCCAAACCAGACAAAAACATCACAAGCGAACTACAGACCAATATCCCTTGTGAATTTCAACACAGATATCCTCAACAAAATACCAGCAAACTGAATCCAATAATATATCAAGACTATACATTATGACCAAGTGGGATTTAACCCAAGAATGTAAGTTTGGTTCAACATACAAATATCAATCAGTCTAATCCACCATATTAATAGAATGAATGGTCAAAGCCACACAATCATCTCAATAGATGCCAAAAAAAGCATTTGAGAAAAATCCAACATCCTGTCATGTTCAAAACACTCAACAAATCAGAAATGGAAGGGAACGTCTACAACTTGATCATCTACCAGAAACTCAGTCAGCGCCGTACTTCATAGTGAAAGGCTGAATGTTTTCCCTCCAAGATCAACAGCAAGACAAGGATGTCGGCTCTCACCACTTCCTTTGAGCATTGGACTAGACGTTCTAGCCAGGGCGATTAGGCAGAAAGAAAACATAAAAGACTCTGGATTGGAAAGATAAATCTACTTCTAAATGTCTTGATCTTACATACAGAAAATGCTAAAAATACGCACATATGCACACCTATTAGAATTAATAAGTGAGTTCAGAACCATTGCAGGTTATAAGATCAATATATGAAAATCAATCACATTTCTACTCTACACCTAGCAATGAACAATCCAGAAATGAAATTAAGAAAACCATTTCTTTTACAATAGATTCAAAAAGAATAAAATATTTAGAAATAAATTTAGCAAAAGACATGTAAGACTTCTACCCTAAACACTACAAAACATGTTGAAAGAAATTAAAGAAGACTGGGTAAACAGAAATATTCTCCCGTGATCACAGATGGGGAGACGCCGTGGTGTCGAGATGACAGTACTCCCCAAACCGAAATACAGATTCAACACAACCATCCCTTCCAAAATCCCAGCTATTATCAGTCTAAGCAATGGAATACCATTTGGCCGTAAAATGGAATGAAGCACTGAGACCTGTTGCAATGTGGATGAATCCGGAAAACAGGATGCCGAGTGAAAGAAGCCAGACACAAAGGCCTAGGGTATATAGTTAGGATTCCATATACATGAAAGGTCCAGAATAGGTAAACCAGAGCAATAGAAAGTAGATGCGTGGTTGCCGGGAGCTGGGACAGGGGAGACAGGAAAGTGACTACTCACAGGTACAGCGTTTCTTTTGGGGTGATGGAAGAGCGCTGCAATGAAATGCTAGTGATGGTTGCACAACTCTGCGAATATTCTAGATGCCGCCACATGGTACACTTTTAAAAGGGTGAGTTTGATGGCCAATAACAATAAAGTGGTGATATTTTAAAACATCCCCTGGCAGGCACCACTAGGAATGCCCCTCATGAGTCTGTTCCTGTCCTGGATGAAATTTGTGTCCATCTCTCCCTCCCCTTGGTGACTTTTCTCTGCTAAAAATACATCTTTTGGACTGAGGAGTCTTGGCAAGCTCGTTCATTCAATTACCGCATATTAACTTGAGTGCCTACTCGGTATCATGCTCTGTGCTAGACACTAGGGATACAGACATGAACAGGACAGACCTGGTCCCTGCCCTTAGAGAACTTACCATTTAGTTCACACCCCCTAGAAACTTAAGTCTGAATCTCAGTGTTTTCTGTTTGTTTGTTTGTTTGTTTGTTTGTTTGTTTTAGGCCATCCTCTTGTAGGGTGAGGGAGGGAGAAGGGATAGAGAAACAATTAGGTTTTTTTCTTTAGAGCCCTCGGTTCAGGTGTCTGGTAGACCCTCCCCCTAGGTGCCTATCAAAATGTCACCTCTTGGAAAAAGGTCAGCTTATAATGTTTACCTTTCTGGTGCTTCCTGCATTTTAGCTGGGGACACTAAAAAGGTGAAGAGAGGACCTCTAATACCGGTTGAGCCCCCGGTATGCTCCAGGCACTGTGCCGTGATCACAACCTCCCAGCCGGGTGGGTCACAGCCAGAGCAAAACTAAATGGCCAGTGTCAACAGAACGTTTACCATGTGCCAGATACTGCACAGGGCTTTTATAAGCACCATCTCATTTCCTCCTCCCAGTAACTTTATGGTCCCTATTTTATAGACACCTTTCAGAGAGTGTTGCCCAATGACACAGTTAATGAGTTGAAGGGCCAGAATTTTCACTGCAGCTCTGCCTGGCTCCAAAGCCTATGAGTGTCCTCTTCTCCTGCACTGTCTTCTGGGTTCTGCCTTCAGAATACCTGGAAGACTTACAGATCCAAAGGAGTAAGTTTCTAGTGCAGCCTCATGGGTCCAGGGGCAGGTACACAGAACACTGCTGGTTCAGAGTTCTGGCTCCTACACCTGCCAGCTCGGAGTCCTTGCCACCACACCCTTCTCTGGGAAATGCATCAACAGCAATTCCAGTCTGGAGGGGGTATTATTACAGTTAAATGAACCGATGTGTGTAAAGTGCTTAGATCAGGGTTTGGCTATGCTAGATGATCAATAAGTAATAGTTGTGATCCCTCATCAAACCACACAGACCTAATAGTAATTACAGTGGATCTATCTGATTGACTTACCAAAGGTCTGACACTTTGCTGGACAAGTTCCGTCCCCCACATCCAACCCACCTAACTTCTAGGAGAGCAGAGAAGAGTTATTCGTCCCACTTTACAGATGAGAGATGCAAGGATTGCACAAGCTAAGGTGCAGACCAGATTGGAGGAGTTGATGCCATTTGCCTCCTCATAGAGCCAACACCCACTGCATTCCTCAGGACTTGGACTAGTTTCCTTCTCAAGAAAACTTCTCACCCCTAAGGCTTGATCACAGGGTGCCAACAACCCCAGGGGATAGTGAAGAACTGTCAGCTGGGCCAGAGATAGGTGAGCTACATAGGACACAAAATTTAAGGAGGCACTGACTCTCAGGCTCATCCTAGGGCAAGGCTGGTACCTGAGATTGAGTGCCTCCTTAAATCTGTGCCCCCCCCCCCATCCCCAGCTGCCTTGCTTATCTCTCCCTATCCCAGCCCTGACTATACTTTGACTCAGGAAACCCCAGGACCTTGTCACAATGTGGACAAAGTATCACTGCTTGTGTTTGTAGCTGACAAAATTACAGTGTCTCTCAACTACATGGAAAGAGCCCTGGGGGGTGATAGGGAGGTGAGAGTCAGCATTGAGTCCGGTATGATTCAAGGGTCAGCACTGGCCAAATCACCATCAGTTTAAAGCTGGAAGAGAGAGAAGTTTGAAGAAAACCAGTGGCCTCAAGCGAAAATGCTCCAGAATGTTGGAAAAGATAGGGGGATTTATGGAAAGAAGTGAAACCAGCATAATGAGGATTAATGCCAAGCGTTTGGCTCATGGAGAAAGAAGCCACTGAGTAAGGATTTCCAACAAGTGGGTCCTAGTTGAAAAAATGGATTCGGGAAGGGAAGTTGAACGAAGGTGTAAAAGGGAGTGAAAGCAGCTGATATGAGGGGCCGGTGACCCAAGGAGACATGAGGGTTACTTGAGAAGCATTTGTAGCTTTGAGTTAATATATGTACTTGTCCGGAGCATCTTTTCAAAGATCCCAGAGTTCTTTGCAAATATCCATCAGGAATTTTGCAATATCCCCCACATAAAGAGCTGCAAACTGAACTTCTTCTTTCTCCCTAATGGCCAAATGCATGACTCAGGTGGAGGTCAGCAGAGCAGGGGATTTATATTCTTCCCGTGTTGACTGGAACTCTTTTGGCCGCAAGTGACAGAATATGACTTGAGATAGCACAAGCAGAAAGGAGATCTGATTGGAAGGTTACAGGTGTCCTTCTGATCCCAAGTGCGGCAAGAAACTTAGCTTCAGGAAGGAAATAGCAGCAAAAACCACAGCTGTGTAAAGAACCTTCATGCCTTCCCTGCTGCTCACTCTGTAAAGGGGCTTCTCTGCGTCTCTGTCCACCCGGTGGGCAATAGCCACCTTGAGTAGCTCCCCAGTTGGAGTCTCCCCCATTTCCAAGAGTAGCCATACTGATGGGAATCTTTCGGTGCCGATTCCAAATTCCCAGAGAGGGGGCTGGGGGGCCAGCTTAGATGAGAGGCCATCCTGGCCGTGAAGGTAGGTCTGAATGTAGCTCCTCCCTTGTAAGCAAGTGGATGAAAGGAGGAAGAGGGGCAGATCCTGAGTGGACAAGCCGATAGATGTCCATACTTCCTCCTGTGACATGCGACTTCTTCCACAATTGTAGGGCAATAGTGACTAAAGCCACAGAAAACATGAAACTGAATGCTCAAAAGTTAACTAGAGTTGAAGACATTATTCTGAGTCAAGTGAGCCAGACACGAAAGGACGAATAGTGTAAGATTCCAGCTAGAGTACTCACAGTCACGAGACAGAAAGTAGAATGGTGGTGGGGGGAGGGGAAAGTGGGGAGTTACTGTTTAATAGCTACAGAATCTCAGTTTGGGGTGATGAGAAAGTTCTGGAAAGGGATGGTGGCCACCACTGGACAACAACGTGAATGTACTTAGTGCCACCAAACTATACACTTAAGAATGGTTACAGTGGTAAATTTTATGTTATATATATATGTGTATATATATATATAATGAAAACAATAAAGTAAAATAAATGCTTAACTAGAGAACCAATGAAGGGAAGACCACAAAGATGTATAGTTTGCCCTTCTGTGCCTTCATGTCACTCATGGTTCCCTTTGCTCGGGATGCACTTTTTTTCTTCTTAACTCGGGGAACTTTTAGTCATTCTTCAAGACCCAGATGATATAACCCTCCTCTTTTAAGCCTTGCTCCACTCCCCCAGGCAGACTTAATCACATCCTTTCTATGTGTCTATGGCAGCATATATGGCGTATAATGCTATTACTGTAAATCGTGTACCATAATTGTTTTTTGTACATTTGTCTCTCCCAGAGCAGGCCAATGAGAACAGTGTACTGTGACAGTTCACGCTGCAGACCCTGGAGCCCCAAACCCCCAGCTCTGCCACTCACCCATTGTGTGACTTTGGGCAAATTACGTTGTTGCCTTCATCTCTTCAACTGTAGAAATGGGGCCTGTTCTCATATTTACCTATAGGGTTGTCATGAGGATTAAATGGGTAAACCCACAAAAACCATTGTACATGTCGCTGATACGTCATAAGTGCTCAATAAATGTTAGCTTTCTCTGTTATCACTCACTGTCAAACACGGCATCAGAGACATGGTGGGAACTGTGTGATTGCAGAGAGGAACAAAAAAAGGAATAAATAAAACCGTGTGTATATGCATATAAACTGTCAGGCGTGACAAAACAAATGGAAACAAGATTAAGTAAGAAAAGGTACATTGGGTGCCTATTAAACTTGACAGTGGACTCAGCTTTGTAAAGGAGGCTGTGAATATATTGTTTCTGGAGGCGGTTCAGGAAATAGTAGACAGAGCCTTAGTGAGGACATTGGGGAAAGTTAAATAGCCATCCCACTGTGGTACATCTGCATAAAATGAGGTGCTCAGAATGTCCCTTTCCAAACATAGATTTCCATTGACGAACAGATCGGCACTTAAATATGTACATTGCGTTAGATTTCCCCAGGGAAGGAGATCGATAGAGCCCCTGTTTATTTGCAGAATGAGGCTTTAATTGGGGACTGGGTCCATCGTCCTCAGTGCTGGACCACTTGCTTCTTAGACCACACTGCTGCCGACGGTCCCACCCTGAACCCCTTTATTTTCATTTGGAGCCACTCTGACTTTTGAGCCCATAATGATGCTGAACGAAATGCTCATTTCAGTAGAATGGGGGCTTTGTTCCCTATCACTAACGTCCATCTTGGTGAAATGACTTACAACAGCTGCTCTGAGAAGTAGAATCTGATAGAAACAGAGTCTGCATAGATATAAACATAAACATTAGTTTCTATGGAAACAAAAGTTGCAGAGCGATGACTAGAAGCTCTAAGAGCCCGTATTCCAGGAATCAAATGCTAAATATATAGTGAATGCGTCCACCAGGGATCGTACCAATAAAGCCGAATTCTTTTTGGGAGTAGAACAGAACGCATAGACGATTTTGGCTAAAATGGATACCACCTACCAGAATCAATATGAGGGAGGGCGGTCTTTTTTGTCCCGGACTGAAACCACATTTCTTGTCTTAATTGAAAGCCTTGGGGCAATGAACTGTGCATTGATGGAATTCAGTCAACAATTATACCCATGGGTACTTCACTCTGGTGTCCAATAAAAGCTCTGAAGGCCTAATAAGGGTTTGAAGTCCCACACTCAGAGCAAAATGTTCCCAAGACCCTTATCCAATGGACCCAATTACTGTGACCCCAGTACCATGCATCCCACGGTGCTGCCTGCTTCCCTATCTTCTCTGCCATCCTTCTAGGAGTCCCGAAGGACCTTGGTTTAAATGACATTGGAAATATGGTCCCAGGAGAACCCAAGGGTGTTTATGCAAAGTCATCAGGTTGTACCAGGAGAAGCGGAGTCATGGGTTTCATGCTGGACAGGTTGAATTTCAGGTGCCCCTGAGACAACCAATGAGGGCCAGTCCATCTGTTCCAGATACTATTTCTGAGTAATAAATTATCCCCAAACTTGGTTGATTAAAAGGATCTTTTTATTAGGTTCACGAGTTCTGTGGATCAGGACTCAAGGCAAGGCACAGTGGAAACAGCTTGTCTCTGCTGGGTGCTGTCTGGGGCCTTCAGTGAGAAGATATAACATCTGGGGGTGATGCGTGGCTGGGTGATTCAGTGACCGGGTGTTGGAGACATCTTGGGGTGCCACATGTCTGATGGCTAATGCTAGCTGTCAACTGGGGCCTCAGCTGTGGCTATCAACTGAGGCACCTACTTGCGATCCCTCCAAGTGGCTCCCTCACAGCATGGTAGCCTCAGGGTAGTTAGATTTACATGACAATCAGGACTCCATAAACTGGTGCAAGTAAGGCCTCCTGTGACACAGCCTTGTAATCCACAGCAGTCACTTCCACTCTGTCGTGTTGGTTTCAAGTAAGTTACCAAACTCACCTGATCCCGGATTCAGGGAGAGGAAGGTAAGAATTTCTGGGCAGGTTTTAAAATTGCCACGCCAAAGTCAATAATATAATAATAAATTACAGACATACTTTAAGACTTTATTAAACAATTTCAAACTTTAAAAGAAAACTCCCTAATAGATGGATAGTAGTTTCTGACCACAGCCTAACAGTACATTACATATAGTACGCAGGGGACATTCATGGTACCCTAACGAATCACCCACCTAGCGGAAGTTCTCTCCACTAGCCAGCAAGTCCCTATGATGTCAGCGCTTACCATAAGAAGAGGGTTTAAAGGACCCAAGTGTCCAGGTATGCACCATCCAGCACTTATAGGGAGCACTTAAAGCCCAGTATAACAGTAATTACATTTGCTCTTTGGACCTCTGCTGTTCTCCCTTCGTAGTCTGAGAAAATCTCGGCCATAATAGTTACCATGGCAACAGCAACATCTGTAGCAGATCCAGCCTGGAGGATATTTAAGGAGCAGACAGGAGTGGGTACCAACCTGGGTGCATGCAGGAAACTAGAAAGGGTCTTTCTGGGATCAACGCCTTCCTGTTCTGCCCTCTAAGAAAGCCGACAACACAGAGTGGTACAAACAGAGCTAATGGCTTATTGGAGCCAGTGGAAATTTGGTGCAAGGATTACAGAGAATAGGTTAACAGGGCAGTGAGAAGGAGAGGTGTAGAGAGCTAGCAGGAGATTCTATGATATGTAGAGGGTTTTAACAGCCTCTGACGCACAACGTGCCGCCCAAGGTATTCAAGAGAGACCTTCATGATGGATAAATTCAGCAAATACTTATTAAAGGCCAGCTGTGCACCAGGCCCTGGAATGGTGGCTTACACATATCAGTGCATTTAATTTTTTGCTCTGTTCCTACAAATAAGGTCTGACTGCCCCTGTAATGTAGATAAGGAGATTGAGACTCAGAGAAGAAGAGAACTAGCCAAAGTCAAACCTGGGATTTAGAGGCAGATCTTCCTAGATTCTAGATTTCTTTCTTCTTCTTTCTAGATCTCTAGATCTTTCTCGATCTTTCTATCACCCAGGCTCACAGTCTTTCCACCAACCAAGGTGGCATGGTTATGGTGGATGTTAGATATGACCCAGCTCACCAAATGGATGGAACCACCGTGGGCTTTACACATGCTAGACTTCTTTAGAAAAGGCTCCATCTGAGTTGACATTCAAGAGAAAGGCATGGAGCCTCGTAGGCATGGGAAAGACTGGATTTTATTCTAAGAGCAAAAGTTCATTCATTCATTTTTCAATTATTCCCCAAGCTTCCAGCATGCACCAGGCCTGTGCCAGACTCTGAAAATGAGACTGACAAAGCCAAGCTTGCCCTTTTGCTGGAAGAGGCAGGCAAACAGCAAGCAAGCACATGAAAAATAAGTAGACACTCATCTGATGAAGAAAATGAAACAAGATGCTATGAAGAAGAGGTCTGAGGGATGGGGAGAGGGTCCTTTTTGGATAGGGTGACCAAGAAAGGCTCTTTTTGTGGAGGGGATACTTGGGCTGAGAATGGAAAGAAGCAAGCCACGCAAAGAGCTGAAGGAAGGACGTTGCAGGCAGAGGGAATCATTAGCCCCAAAGCCAGAAGTTGGAAAAGGCTTGGAATATTGAAGGCCACAGTTGCTGGGGTGAGAGAGTGAGGAGGTGTGGATGAAGCTAGAAAAGGAGGAAGTCTCGTAAGTAGGGTTGCCAAATGAAAGCCAGGATATCCAATTACATTGAGTATCAGATAAACAACAAACACTTTTTTGGTCTAAGTATGTCCCAAGTGTTGCGTGGGGTTGTTCAGTGTGCATTGTTTCTCTGAAATTCAAATGTAACTAGGCATTCTGTATTTCTCTTTGCTAAATCAAGCAACCCTGAGTAGTGAGCGCTCAATTCTAAGAACAGTGGGAGGTCATGGAAGTGCTTGAAGCAAGGAGTGACACAAACTGATCGACACTTTTAAAACTTACTCTGGCTGCTGGGTGGAGAATTGTGGGAGAACAGGAAAAGCAGCAAGAGAGAGTTTCTGTAGACGTTTGGGCAAGAGGTGGGTGGTGCCTTGCTTGACGGGTAGCTGCGGGCTTGCAAAGAAGTAAACTGATTTGGGACACGCACTGGAAGTGATAGATGGAAAGGTTTGGAGGGAGGGGAATTGTAGATCAAGGGTGAGTGTTAGCTACTAAGAGCAGACCATCATCTGCTTTTTATGCCCAAGGAAGCTTCTTAGGTGTACAAGTTGACATAATGAGCTCAGGAGGCATCTTCGGTGCTGAGGACACGTGGTGATTTTGGTGCTCTTTGGTGATCCCCCTTCATTCTCTAGCCTTGGCCAACACCCTGGGAGTTGACCATTGACATTTTTAATCAAACCTCAGGTAGCTTAGAGTTCTTTGGGGGAATCCCAGTTTCTATACTGCATGTGTTCTTCATTCCCACTCACTCTGGTAGAAGCCAGAAACAGCAGACATCTGGGGGCTCTGGATATTTCCATTTGTCAAGCCAGTTTTGAAAGATGAGGTTACTTGAAAACCTGAGCCACCATTACCTTTACCCAGGAGAGACACAACAGTTCATTAAGTTCTTGTGGGCTTAACTAAGAGAGCCCCGTACGGGAGCCAAGAAGAACTTATTAGCTGAACACAGCCTTCCGTTGCCAGCACCAATCACTTCAGGGAGCAGAAACTAGTAAAAGAGAGTTTGGGGAAAGAATTTAGGGAACAAATTCTAAATATGGCAGAGCCAAACAAAGAAGCCCTGTGTTCCTCTGGTCTCTGCGCCGCTTCCAAGACACTATCCCTACTGTATGCTTTCACAAAGGCGGAAGAAATAAGCACAACACATTTATCATTCACCGGGCGGAATTATTTTGGCAAGAAATCTATGCTCCGGAATACATTATACTAACTGACAACCTATTCTGAAAAATGTAGATTTTCAAAGCCGGCAGGTGCTTACACAGCCATGTCGGGCTAAGGGACTGAGTGATTATGTCATTATATGTGTATCAAATATTTTGGATAAATATTAAATGATCCACAAAGTCAGGTCTCGTTAATGCAGGGAGTGGAAACCAGCAGCTTCGACAATCACGTATTAAAAGCCAGACTGGGGGAGGCTGATTTCACTCGGGGCTCCTGAAGATTTCATAATGTTCTGGGTGGAAGGGTACATTCAGCATAAATAAATGCATTAGTTTAAACATTAGAATTCTGAAGACTGAAACAAAGCTGCTTATCCTCTCTGCATAACTCAGGCAACTGGAGGAGACCACGGAATTTTTCTGGGGGTGGCCAGGGAGGTCAAGATGGAGTTCTCCTCCTGGAGAAAACCTGGAGGGCGCGCTGCTTTTTTCCCCGCTGGGTACAAATTTATGTCGTGATGTCAGCTTTCGTTTCGGATGCCACCAGATTCATGGGGTGTCATTCTCCCTAAGAATTCACACAGAGGTGGCACTTAGCTACGATGACTTGCTGTGTGTTCAGGGGGCGCGAGGGGAAGTGTATCTAAGACAGCTCCTCTGGCCGCGTGTTGACTTGGAGGGACAATGTGAGTTTGTGTCTAATTGATGGTTTAAGGCAGAGCTTCTCAGCCTCAGCACTATTGACATTTGGGGCTAGATAATTCTTTGTTGTCAGGGCACTGTCCCGTGCGTTGTCGGAAGTCTGGCAGCATCCCTAGCCTCTACCCACGGGATGCCAGTAGCCCTCTCCCCCCAGTGTGACAACTCAAAAATGCCTTCAGGCATTGCCAGATGTCTCCTGGGTGGATTGAGAAGTCCGTTCGAGAACCACTGAATTAGGCCGCTTTGGAAGATTCAGGACATCAGACCATGAGCATGCTATGAATCATTGACTCAAGAAAGGCATATGCTGAGTACCAGTCAGCCCCAACCCCCTAATTTCACAGGCAACAAAACAGCCCCAGAGAAGTGGAGGGTCATACCCAAGGTCACAGAGGAGCTATTTGCTGCCCAGATTCCACCTCGCTGGGTTTATGAGAGAAATTAAAATGGAGATAAAGTCAAACAGCAGATCCCCTTACTCCTATTCATGGCAGTCCTCGCAAAGAGGGACAAGTTTATTTGCATCTGACAACTGAGATGGTACTCTTCTGAGGACACCTTACGCAGGTAATCAGACAGGCTTCTCTCCCGCTGAGAGAAGCAACAGAACTCTCTTTCTTGAGATTGGAAAGCAGGCAGGTTTGGAATGCAGTCCCCTCCCTGGGTTGTCTTCCTAATCAGCCCAGCGAACAAAATCTCCAAAATATCACCTATGATTGAGTTTCCTGAGAAAGGATCTCTTTATAGTTTGATTCCCCCATCTCGTTATGCACAGTGATGAGAACACCAGCCAGCTTGGGGAGGTCTCCAGGCACACTCCTTTGCCCCTTTCCCTTGGAAACAAGTCTGATTTCTTTGCCTTTAGGAAGAGGAGTATCGGTGTGTTCTGGCTTCTCCTTTGGGCCTTGTATATCTTACTGTCTTGAGCCCCTGTGTTAGCGTCCCCCCTTCTGCCTTTGTCTGGGAGGTTTCTCCGACTCCCACAGTCCAAAGCAGCACCAGGGAGAAATTTCTCCAGTTGCCCATAAATCCCCATTCTTTTGTTGATATGCTTCTGTTTAAACCTGGGCCCAGACTCACTGGGTGGCAGGGAATAGAAGCCACTTTCATAATCCCCAATCACAAAACTCCGCAAGCTTGCGTTGGACGCTCAAGCATTCTCAACTAATGAGTCAGCACGCTGAAGAGCAGGCAACCTCTAGGTCTGGTTTTTCCCTCCTTCTAACGTGTAGCAGAGGGCAGAAAGAGAATCAGATTTATGAAATCAGGGATCGCAGACCTATTTATCGAGCCCTGGTTAACAAAAGAGAAAACTTGATTATCATTGCTGGATATTTTATATAAACTATATATTGAAAACATATAATAGTAAGCATTTTAAAATAGCGACCTTATTTCAACTTTACATTCTAAAATGATGCTGTTATACAGGGTAATTACATAATAAATTTGTTAGGGGAATATAAAGCAATAAACATGGTGGTAATGGTTTGTCATTTAATAGCTGAATTGTAAATGAGTTTTTCAGCATTAATGTAGCAGGTTGCTACAATTAGGAGACCATTCTTAGGGGTGTCTTTAATTTCTAAGAAAAAAACAGCTTCTGAGGTTCAGTATCATTAATTTCCTCATTTGAATATGCTGCACATTTAACCATTTGAAGTTAGAGGACATTGGGGTTTTTGAGTAGTAAGAACTATCGGAGCCCCCCCCCCCCAAATTGCGAAAGGATAGCAAGGATTTGTGACTGTATTAATAATTCCAGCAAGACAATCAGGGTAACACAGTGGTAAAAATGTGGGGTCAACCCCTTACTGGTTGTATGGTCTTAACGAGTGACTTCATCTTCCTATGCCTCCTTCCTGAATCTCATTCATAAAATAAGATAAATAAATCAACCCTCCCGAAAGGGTCGGTGTTGGATTAGGGTCATTGTTTCATGTTGATGGATTATATCAGATGACATATGCAAAAGACTTAGCCTGGCCCCTGCTCACAATGGGAGCTAGAGATATGATAATTACTGCGTGCTGTTGTCATCATTTGTGTGGTACCCGTACCACTTCTTATCCTTTCATTCTACACTCTACCACATTTCCAAACCCGGTCCTTGTGAGTCCAGTCTTCTAGAATGAACAAAAATCAGAAAGACAGGGTTTTTTTTCTTTTCAAATTTTTATTCAAATTCTAGTTAATTAACATACAATGCAATACTGGTTTTGGCAGTAGAATTCAATGATTCATCACTTACATATAATACCCAGTGCTCGTCATAACAAGTGCCCTCCCTAATACCTATCACCCTTTTAACCTGTCCCCCACCCACCTCCTTCCATCAACCCCTCAGCTTGTTCTCTATCATTGAGAATTTCTTATGGTTTGTGTAGAAAGACAGATTTTTTTTTCCCCCCAAAATCCATCTGACCCCGGGCCATAATTTCCTCCCTTGCTGATGAAATCAGGAAGAAAAACTAACATTTAATGAACGGATTTGCATTATGAAGATTCTCCTGCATGAGCTTGCTTAATCTTTAAAATACTCTAAAAGACCTTACTTTCAGAAAGGTCCAGTGAATTTAAGCAAGGTGTCCAATGTTCCTCAGCTACGAGGTGACAGGCCTGGCATTCCAAACCAATTGCTTCTACTGGACCGCAGTGGAGAGTATGGTCAGTGAGAATACTCACTGAACGTCTGACCTACACAAGGCACCATGAATGTGGTAGGAGAGTTGGGGGCAGAGCGTGGCTATGTAGGAGTCCCCACTGCATGTCGAAAGAAGGCATGTCCATCAATAAAGCACTTGGGAAGTTCAAAAGAATGAGAATCCTCAACAGAGGATCTGGCTCCTGCCTCCCCCGTCCTCTGTTCTCCTGCCCCCCTCACTCACTGTGCTCCAGTCCCCTGACCCTCTTTCTGGCCCTCAGCCATACCAAGTCTATTCCTGCCACAGGGACTTTGCCTGGAGCCCTCATCCCCGTGGGATCTTCGTGGTTCTTTGTTCTTTGGTCTCAGCCATTACCTTCTCTTGACAGCTTACTGTCTACCTAAAGGGGTCCCTCTCCCACCTCCAGTCCTCTGCTACACGTGTTCTTCTTTCTTTTCTTCCAGGCAGTTGTGACATATATGTGAAGTGCCTCTGTTCAGGAATTGGGTCACTTATCAGGAATCTTATTTGCCTTGACTGTCTTCACCCTGGTATCTCCAGGCCTAACTAGCACCTGGGCATATGGTAGATTCTCAACGCACATTTGCTGAATGAAGGACTAATGAGAGAGGGACTGATGTTAAAGTGATGTTGTTGTATCAGGGTGTTTTGTCTTCCATGTTTGCGGCTCTGACTCTGTTCCCAGCTCTAAGTTCTTTGAGGTTAGGCACCATCTGAGCTTACTTTCATATTTCCAAGGGGGTGGGGGAAACCCAAGGAATCAATTCTTACCTCTCAGTTCCTTTCCTTCTCCCACCCTCAATCTTATTTTTCTAACTGGCATGAGGCTACCTCTTTGGTTCTATCTCCTTGAATTTCCACACATAGATTTTCTTGATGAGAAAAAGAAGTCAGCAAAAATATTTCCTTGAATTCTCTGCATTCTCCTAGACATAAGGAATCTAGGTGTAGTGGTCATCTGTTGTTTTGCCTGCCAAGCATCCGTTTTCTACCCTAGATCCAGCTGTACCTGAGGCTGAATCTACTTCCGGACTTTTCAATTAATGAGGAAATAAAAATTCCTTTTTGTACTTGCTCGGTTTGAGTCATTCTCAACTGAAAGCCTAATGCAGGAACCAAAAGTGATGCTAAGTCTGGAACCCGTGCCTCAGCACCATCCATGGCTCACAGTTTGAGCTTAAGCTCTTTGAGTTCTGCATAAACAACATGTTGGGCTCCAACCATGAGCAAAACCTTAAAGCGAAAGCTGGAAATATTTGGGTAGAAAAGAGCATTTGTTTATCTTCCAGCTCATACCCGGTGGATGTGCTATTCTAATCTCTTTTTAAAGGGCAGTTCTTTGGAACTGGATGCTGCTTAAATACCAGGCCCAGACAGCTGCCAAGGGGAACATCATCCAGTTATTATTTCTCAACAGCAGCGAAGTGGATGGATGGCTTCACATTTTTTCTTTGCCATAAAACAACACAGACAAATGTAGATTGCTTTAGCTGTAAGTGTGTGTTCAGCCCTTGGAAACAATGGTGAGGGAAAAAGAGGCAAAAAGAAATGAAGCTAACTTTGCCAAACACCTACTGTGCGTTCTGGAACTAGTGACAGGTGTTTTACATCCTTTAGCTCACTGTGTTCGGGACCAGAGTCCTGGATTCAAGTCCAAGATCTGCCACTGACCGGCTGCAAGAACCTTGAACAAGCCGCTTAGCTGCTCCAGCCTTTAGCTCCGTCATCTGTCAAATGGGGTCGTAAATATCTATCGTTATCAGAGAGCTGTGCTCTGTTTAGCTGGAGTCTATTTGAAAGCATTTTTATTTTATTTTTTTAAATATTTTATTTGAGAAGAAATTATTCTTTTTTTAAATTTTTTTATTGTTATCAGTAAGCATACATATAGTACATCTTTATTTTTTGTGCAGGTTTTTTTTTTAAGATTTTATTTATTTATGTATTTATTTGACAGAGAAAAACACAGCAAGAGAGGGAACACAAGCAAGGGGAGTGGGAGAGGGAGAAGCAGGCTTCCCGCCAAGCAGGGAGCCCAACGCTGGGCTCAATCCCAGGACCCTGGGACCATGACCTGAGCTGAAGGCAAGACACCTAACGGCTGAGCCACCGAGACGCCCCACATCATTAGTTTTTGATGTAGTGTTCAACGATTCATTAGTTGCGTATAACACCCAGTGCTCATCACAACACGCATGGTCTGTTAAGCTGGAGTCTATTTGAAGGCATTTTGAAAGGAAAATAGGAAAGTGTTCGCAATGTAAACTTATTAGTGCCCCAGGTAATGAATTTGGCAAGCAAGAGATGATCTACTCTCAACTCTTGGTCTACCATGTTTGGGCTGATTAATACAGTCTTGCCATTGCTGTTGTCTGATGTTCCTGGGAGAGTTCCAGCCATGAAGTCACATAGACCAGGTCTCGAGTCTCAGCTCTAGTATTTGTATGTTGCCTATCCTTGGGCGAGACTCAGTTTCCTCATCAGTAAAATGGAGAAGACATGGGGTCATTAGGAAATCAACAGAGAGAGTCTGTTTTGAGAGCTCTACATGGTACCAAGCCGATAGCAGGTGTTCCATAAATGCTAATAATTAAAATTTTTGAAAGCCCAAGCCAGCACTTTTATTGAAATATGCTATAACTAAAATTGCTGGAAGCAGGGATGGAAGGAAACCGTCCTCTGTCTAGAGACCCACCTTCTGTGGTCCTCTTGCTCTCGGGACTCTGTGCAACCTTAGCAAGTATCTTGTCCGCTCTGGGCAGCATCTTCTTAGCCGTAACATGGAGGGGAGGAGATAAGGCAGGTGGAGATTAGAAATAAGGGGAGTCTCTGAGTCCCATGCAGCTCTGACTTGCTATGGTTCTAAATAATTGAGAATTTTAAACATTTCTAAATAATAAAAACAAAAAGTTTCTCGAGTCAGGGAAACAGCCCGTGGCTGCACAGGTCGACATGAACTGCCTGAAGAGAGAGAGGAGGGCCCGTGTGTAGGATTGAGGGTGGTTTTGAAGTTTGGGAAGAAAGGAGTCCTCCTCTGCCTTGCTTTAAATGGTCTTGAAGGCCGGTTCTTCAGGCAGAAGTGTGGGAAGCATGACATAGCTGCAGAAGAAAAGAGGCAAGGGAAATGAAGCCAAGCAGGTGTTGAGAAAACCAGTGGAGAGCAGCAGAAAGAGCAGGGCTGGTTGGGGGCCAAGCAAGGGCCCCTCGTACAGCACTATTATCGGTCGAGTCTCTTCCCTCTCCTGGGTGCTCCTCTTCCTGCAGCATTCATTGTCCCTGCGGAAAACAGACCTGGGCCAAATCGAAGTCCATATTTGACCTTCAATTTCAAAAGGTTAGGCCAAGGCACAAGTCAGAAGATGTGGAAGCCAAATAGGGAGCATCCTTCCATCTGGAAGGAAGAAAGAGTAAGAAGGAAAGCAGAGAAAATGTGGGTACCAATGGACCCTAATCAGGGGCCCTAAAATTTGCATGACTCCAGGAGGCTCAGAGAGTTTGGGGCATACCAGCCCACAGATGGACCTCAGAGAAGTAGAAAGAGCCAGGGTCCCCTGCACCTGGTGGAACCCAGCATCAGGAGAAATGTCTGGGGCAGAGGGTGGGGTGGGAATGGGCCTGGGACGGCCTCACAGGATTCCCTGTGCCAAGCATGAAACTGGAGTCCCTGAGGGCTCCAGGCAACCACAGGGCCACAAGGAGCTCTGGAAGCTGTGTGTGCTTCCCACGAGCCCAGGTATTTGACACAGGTGTATCCCACGCCATGCCACAGGTGGTGAAAGGAAAACAGCTTGTAATTGGTGCAGGGGAGGACACAGCGACAGGTACATCCTGATGACTGTAGATGATGATGCCAAAACGGCACATTGATGCCACAGGGTCCGGTGGCATCCAGGCCTGGCCTCTGTTCATTCCGCAGACATTTACCGGACAGTCACATGACCGACTGGGTACGGCCAGGCCGGAAACACAGGGACGGAGATGACCACGACACAGTACACGTGGTTTCTTCCCACCAGTGGCCGTAGCCTGTTGGAGGAGACAGACATTCTCTCCAAGATTGATAGGAAAGGACGGCCAGACAGAAGTAGCGAGCAGGAACGGGAGGAAGACAGTGTGAACCAGAGAGGAGCGGGCCCCAAATCTGCAGGAACCCCGAGGACAGTTGTGTGTGGAATGCAGGGCACCTGGGAGGGGGCAGGGAGCAGGGGAGCAAATGCAAAAGCACGCTGGTCCAGGGCACGCGGCCATAAAAAGCAGCAGCTTATAGGACAACCCTGCACGCCCCCAAAGCCAGAGTCGGCTTCCCGGTCAAGAACATAACCAAGACGGCGGGAGGAGGTGCTGAAGAGCCCGGAGGAGAAGCCCGTTCGGCTGCGGTTTTCCTCCCTCCGGATGCAGTCACCTCCCCAGGATTCCCCAGGGCGGAGATGACAACTGAACTGAACCGTTAGCGCATGTGATCCCCCTGCAGAGCTCCCCCCAGACCTCGATTTTTTGGCATTAAACTGAAGGTGGTGGGTTTGTGTTAACACCTTCTTAACTTGTCTCCACTAAAGATGAACAGTGTTCTGAAAGGAAACGAGCTGAACCAAACCGGAGAGGCAGAGAGATCCCAGTGCCTGAAGCAAACTGTTCATTCCTTCAGCTGTTCCCTCTGACATTGCTCTGTCGGGAAGAAGGGGCGTGTGAGAGGCTGGAGCTGAGACACAGTGCTTTGGCCACTCTGGGGGCAAAGAGGAGGGAAGGGAAAAACATAGCCTCCCGCGGCCCCCCCCATGCCTGCTAACAGCCAACAGACAAAGCCCAGATGAGCTCATGTGGGTCCAGCCACAAGGTCATGTGTACCCATCAATGCCAAGGGAAGAGGCACAGCTCCCAGAAGCGGGTGTTTTTTTGAAGCATCATCAGGAGAAATGGAAAGAGACCAGACCCATAGGGCAGGGTTCTGAGGAGGCCATCGGGAGGCAGGTCAGCCCGGACTCTGTCATTTCCGGAGGCGCCCATGACTGCCTTAACCAATTCCCTTTTGACTCCGTGTGCCCAATGTGATATTTAAGCAGAAATGTCGCCCCCCGTGGCATTTACCTCCCCAAACCCTTCAGAATCTGTTGTCAGATTGGTTCATTTGTGGTCTCTTTCCAGAGCCAAAGTGAAAAATGTAAGACAGAAAAAGGCACATGCGGACATCAGGACCTCAGGATTAAATCAGGCTGGGTCTTTTAGTGAAATGTGAGCACTGTAATGGTGAGAAATTAAAATAGCTCTTTCCACTGAAATTCTTAAATTAAGGGGGGAAAAGCTCTTTCGTCTTCGAAGCACTGAGCTGTCTCTCCTTGAGCCTGAGACAGTGCAACGTCATGGCGCCTCAGTCAAGAAAGAAGTCAAGAAGGACCCCAGCCAAGTACCTGGCTTCGAACTAAGAACTGAGGGCCACCTACCCTCGGTCAGAGGCCGGCTGGAGACATTTCGTTGGCTTCATCCTGTTTTTGAATCATTGCTTTTCTTTAAAGTTAGGGAAAGAGAGGACACGTGGTCACAGAGTGTTTGTCTTAAATCACCCTTTCGTTGGGGGTCAAGTGACTGCATCACAGTTCGGGTTATCAGGACGGATTTCTTTGGCAAATGTGCGCTAAGAACCGTGTTTTTAAGTGGATGGAAGTGCGCCGTAAAAAGAAATTCATATCTGTAGACATCAGCACATTTTGGTGAGTGTTGCAGCTAAATTTGAAAGAATGTGCACTTTTGAGATTTCGCATGTAGATGCAAATTTGTGTTAAGGATTGTACATGGAGCTGTTATCCGAAATCTTTTACACAGGCCTTCTCCACCAACAGTTTCAATGACAGGAAAAAAAGAAAAAGACAAACTCACACCCTGCTTGCACGGAAATCCCCATCCCCTTGCCAGCAAGTTTTTTCTCGCTCCCGCATCAACTTCATTTATTAAGCAAGATACAGTTTTCTGGAATACAGACATAGCTTCCACCATCTCTGCTTTGTTCTCCCTGGGGAGGTGGCTGTAACCGACCTACCTTAAAGGAAAATAAGTTTTGCATCCCATCTGCAGAGGAGCAAGCCATCCGGGACCTATTTACCTCCAAAGTGCCCTGTTGGTCATAAAGATTTGCTCTTTGCGGTGGAAGGTGGTGTGGGTTGGAAGATCAGAGTGGATCCAGAGTCTTGCTGCCGCTACCTTACTCTTCTAATTTGACCATGACCCTAACAATTGAAGGTATCAAGGAGCAGGCTTTTCAAAAGGCTTGCCTGCAGGTCTAAACCTTTGACAGTGTAGAGTTTGGTGTCTTGGACTGGGCGGTGATTCTTGCTGGCGTTTCAAAACCTGGTTTTAATAAATGGCCAAGAAGAGAAGAAATGCAAATGCATATTGCTGTAGACTGTCCATCCTTTGGCACGAGCCATAGTATACAGTCGGTACCTACAGCAAAGCAACAGATCCTGCATCCACAAGTACGTGGCACTTAGTATGCCTTGGACAACTCGTGAAGAAGACATAGATCTGTGTTTTTCAGTTGTAGAAGGAATGAATGAATCACAGGCCACAGACCCAGGTATGGAATAGGCATCACATCCCTTTATTTTCTTCTGAACAGCTTAGTTTCAGTGACTATTCTGTGCCATGATGTAGGCAAGAAATTCAACCTCAGTGATTCTTGGCGCTCCCCCATCCCCATCCCAGAGGGTCTCTTCCTAGCCCAGAGGTGCTGGGAGCCTCCCCCCATCCCCCATCCTTCCCCCAACTCCCCAGCATGTACTAGCTCTGAGTCACCAGACTACACTGGTTGCCATGGAGACACACATTGTCCCAGTCTACTAGTCCCTTCACGTCTGGGGCTGCTACTCCCACTCCACACGTGGAGGCTGGGAGACCGTGGGGAGTCTGGGAAGCACCTCACCCACCCCTTGGCGTGCTCACCACTCCTCTGGGGCTGGACCCTGCTGGGGAGCATTGTGCTGGCTCCCCGGAATATCAGATGCTCTTCTGCTCTTGGTCCAAGGAAATAGACTTTTATTCAAAGGCTAGCCCTCCCTCTCTCTTCATCTGTGTCTTTGAGGTACTCCTTGTCTCCCCCAAACCATCCACCTCTGTGATTTTAAGCTTGGGCAAACCAAAGCCAAAAGGAGAAATGTCCAGCAGGCAACTCCAACTCCTCGCCTTGCCCTGAGCCTCCCAGCCAGAGCTTGTGACCTATTTCAGAAATAGGAAGAGGGACATGGAGAAGCAGTAGCCAAATACATTTACAGGTTTCCCCCGCTCTCTGACAATAGAGTGTTCCTATGAAAACTTCCATTAAGTCGAAGTGGCATAAAGTGAAGAAGTGATTACCAATAATTTACGTGGAAAAATTTCGGAGGGTTCCCAGACTCAAAAAAATCACCTCTCTTAGGCTTTTTTGATGCCTTAGGACACATCTAGCTAACAGATGCACAGAAGAAATGGAGATAAAGCACAGATGCTCACAGACACATTTCAAAGCTCTGTCGGCTTGATGCTGACATGCTGAGTGGAGGTCCCAGGGAAGGAGCCTGGTGGGGCCACTCTCGCTGCTCCTTGGGATGCGCGCTTCTCCTCAAAGGGCTTGATGACAAGCAAATGCTGAACATCAATTTTGCTTCTTCACCTTTTTTTCATACGAGCAAAAATCCTCTACAGATTTCTTTTGGGTAGCAAAAACAGGTACTCGCGTAAGTCTTTCGTAAAAGCGAAGTAGTGTAAGTTGAACTTTCGAAAGGCAGGGGACACCTGTATACATATGCGCATAGACACACGTACAGGCATAAATACACAAATACGCACAGACGGACACAGACACGGAGAGGAGATGAGCACGTACCGATCCTTGTTTCTGCCCCACAGATGTTGCAGGGTTGTACATCACCGCAAGGAGGGAGACAGTCACCGGCTCTTTTCCTCCGCTATAACCAACAGACTTCACGTGCATTCTGGCACTTTCTTAGCTTAGTCTCATTCTTCCATTCCTTAGCTAAATATTTCATTGCACATTCCATCTGCCTTCTCAAACCCTTACTTTCTCTTCAGTGCCCCCACTTCAGTGACAGCAAGGAGAAGCATAGACTGGTAGGTCTTGGGGCACACAACTGTAATGGCCGTGAACATCAGGCGTGGTCCTGAGGCTGCGTGGAACGCACTGGCCATGCACGTCAGACAGACTGAACAGCGAAGGGGAGGCAGTGTTTTATTTGGAGAGTGTGTCCTAAAGGCTCGTTAGATGTTATGTCTGTACATCAGTGTGTTATCAGGAAGCAGGGAGGCAGATGAGAGGCATGGGCTCCCAGCCAGGAACCAGCATTCCAGCTTTTCCACGAAGGCGCCTATGCCCTTGAGAAAGCCCATTCTCCAGTCTGACCCTAGATTTGCTCATCTTTAGAAGGAACGGCCTGGAGCAGTGCATCACCAAGTCCTCTTTGGCTTTGATGGTCTGCGGCGCTGGTTTGTTCAAATAGACGATATTGTTCAATGCCTTCTTATGGTGATTAGGGTACCTGCTCGTTATATAACTGCCAACCTGGCTGAGCTTCACCCCAGGCGTGTCGGCCTACCACAGCTGTACCTTCACCGCTCGACTCTATAAAACCCAGCAAACTTTATACGTATTAAAGTTTAATAGCAGCCCACGAGTGAGCAGGCGAAAGAAATGTGAGCCCTACCTAAGGGGTGTTTTATTCATGTTGATTCTCATATGTATGATAAATAGTTCCTGTGCCCGACTTGTGATGAGAGCAGGTTCTTAAAAACGCCAGCAAAGGGAGCCCATAAGGAAAACGGAAATCTTCTACCATAAAGAAAGTACTAAAATATTCATATATTTCTTGGGATACCCAGCAGGGTATGGAGAGAGCCAACTACTTTCAACTCAGCCAGACGCATTTACCTCCGATGCTCTCCTACGAACCCCATGCTGGCTGGTTGCTGAGTGGTCTTTGACTAGCAGGTTCTCCAGGGGGGGCACCCAGAGCCACCTCGGGGTCCGGGCAGGTGATATGTGGCTGTGTTGGGTTGTCCCCCCCCCCACGTGTGTGTGTGTGTGTGTGTGTGTGTGTGTGTGTGTGTAAGTATATAAATACACATTAGAAGGGTGTAATAGCCAACTATGAAAGATCTGTTCTAATATATTGCTTGAAAGCAAGTTTCTTTTTGATCATGTAGGACAGAGATTGGCAAGTAGAGGGTAAACAGAGTAAATATTTTCAGCTTGTAGACCAGCAGCTATCTGTTGCAACCATTCAATTCTTGCAGGGCCAAAGCAGCCGTGGACAACCCAGGCACAAATGAGCATGCTTGTCTTCCAAGAAAATTTGATTTATGGACCCAACAGAAATGGAATTTCATACCATTTGCAGGTGTCATGGAATATTAGGCTTCTTTTGATTTTTATTCAACCACTTAAAAATGCAAACACTATTCTTAGTTTGCAAGTTATATACAGACAGCCGACAGGCTGGGTTTGGCCGAGGGCCGTAGATTGCCAATATATAATTTAGCTTGCCATTTCCCATAGGGAAAAAAGATGACTATAGATAGTGTTTGGGTTATCAGATCAATCCACAAAGGTCAATTCAATCTGTGAAGAACCCAAAGTATGGCATATGGAGTAACTAACATTATTGAATGTGTATATTTGGCATTGTGCTAAGTTCTTTATATTCATTACTTCCCTTAAGTCTCAGTACAATCTTACGGGGTTGAGAGAGTTTAAGTGATTTGCCCATCTCAGCCTAGAAGCTGCAGAGCTGGGATTGGAACCAAGGTGTTAGGATCTCACATCTGTGATATGCACAGCAAAGCTACGTGCCTGATTAGAAAGCAGGGGGACAATGCCTGGTCGCTAGTTAGCCCTCAGCACACATCAGCTATCATCACTGTCATCATCACTACTAATTATACTACTTCGACACCGCAAAATTGCCACTTAGGATACCATTTTTTTCAATCAGAGTTCAAACATGGAAAGCCCCAAGCATTTTTCCTTCCCTGGCTTTCAATACCCCAGCGGTGCCGTTTTGCAAGAAAGGATGGAAATTCTTCTGAGTAGGTGGGATTGACTCTTTGTGCATCCACACTTTTGCTTCTGCTTAAGAGCAGACAAGCCAATCATTTCCCATTTGCTCCAAATGAGGAACAAGGAGTAGAGAGAGCTGCCTTTGCAGCAGTCTGGGGAAGCCATGTTTGGAGCCCCTGCGAGTCCATTCCTTTTTTTTTTTTTTAATTTTATTTATTTTTATTTGTTTTTTTATTATGTTATGTTAGTCACCACATCGTACAGCAGTTTTTGATGTAGTGTTCCGTGATTCATTATTTGTGTATAACACCCAATGCTCGTTACAACACGTGCCCTCCTTTTTTCTTTAATAGTAATATTTTTTTGTTATATTATGTTAGTCACCATACAGTACATCCCTGGTTTTTGATGTAAAGTTCCATGATTCATTAGTTGCGTATAACACCCAGTGCACCATGCAATACGTGCCCTCCTTACTACCCATCACCAGTCTATCCCATCCCCCACCCCCTTCCCCTCTGAAGCCCTCAGTTTGTTTCCCAGAGTCCATAGTCTCCATGCTTCATTCCCCTTCTGTTTACCCCCCCCTTTCTTCGTCCATTTCTTCCATTCCTACCACATGCGCCATTGGCAGGTCATGTATCAAGGAATCAAGGCCTTATGTATAGACGTATGTTACAGCCACGCACCAAGTCCACTGGGCAATTAAAATGAAACATTTCATCATCACCATCCTCAGTAATATGTTAGTGTCTGTGCAAGCTACAAAGTTTGCTGAGAACAAAGAACCCTCGTGGTCCGCTGCAGACAAAAATTGATGAACCAAAATAGACAAAGATGTGAGTGAATATTTTTTTGTCCCTCTTTCCATTTTTGTCTCTCTGCTCTTGGCTCCAGTCTCTTTCCAGTTTCCTAGTGGGCCTTACTTTTAAAGGTATCCCTCGTTCCCTCTGTCATTCCGGGTGCCAAAAACCTCATTCCACTTGGGCCATTTTCAGACATCAGGAAACCACGTCACAACAAGGTAAGGGAGAGCTTATTCTACTGAAGGTGTTCTCCTCCCCCCACTAAATCGTATCTGTCTTGACAGAGATCACCTGTCAACCAGAAATGATTCGCTCTAGGTGTAATTGGGGGCGAGTGGCTAGCTTCCAGGGAAGATACAGGGCTGAGTTCTTGCTAACATCTTTCTGATAACTTCATCTCATTCACCTAGAACTAAGTCTAATCCTCCTCCCACATGTATGTAGTTGATAGAATTATGAACTCTAATGCTTGCGGGCCAGGACCCATGATTACATGAGAAACCATCCCCAAATTTAATGCATTAAAACAACTTATTCTTATGTCTCATTATTCTGTGGGTTGACCCAGCTCGGTGGGATGGTCTTTACTTGGGGGTCTCCTATGAGGTTGCAAAAAAATGGCAGCTGGGGCTGGAGTCATCTAAAGACTTCTTCCCTCTCTTGTCTGGGGCCTGAGCTGGAATGGCTACAACTGTGATGTCTGGACCCAGGTCTCGGTCTGTCTCCATGAAGTCTGCCCATGTGGTTGGCTTGGGCTTCCTCACAGCATGGCAACTTTAGGCTGGTCAGACTCCTTACAAGGCAGCTTAGGGCTCCAAGAGCAAGTGAGGAGGAAGCTGCCGGTCTCTTTTGGCATGGGCCTAGGGTCTGGTACAGTATCATTTCCACCAAATTCTACTGTTTTAGCATGCTAGCCCCCACCCCCAGATTAACGAGGGAGGGACATAGACCCCACCTCTTGGTGGAAGGAATGTCAAAGACAGTGTTCTCTTTAGTCTACCACAGATTGGATGAGAACTCAAAGAGTCATCTTATCCAACCCCTTTATAAATGCGATCACATCTGTTTGGGCAGCTGGCAGAGTCCAACCATTCCTGACACATCTATGAAAAACGGGGACTCATTGGTTTTCTGGAGCAGCCCTTTCCAACTTGGGGTATCTCTCTGTCTCTTAGAAAATTATTTTTCACGGTCAGGGAAGGTCTGCCTCATTCTAACAACTGTCCATATGTTTTAGTTCTAGTCTTTGGAGCTACAAAGAACACACCTCCTACCTTTCCACATGATAATCCTTCATACATCTGAAGCTGGCTCTCCTTGCTCTGCCGAGTCTCCTTTTCTCCAAGCTCCTCGTCCCCAGTTTCTCATCTTTCATGTCTTGGGTGACATATTATCGTTCTTCCCCCAAAGTCACTCCTGTCCTCTGAACAAGCTCCATTTTCCCATGGCCGTCTCATAGTCTGGTGCCAAGTACAAAACAGGAAACTGATCAGTCAGAGGAAGACAGACCCTCTTCCCTCCCATCCATGGTACCACTCGTCTGTTAATGCACTTGTAACAAGGATAATTTTTTTTAAAAGATTTTATTTATTCATTCGACAGAGAGAGAGACAGCCAGCGAGAGAGGGAACACAAGTAGGGGGAGTGGGAGAGGAAGAAGCAGGCTCATAGCGGAAGAGCCTGATGTGGGCTCGATCCCATAATGCCGGGATCACACCCTGAGCCAAAGGCAGACGCTTAACCACTGTGCCACCCAGGCGCCCCAAGGATAATATTTTTTGAAACATATTAATCTGCGTTTCTTTCCCATGCTTCCTTGAACATTACCATTCAGCAGAAGCATCCGACACCTCCGGGGAAGATTAGGATTGTTATAACAGGAATGCGCGGAGAAAAAAATAAAGAGGCAGTGTTCAGCCTTTGACTTTCAGTTTCGGATTTTTTAGTTCACAGATACATTAGGGGCAACACAGTTCTTCCCTACAACGTGTCTCATTTTCTACTCCCACAGAACACTGCATTTCTGATACTTCTGGTCACCCAATGTGTGTGTGTAGGGGGAGGAGATTGGGGGTTCCCACTCCAAACTATGACCCCAGCTGGGTGTCCTACAATTTAACTCAAATCTGACACGATCTACCTGGAGATCCCACAGGTTAAGGGCTCAGTCCTACAAGACTGCCCCCCCACTTCAGATGCCCTAGGTTACCTACAACTTCTGTCCCACTTGGCCACAAATCAGAGGTTCCCATGACCTCCTTCCCCCTGGATGTGATTATTTGCTAGTACACCTCACAGAACTCAGGGAAGCACTTACTTACATTTATCAGTTTATTAAAGGATATGATTCAAGGATACAGATAAACAGCCAGATGAAGAGATACATAGGGTAAGGAAGGTCTGGGAGGGTCCCAAGCACAAGAGCTTCTGTCCCTGTAGAGTTCGGGTGCACCGCACTCCCTGTGTGGATGTGTCCGGCAGTCCGGAAGCTCTCCAAGCCATCGTATGTGGAGGCCTCATCATGTTGCTGTGCTCTATTATTAAGTCTGTTTTCAGCCCTTCTCCCCTCTTTAGAGAAGTGCAGGGGAGGGGGGGATGAAATGTCTAAGCTTCTAATGATAGCTTGGTTATTCTTATGACTGGTCCCCATCTAGGAGCCCAGCCAGAGTCCGTGCAATAGAACAAAAGATGTTCCTGGTACTCTCACCAGTTAGGAATTTACAAGGGTTTTAGGAGCCCTGTGGCAGGGATTGAGGATAAAGACCAAATATATATTTCTCTCTTTTTTAAAGATTTTATTTATTTATTTGAGAGAGAGAGCAAGTAAGTGAGAGAGAAAGAGAGAGAGAAAAAAAAACAGCTAGGGAAGGGCAGAGAAGCAGACTCCCCACTGAGCAGGGAGCCCGGTGTGGGGCTTGATCCCAAGACTCTGGGATCATGACCTAGGCCAAAGGCAGATGCTTAATGGACTGAGCCACCCAGACACCCCAAATATATATTTCTCACTATAAATCACAACATCACAACATTATTTCAAGATAATGGTATCAAAACCTAGGCTTTGTGAGAGAGAAGCGTGTCTGCTAAATTCCAGAACCCCAAGCATGTTGGATTTTGAGTACGAGGTGTCCTCAGTGCCAGTGTAGGGAAGACAGCAGAGATGAGGGAGGAGGGGCTGTCTGTAGACAGGATGAGGAAGCCTGTCCGTGACGGAGAAGGACAAGGAAAGGAGAAGCTATAGACACATGTCCTAGGGTTGGAAAAAACTGGATGAGGGTGGAGGCATCTGGGGCTCACTGCTCATCCTTGCTGCTCAGGCACAGACAGGGCCACCTCACGCCTATTAGAGACACTCCATGTCCTACCTAGAACTACTTAGACAGAAGGTTAAAAATGATGAAAGAAGGTATCCAGGGGAGTGGACGAGGGACTGCCTTACAGAGTCATATGCTCTTTTAACAAAAACACCCAGGCCATCTGGGAGAATTCATGGTATCAGAGGAGAGCATACAGAAGGTGGGACCTCATGGACAAACCCAGGACAGTGACTGCAGACCTCAGCAGCAGGTGACTGCATGGCACCCAAAAAACCCACATGACGCCAGCTATCTCTGCAGTTCCCCAAACTGGAATCGCAGGGGCCAGGTGAAGCCAACGGTCCTGAGTGGAAATGAGCAAAGACATGGAGGACAGCAGGTGGACCATGTTCCCTAATGCGGGAGGACAGGCGGGCTCCCCACTGCCCAAATATATCCCAGGCACAGGAAGCAGGAGCCGAGGGACAATGAAAAACGGAACACTCACCCAAAGCCGACTGAGTTAACCCCAAAGGAAGGGAAGGAGCTGCTCTCTTAGAGACAGAGACGCCTCCAGGAGGGACAACGCAGGTTTCTCCCTCACAGCCGTCATGAAATGCTGTCCTCCTGGGCAAGATATGGACTTTTAAAGAAATCTCCTTTTTTTTTTTTTTTTTTGGCACATCTGAGTGTAAATCTTCCACCCCTGCAGATCCCAAAACCCATTTTTGGCAGCCAACTGTCCAACGCGTCATTTATGGAAACTCCCTATGAGCCGATCCAAATGAATCTATCCTGAGCTGAGCTTCTCCCAGGCCATCAAAGATAGAAATGGTTGTAGAATTTTCCCTCCCAGATATTGGAGATCCCATGAGATCACCCAGTCAAACCAATATAAAGCACTAAACGTGCATTCTCACCTAAATGCAAGTAGTCACCCTATTCTCAGTCCCCACTATCATCCCTCTGACCAGATGCCGGCACCAGAGGTGCTAGGCTGTGGAAGTTCGGGCATGATCTGGGATCAGATCACCCTCGTGGGGCCAGCATTTTAATTCAAGAGATATTTCCCGAGGCCCCTCTGGGTGGAGTGGGGGCCAGAGGGAGAAGCTGGAAGGAAATGAGGGGGCTGGGAGAGTGGGGTACAATGGAAAGTTGTAGTTTACAGACAGGGTCTGTGCCCAATTGGTAACTGTAAAACTTTGGTTAATTTACTTTATCTTCCCAAGCCTCCAGGTTTTCCTTATCTACAAGAGATTTTATCACCATCATTACCATTCAGATGACCTGATAAGTCAGTTGAACAACCAGAGAGGCTTTAAAACTAATAATAATGAAAAGATTTCTAAGGCCTTGCAAATTTTTATCACATACATCTTCTTAAAGCACTTTAGGCAGTGATACTCAAACTGTGTTCCCTGGATTCCCAACGGTCCCCAGAGCCTCCCCTTGGGAAAGAGGAGTGAGGTGCAAGAGGCGCTGGGTCTCCCACCTTCCATCATGATTTCAACCAGAGCAGCGACACGACTTATATTGGTTTCATATGCCCTCCATCCATGACTAGACTGCCCGACTTTAAAAAATAAATAAATAAATAAATATAGTTGGAAATTCACAGATTTCAGAAAAGTGGTATGAGGAAGGATGGTACAGGCTATGGACATGGCAGCCTCCCATCTTGCTTAGAACAGCTTGCCGCCTTGTTTGCTCCTACTTTCTACCCTGCCAGCTGCTCCCTGACTCACTGCTCCGCTGCCAGAAACTGTCCCACTCCACGCCACCCCTCCCAACACCCTGGGCCCAGGGTCCTCAACCCAACTCACCCAAACCACAGACTGACCCTCACTGCCAGTGCCTAAGCTCTGGCATGACTCCAACAGGCATGGGAGAGAAGATGAAATTCACAGTCCAGGGCCATTCTGGAGACTCGTGCCTTATTTCCAAAGGGCAATGACTGTCGTTATGCTTCAATGAACTGCTTTCCTGGTTGAAAACATGTATTTTTAAAAGCTTAATTCTTCTCCTTTCTCCAAAATGGGAATCAAGTTATAACTGTGGCCTGGCACCTTGAGAGCATTTCCTTCTTTATACTTCATAGAATCCTTAATAATACAAAAATTGCCCAGAGCATTTCACACTGAATTATGAAGTCATTAACATTTTTGGGATAAACACAATACCCCAGGACAAGTTATTAGCCATATAGTAGTGGGGAAATAATTAGATACATTGAAAAAGCCTCGTGTCCAGCAACTGCAGGCAGAAAATTTCACCTGCTCCTAGTTAAAGGCGGCAGAGGAGGCCCTCCACATCCCACGTGCCAGCTGGGTGGCCTTTTCTCAGACAACCAACTCAGCATATCGGATATTGGTAAAATCTGAAAGAATCAGCATCTTGATGTCCCAAGGCCAGCAATCTTTCCAAACTCACAGCTCTGCGTCCTGCCTCAAGGCTGCTGGTATTTACGATCAGGTCGGCAACAGAATGGCTACCCCGCCCACCCCCCACACTGTCTCTTCAGACCCATAACAAATTTTATCTCGCTGTGCTGTTTGCTTTCGAATTAGCAGGGGAATCCACCATACATGCTCTCCTCTTCCCACCCCACGTCCCCTCTTTCCACCTGTTCTTCACGATTACCCTCTCGTGTCACTGGCTTCGTGGAGATTTCTAAAGGCCAGGCCTCCGATTTCCTTTCCTTTTAATCAACAACTGTGGTATATTTTACCAGGAATTTTCTTTTGGGGACTTCAGCATACTCTACTTTGATTATTCTTTAATTCTGCTCACACGCAAGAATTATGGTTATGAAAGAAACCCAGGGGGATTGGTCGTTCAGACTTGCAATGAAGCATCCTTGCGTCTGGCTGAACCCTCAGCCAACCAAGATAAACATTCACAACATTTATAGATGGTCTCAAATTTTCTGTTTCTTTATGGGTTTCCCTCCGCTGGGGTGGAAGTGTCGTCCTTCCCTGGAGGCAGGCTGGCAAATTCGTGGACACTGTAGCACTGTCTAAAGACTCAGGTCTCTACCTCCAGCCACTAACCACGGCCCCCAGATCCCATACCCTCTCTCCTAGGATGAGTGTGCCAGTAAGAAGGGCTCTAGCCCGTGGGCACTTGTAAGTGCCTCCATAATTCAATGACCCTGATTCTCTGAGTGTTTTCACCACTACATTTGACAGTCGCTTATGGAAGAGACCATGTCCCACATTCCCCTGAGCCAGCACTGAATTCCTCTTACTCCACCCTACTGACACCCACCCCCATTTCACACCAGCCACATTCTGCATCCATCCTCCTCGTGTGACCCTACTCCTCAACTAGGTCCTGAGTCTGGGGTCCCCTCCCCTGATGTCAGCCCCCTTCTCTTTCCTTCAGTGAACAGAAGAGTCTCTGTCTTCCCCAGCACCTCTCACTGTTTGACTGATCACCTAGCCTGGTACTTCTATTCCGTGTCCCCAAATTTGCCAGGCTGCCTGAACTCCAGAGCCACCCTCTTGGGTATTTCCCTCCCCAGCATCCCAGGTTCTGTCCTACCAGCCCCTTGGCCATTTACCGTGACAGTCCCCAATGCTGAATCATCCCTACAGCCCCATCTTATCTCTGCAGAATTGACGACTTTACCCATGGGCTGGTATCCTGTGTTGATTTCATGCACGGGGGACACCATGGCATCAAATTCGTCGTGTTCTTGTAGTGACAGAAATACCCCAGACTGCTGCTTGCATGCTGCGGAGAACCCTCTGGTGCTCTTCTCTGTTCCCCATTTCCGAGACATTTCAGCCTGAACGTTCACGCTCCGGAATTTGCATATTACAACATCCATAGTGATCACCTGCATCTTATAAAACTCAGCCATCAACTGAAAACCAGGGTAACCTGCTTTCCCCTAGGGGGACCAAACCAGGAACCCAGTTCTCTGAGGCAAATTGAAGGAAACTGAATGGCCTATTGGTATTTGTCAAATTGAAAAACCAAAAGCTCTCTGGGCCAGTCAAAGCAATCTCTTCATTAACTGGAACTGGAAATCCCGAATTCCTGGCGCAGGCTAGAGGAGTCGACTGTGCAGGGCCTCTCCCATTGGCTTGGGTGGCATGGTCCTCAACCCCATCTCCACATGGGCCACGAATAATTTGTTATTAACAATGACCAAAGGTCCAACACGGAGTAATGATATTTTTCTCTTCCTGTTTTAAACTATTTGGAGTCGATTTGAGGTTATCCATGTATAACACCCTCCTGTTCTCTCATTTACCTATACCTTTGTGATTTGGAAAGAACGGGCCCACCTGTGCCCATAGCAGCATGTTCCACCTGTGCCGGAGGGCTGATCGTGTGAATGTCCTTCATCACATGTGTCTGGAGACAGAGGTTCTGGTACCAGTTTGGGGTTTTCTAGAGGTTGGGTTGATCTACCCTTGGGGAGGAGACAAAAGCTACCTGATGGGCATATCTTAGAGCTAGGCTCTGTTGGAGACACGAGTGATCACTCTCGGCATCGTGACAGGCAGGTTGGCGCGTGTGAAAGCCCGGGTGGGACGGGGAGAAGAACACCGAGAAGCTCTGTAAGAAAGTTGGTTTCCCTCTACCTCTCCGGTGTTCCGTCCCTCCTACCCTCCAGCATCTCCTGGGTACAACAGGTATTCCACTTACCTAATTAGACAAATTACTCTGTGTATGTGCCGTGCTTCAGTTATTTTTCTGAAAATGGGCATGACCAAAGGCCATAAAAGATAGCACGAGAGAGGGAGTGTGATAGAGGAAGGAAATGCTAAGCGGAGGGGCCTCGGCTCCAGGTCCCTGGGGTTATAAGAATGTGAGAAAACAAGTTCTCATTTCACAAAAATATTTATCAATAAAGTGATCACTTACACCATTATCCCCCTTTCTTACTGAATAATAGGATGATAGTCCAAATATTTATCATCCACGATGGTACAGATGTGCACCCCTGCCTCATTCAGAACAGATCCCTGTTACCTGGGACAGGGTCCTGGGTGCGCCCTGCTAGCCAAGAATTTACCCTTCAGTTGCTATACTGGGGAGATGCCCGGGGCGGGGGGTGCGGTAGGGAGGCTCCTCCAGGCTTAGTTATTTACTAAAAGTTACAGAAATACTTTACTATTTTAACAAGCAAAGGACTATTCCAGGGCATAAGTCCCACTACCCACCCCTAAAAATGAAACAACTTTTTTACTATCTGTCCCTTGCTAAGTGTAATGCAAATATCGCAAGTGAGATGTAATTTCATGAAGTCAATAAAAGTGAAGTAGGAGAATTGCATGAATTGTGCTCCAGGTAAGTCGCTGAGCAATAAAGATATAGCAGAATTAGACCAGTCGTAATTGAAGAAGATGTTAAGAAAGATGGTTCACACTAGAACGATCGCTAAATGTAACGAGGGGTCCTGGACTAGATCCTGGAACAATAAAAGGATGTTTGTGGAAAAACTGGTGCAATCTGGATAAATCCGATTGTTTAGTTCATAGTACTGGACCAATAGGAATTTGTGCCGCAGTTATGTAAGGCGTTAAGTGTGGGGGAAGCTGGGAGAAGGGTGTATGGGAACTTCTCTCCGTATCATCTTTGCAACTTTTCTGTAAATACAAAGTGACTTCAAAATAAAGAGAATGATAACTATCAATGGGTTAAGAAAGGCCCTTGGAGATCGTTAATAAGGCCCCCAGATATTTTTGCAAAACTCAACTTTATGATACTGGCACAAATGTCACTTGTGAAATGAAGGAGGACAGTTCCAATCTGCTGCAAAAAAACAAAACAAATTTTTCCCCTAAATCCTTACTTGAGTCATTTGCTGTTAAGTCTAAGAATTAGCACCTAAGAGCAATTACAGCCTAAATTACATTACATTTAACATAGCAAACCAATTTTCATATTCTGTTTTTCAAGATGAAGTCCCAATCCCAATCAAACAACCCCCCATCACTGCTTATTTAGAAGAAAAGAAATCCCACCCCTCCCCTGCATTAAGTGAATGCATTTGAAGTCACCCTTCTATGGACCCAATGATATGTAGAAAAGTGGACTCCACCCCCACCCCCCACCCCCCAGTGTGTTAACTCCCTCCCCACCCAGCATTCTAGGTAGGAGTCTCTAGTGCTGGGGGGAGGGGGAATGTGAGAAATCCAGAGAAGACTTAATCGCCGTATATAAAAGAGGGATTGGCAGACGCTGGAAGTGTTGCTGAGTGAAATATGATGTCACTTCACCTCATCGTCCCCAAGAGACCTTCAGTAAAACCTATGTTTTGCTTCAGTGCTTTGGAGTAGGGGTCTGTTTTGCTTTGGGTTTTTATGAGACATATGTTGACACTGGACTCAGACACAAGTGCCAGATGGTCCAGTCATATATCGGATACCCCATGAATCACCTTGTTTTGGGGAGGAGAAACTGAGGCTCAGGAAGAAAGCTTATGGGCTGGGTGATGAGACCACAGCGAACTAGCAAAATATACCGCATCCAAAGGGGGTTGCCCCCCAACAGTGTCCCTGGTGCAGGGAGCCCCTCTGATTTTTCAGAAGAAGACAGAACTCTGGATTTTTAAGTCAGACTGCCCATGGTTCTTCTTTGTTTGGGTTTTTTTTTAAACGCAGGGCAGAGTTATTAAATAAGACTGTCATCTGCATTCTTCCATGGGCAACCGCTATGTAACCTCTAGCCTGGGGAAATATTAAAAGTTGGGTTAAACCCACATAGTAGATTCCTGCCACTTTGGAAAATAAATTTACTTTGTCCAAATGTAAGTGATCTCTCCCTTTTCCTCTCTACATTAGCAAACTCTGGGTCACAGTGTATTTCTAATACATAAATGCACGTATATCTAGAGCTGAAAAGAGAGATTCCAGATCCTACTGCTTTTCGGTCTTCACCTCGCTCTGTAAAGCCCCGTTAATAATCAGATCAATAAGGAGAAGAGGTTTAGGTACATATCAGATGCAAATTATTTGCAAGAAGTTGCACTATTTCTAAGGAGTAAGCAACCGGCCCCGGCACAAGGTGTTTGCCCACCTACTCAAGGTTCTCAGCCAATTATCTTTTTCAGAGAAGGTATTCAGATGTAGCTCTCCTAAGATCCAGCGATTTCTAATAGTTCTTGACTTGTCTGTCAAGAGATATCAAGTTAAGCTTAACCATTTATCTTATGCTACTGCTTCCCCCATGGACAAATGAAACAGCTAGTTTCTCCAGATGGTAATGGCAAAGTAGACACCCAATGTAATTTATAGGATAGACGAACGAAAGAGGAACTGATGTCCGTGACAGTGATTTGTGGAGAGACAGTTAAGTTCTTTCTTGGGACATATAAATGTGTGTTTTCCCCATTTTCATTCAGAAAAACATTGAGGTCAAGGCAAGTTCGGAGCCATAGAGTGAAGGTCAATCTCAAACTTGCATTTTCCAGAGGAGCTGTGTGGAAAAGCACCTGGGGCCAGGGCACTAATCCAGAATTTACTGATGAACCAGGTAACCTTCAGTAAAACACCCAACCCTCTGTGATTCCTCTTAAACCGCCCAAGTGTTTGGAGAATATAGGAGATTTGCTACGGGACCGGTCTTGAGCATTTCAGAAGACCTGGCACCGATCTGGGCAAAGGCAGTCAGTTGCTCTCTGAAGCTGCTACCCTTACGAGTGTGCCTGTCGGTTTCCTGCCCTTGAGTTATGGGTTCTAATCTCTCTTGACCGTCAGTTTTTAACCCACAAGAAAAAGACGTTCGTTTTCCTTCCCTGAGGCCGGAAGGTTAGATAACCGTTCAGTGTCATCTTTAAAGGCAGCCGTTTCTCTGCCACATTGAGATGTGGCATCTGATGATCGGGGAGCATCCAATCTAAACTTCCGGCTGTCTGCCTTGACAGCCCAAGAATCAGGCTTCAAGACAGAGGGCTGCTGAGGTAATCATCAGCCTCTGTGATTCATCATAGGGCATTTCCTCCAAAATGCAGGGATTGATGAATCAGCCCAGCCCGTGTGAATTTATTCTGGAGAGCCATAGCTCTGTGTCTTCAGTGTCCACCGGACTCAGAGACTTGTTCCTCCCTCAAACCCCATGAATTCACTGATACTCACAGACACGATGTACACCAAAATGAACTAGGTAGTAACTATAACATATATGTATTTATAGCATAAAAATATATATTATAGTCATAATATATGTGTTATGTATTTATAATAGAAATATATTATATTCATTATATTTTATATAATATATAATACTACTTATTAAATGTATTTATATTTTACAAATTAAATATTAAATATAAACATATATTTTTAAAATAAGTATTATATTATAAATATATTTCCTATTTTAGGGACCCAGAAAAACATAAATGAAGCCACTTTTCTTTACCTCCTGTTCAATTTTAGTATCTGCTCCCCCTTGGCAAGTGAGAGAACAGCAAACTGAATTACTCCTTGGGGTCTCAGAGTCACCACACTGCACAAGTCCAGCAGGTGCTGCTCAAACAGTCCGCGGTTGTGCATGGCTGAGCTTGCAGGTTACGGACATGCTTACTTGCAAATCTGTAGCACAGGGTCATAACCAGCTCAGTGGCCTTGACATTCCTGACCTTTGTAAGCCTATCCTTGTTTTTAATTGGGCTTTATGACCTTTAATGTACTTTTAAAATCCCTTATCACAGGGGAGGCTGGGGGACTCAGTCGGTTAAGCATCCAGCTTTTCATTTCGACCTAGGTCATGATCTCAGGGTTGTGAGATGGAGCCCCACATCTCTGCTTGAGATTCTCCCTCTCCCTCTGCCCCTCCCCACACTCATGCATGCTCTCATGCTCTCTTGAATAAATCTTTAAAAAAATTTATTTAAATTAAAAAAATTCTTAATTAAATGATAGTGACATACTTGATTAAAATTCTTTATCACACACAGTGTATCTGAATGTACACAAGTTAATGGTAACCGACATCCCGGGGGCAGTTAAGTAGTATTTGAGAAGCCTTAATTATGAACACAGACTCTAGGGGTGGCTGCATCCGCCCTTCTACACCAGGATTTGTTCATCCACAAACGGTGTTAGAAATAATTATCTGTAGTCAGTGAAATGAAGGTATGCCGTTGGCTAGGAACGGCGAAGGGGCCTGCCACTCTTGCATTAGTAAGATGCAAGAATTTGTCCGGATGAGTAATTGATCAGTAACTGATCAGGTCCTGCAGAGCTGCCCCAGTGCCAAGTTTCATGGGTCCTCTGGCTCTGCACTCAGGGCTGGTCCTGGAACAAACCAATCCTGCTAGAGAGCTGGAAGACTGAAGGTGGCAGTGCCTACTGCCCTTCCCCCCGGCCTGGTGCATTCAGTGGCTCACAGCTACCCTTAGAACATTGTATCAGCTCATTAAAAGGTGGCTTCCTTCACATGGAGGGAGCCCCTTTATTGTTTCCTAGCACACCCCTTTCATTTTGTTGCAGAAATTGCTTCAGACTCGCTGCACCAGTTCAGTGACAAACAAATCACAAGATTATGGGTCTTGTGCAATAGTCATTTCCATCTTAACGTTTCTACAGTATCGGGTCATTGGAGACTGCTGTCCTCTGAGAGTTTCATACGTTAGAAATAAGAAAATGTAAAGTCATATATATTAGAGTCGCTTGTGAAAACAAATAAATCATATAAAGAATCATATTATTAGATGACCAATTAAATGAAAGGACTACCCAGGCATTGTTAGTAGGATAATTAATTGTAGGTTTCTACTCATCTTTGTGCACTTTGTTGCCCTATTAAGATAATGAATTGATTCTCTATGATTAGGTCCAAAAACATGTTTAATCAGACTCTGCGAGGCAAAGGATCGTTATTTTCATGACTTTGTGAAATGCTTATTTTTTCCAACCAATTCTCAAACAGGCTTTTCAAAGGTTAGGAGAAGAGAGCTTTTATCCTTTTACATAACACCAATTGAAATCAGAAGTTTAAAGAAATTCTCATTATCAAGAGAGTAATCTGGGGAAACTAACACCACAATCTTCCTTTGATTTGGAAAATGCTTTGAATAGAGATTTCTGAATAGAAGGTTGGGGGATTATTTTTTTTTCTTGTAGATTTTCTTAGGGTTTCTCAAATCCCAACAACTATGGTGTAGACAAGCCACAGATTACCCCTTTGAGGTTTGGGGGCTTTGGGTTTGTTTTTATGGTTTCTTGGTCCTCTCTTTAAAACACTTCTCACAAATGTGAAAGGGGGGTGAAGTGGGTTCCCTTTCATCCCGAGTGACTAAGAATATGAGTGGGTAGGATCCCAGTGCACCAAAATCATAAAGATACGCAAGAGAGAAATTTAGCCATTTTTACAAAATTCAAAAATACCAGTGTTTCCCTTCTTGCCTGGGAACATAAAAGAGAGCGTTCTAGGATAAATTAAAGGAGGACCTATTTTAAACAACTCGTCTTTATGCAAGAGGTAGTAGGGACTAAAAATTCAGCTAGCTTCAGGAAGAGTTTAGATCAGCCCCTCCAAATCATATCTACGTCAAGAGATTGAGGAGGATCGAAGGATGCGTAGAGGACACCCCTTGCCCAATCCAGCCTTTCCAGACACCCACACTGTTCCAGGGGCCCCCTTTCTCCTAGGGAGTACCCCTCGAACAGGGCTCAGCACGTTCGTGCACGTCTACCTCCCACACTCAGGGTCTGTGTCTTAATGAACATTGAATCCATTAGCAAAGGACCTGGTACAGTAAATATTAGACCAAACTGATCATTAATATCAGATGTTTTTCCCCATGAAATGCCCTGAGGTATTTCTTATGATCTTGTTTTTTCTTTTTTCTTTTTTTTTTTTTTAAGATTTTATTTATTTATTTGTCAGAGATAGAGACAGCCAGCGAGAGAGGGAACACAAGCAGGGGGAGTGGGAGAGGAAGAAGCAGGCTCATAGCGGAAGAGCCTGATGTGGGGCTCGATCCCAGAACGCGGGGATCACGCCCTGAGCCGAAGGCGGACGCTTAACTGCTGTGCCCTCCAGATGCCCCAAGATCTTGTTTTTTCTTTTCCAAGTTGCCCCTAGAAAGAAGGTCAGGTGTTTCTTCAGGGGCAGGGCAGCTCTACCCAGCCATTCTTGGACGTGGTTCTGCTGTGATTGACTTTATTAACATACTGCCTTTCTTAAGCGGGGAGGGAGTGAGCAAGGTGGGAAGGGAGGTGGTCAAAGATGGGTTTTAAAGAATGTTCTTTCTTCTTCCCCATGTGCAACACTCCAGCTTCCCTAAACAGCCTGGAGAGTGTTGTGGCTTTCACTGCAAGCTCTGAAGACAGATAGCGTGAGTTAGAATCCTAACTCAAACACATAACGACCTTGGGCAAATTACTTAATGGCTTTGTGCCCATGATGGTGTATCAGTAAAGGAAGATAATTATCATGTCCACTTTGCGAGGCTGTAAGAATCCAATGAGATGATCCATATGCCGGTGTGGGGTGTGCTACCTGACCCACAGCAAGAGTTTGATAAGTGTGTATCTGTCAGTATAGGCTGGGATATGCTGCAGGGCAAAAGGGACCACCTCTCAGGGGCTTAAAAAAAAAACAAAGTTGCATTATTCGCTCAAGCTGCATGTCCATACAGGTAGACAGGGCTGTCTGTTCACCAAAGCCACTCAGGAAACTAAGCTAAAGAGGCAACCACCTGTATGTCCCATCAGAGGAAAGGAAAGAGAAGGTGGCAAGCCATGCTGGCTCTTAAATCTAACACCAGGAATGATGCATGAGAATTTGCTCATATTTCATTGGCCAAAACAAGTCATCACACAACCCCACGTAGGTCCACTGAGGCAGGCAAGTGTGAACCTGCTACATGCCTAAAAGTTGGCAGAACCAGAACTATTTGGTTTACGGTGTAACTAACCACCACAAGGGGCTGGCCGATGTTATTCTGATGGTGGCTCGTATGCAGTGCATACGTTTTCATATGTTCACAAGCAAAAATGTAAAATGTCAATGACACAAAACCGGTAGGTTCCCGCAACCAAACTGGACGATTCAGTTCTCTGTCCTGGCCAGCACCGAAGGCAGCAGAGCACATCGTCTCTCCCTCCTGCACTTCCTCCAACTATACTATTCTCCTACAGTTGTTAATAGCCCATCAGTTTTGAGCAGTCTCCATGCCACAGTTCATTCTGGGCGCATGACAGACAGGGAGAAAAGCTTCCAGGGAGAAAATGGAAACAAACTTCTCTTTTTTTTTTTTTCCCCTTCCAAAGCTTAAGAAATAATAACATAGTGGTTAAGAAAAATAACCGCCAGGTCCTCTGTCCTGTCAACTCGTTTACTGTGTAGCCCCCCCCCCTTTTTTTAATCCCTTATGGGGGTGAGAGGTGCTAGAAGCAGAGAGGAGCCCTCCCCCATTCTAAATGATTTCCTAAATGTTTTCCGGTGATTTACGTAACAGATAACTAAAACACACAAGGAAGCTGGTAACTTCTCATTTGATCTTTCCTGCAGCAAGAACTAAAAGGAAAAGGCTGTCTGGGAGATTCAGAGGCCACTAAACTGCTTTCTATTGATTTTATACTAAGATACTTTATCACTCTTGTTGCTTTAAAAAGACATGCAATCTGTGTCAGGGTCTAAATAGACTTTCCTAGAAAAATCAGGCCCCACACTCCTACGTGAACAGATGTGGAGGGTATTTATCAGCTTTGGCAAATCAACTTTGGGGAATTTTTTTCAAGAAGCATCTTTCCTACTATAACATCCCACCCCTTGAAAGGGTGATGGTGCGAGTGTTTCTTCCCAAGATTAAACTCCCCCTTGGAGCTGCACCCTGTCCAGTCCTCTCCCTATGCACCTGGGGGATGCGAGGCTCTGAGATGTTGGGAACTTGCTGTCGCTCACTGAGTGAACCAGGGACAGAATCCAGCCTCAGACCCACTCTCCGAATCCCAGACAGAGAACCTCAGAACTGGCATAAGTTTTAAACCCCAAGTGACTTTTTCCTGCACCAGGACCTCCCCACTGTGGAATATCACCCAAAAGAAAGAACATGATGATGCAGTTGGTTTTTTCCAAAATCTTCTCAATACAAGCTACCTGGGACCTATTTCCTGTCGATACTTGGGACACCCTATCTCCTGTTTTAAGAAGTTCAATAAATAGAAATCCTGCCCTACCAAACTAGTAAATTGCAGAGATCTTTCATTTATAAAATGGTCCTATATAAGGCCTGCGTTCTAGTCTTGACTTTGCCATTAACTGGTCACTTTTCCATGAAAATCTCAGGTCATCATTCCAGGCCTGAGTGGTGGCATCTATTAGAAAGAAGGGTCGGAGTAGATCATCTTTACAAATCCTTTAAACTGGGGACGCCTGGGTGGCTCAGTTGGTTAAGTGTCTGCCTTCGGCCCAGGTCATGATCCTAGGACCCTGGGATCCAGCCCCTTTCAGCGGGTAGTCTGCTTCTCCCTCTGCCCCTCCCCCTGCTCGTGCAGGCTTTCTCTCTCAATCTGTCTCTCTCAAAATAAATAAATAAAATCTTTACAACAAAACAAACCAAAAAAACAATCCTTTAAACTGGAGATAGTTGGGGTACCTGGGTGGCACAGCGGTTAAGCGTCTGCCTTCGGCTCAGGGCGTGATCCCGGCGTTCTGGGATCGAGCCCCACATCAGGCTCCTCCGCTGTGAGCCTGCTTCTTCCTCTCCCACTCCCCCTGCTTGTGTTCCCTCCTCACTGGCTGTCTCTCTCTCTGTCAAATAAATAAATAAATAAAATCTTTAAAAAATAAATAAATAAACTGGAGATAGTTTGTGAGTAAATTACATGAATCGAAACAAGCTTCCCTAAGTTTTTCAATTTTAAGTTTTAAAATTTATTTTTAAATATTGCACATGTACCAACACAAAAAAGAAGAAGGAGGAGGAGGAGGAGGAGGGGGAGGAGGAGGAGGAGGAGATAAAGAATCACAAGGGACACATCTGAAGCTCCCTCTACAATCCTCACCGATCTGGGCCAACCGCCCCCTTCTCGCCCACCCCAGAGGTAGCCCCTACCTTATCTTTATCAGCCGCCGCATAGAGTGGTGTCCCGGAACATCATATGACTCTATTCTGCATCTTCTGAATATATGAGCAGTCTCATACTGCATTTTTCCCTCAGTGACTTGCTCTTTACTTTGACACTCTATTCTAGAACCCGTCCTTGTGGGCACATTGGCTACATTTCGTACTGTGCGGCATCGTTACTGTAGAGCATTTCACCAGAGGACTATCCCAAGTTGACTCACAGTCTCTTGTTGACAGAAACTAGGCTGTTTCTTACTTTCCACCGCTCAGAGAGCGCTGCTGGGGAAAGCCCTTTCGTTGTCGACAGTACGCTCTTGGGTAAGAGTTTGCCGAGGCGTTACGTTGGTGTGGAATTGTTGGGTGTTACGATATTAGCTCCTCTGTCTTTATGCTGTTGACTTTTCCCGCCCACGAATATGATCACTTTCTGCATTTAAGACTCAGTTTGTGTCTCTGAATGGTTTTATAATTGTACCCGTAACTGGCTAGCGTACATATTATGTAATTTTTCCTGGACACTTCAGTATTTCCGTTGCTATCAAATGGCGGCCCATCTATAGGAATGCAATTCATTTTTGTATATCAGTCTCGCAAGGACGTACACGCTGGCCTCACCTATTAATTCTAACAATTTTTCAGCAGAGTCTTTGAGGTGTTTCTATGTGGATAATCATATTATCATGTCATTTCAGTTTCTGTCTTTCTGATCTTTACACCTAATGTCTGATAAACACACTTCTGATCCAGTGCCCATTCCCCCTTCTTTCTTGTGAGCAGAATCCAAAATATCCCCTCCGCACTGTGCCCAGCTAAAAATACTCAGCCCACGAGTCTCCTTGCAGCTGGGAGAGGGGAGGTGCCTGAGAAACGGTTCTGGCCAGTGGAATGTAGGTTTAAGTCCCTGGAGGCGAAGTCCTTTCTCAAATGCAAGACCGAGCTTCGGGAGAAGGCTTCTGGGGCTCCCCTTAGGCACACCTGTGGTGCAGATACAGGACAGCACCGGCCACAGACTGCTTTCCAGTCCTCTCTCATCTTGAGGTTTCCTGGACCACATGGGTAATGTAAACTTGAACCCTGAACTTATGAGCAGACAAACTGTTGGTAGGAATCCTCTGGGCCACCCTTTTGTATCTAGGGCAGGACAGACCATGCACTTGCCATCTCCCATTGACAACACGTAAGCTTTTCCCCCATGATCCATAACCCTACGGAAATCCCAGGTGGGCGGTTCCATCTTCCCACCTTGGATGGGTCCGAGGCCCGTCTCCTGTCTCCATTAAAAACCAAGCCTCCTGGGTACAGACTGGACTAGATTGCCAACATCCTCAACAGCCGTGGCCTCCGTCCCTGTTTACCGCTCCAGCTTTCAGCCTCTTCATTTTTGGTCCTTGGAAATTTCGCTTAGTTTTTTGCAAGGTCAATGAAGCATCTGAGAAGGGGTTGGTTATATTTCATCTGAAATGTCTAGATGTTTGGTTGTGGAAGAGTCTTCGGATGAGAAATGGCAATCCCTTCTGCTATTTATTTGGTTCATGGGTCCATTTATGAAGCCCGACATATGCCACCTGCTGTGGAGCCCGTCTCCTGCCCAGCGAGAGAGCCTCTCATCCCGTACAGGCTGGCTTCGCATCTAACCGTGCCAGACACGGTCCAAGCTCCAGGCATACAGAGGCGAAAAAGACAAACCAGTCCTCTACCCTCATGGAATGTGTATTTAATGGGAAGTCATACAATCAACAAGGAAAACATAAAAGTTTTCGGAGAGGGATAAGTGCTAGGAAACAAATGAAAACAGAGTAATGCCAAAGTGAATGGAACAGGAAAGAATATTAGGGAAGGTAATCAAGACGTTTGACCTGAGGCCTAAAGATCCGGAAGCCAGCCAGGTAGAGAGCTGTGTATAACGACCAGAACATGCAACACTGCCCCCCCACCCCGCCCCAGGCTGGAAAAATACTGGTATGTTTCTGCAAGGCTGCAACAGAGTAGATTCCTTCCTTCCTCCCTTCCTTCCTTCCTTCCTCCCTCCCTCCCTTCCTTCCTTCCTTCCTTCCTTCCTTCCTTCCTTCCTTCCTCCCTCCCTCCCTCCCTTCTTTTTTTCTATCTTGTCTCTTCCCGTGTGCCAGCGTCAACAGTGGGTACAACTCATTCTGCCTGCTTGAAGGGATGTCTACTTTAGGCTAGGGAAATTTTTGGATTTTTTTTTTTTTTTTGTAATAAGTTCATTAGTAGTCGCCAAAACATGAACAGCCTGAGTTCCCTTCCTCTCATTTTAAGATAGCCAAAGAGAAAAGAGAATACAATCCTTCGTGTACCCAGTTATCAACAGCCACAGACGGGGTGTTACCCAGCGGTGGGTGCAGCACTGGGACTACAGACCAGGTCACTCTCTTTGCCCTAAAGTCTTCAGTCCTGACTCCATGAGGACGGCGGAAGGGAGAGATGGCTGTGGCTTGTCGGTGCTGAGCTGTTCTCCCCACGTCCAAGTCTGGAAGAACAGGGCGAAGCTGGAGATGACTCGAGGGAGGAGGTATTGTTAGAGCTGAGTTGTGATGGAGGGCGAATGTTTGCAAGATGGGGAGAAGCCGAGGGCATCCCCAGTGACAGCCCGGGCAAAGAAGCAGGAGAGGACGTGGCTGGTGGACGGCACCAGGACTGCCTGGTTTTTTGGTGAACACCCTTGGCCCCACCACGTACAAGCTCTGTAGCCTCGGGCAGCTCCCCTGTCTCTGGCCTCCAGACTCCAGTATCCTACTGTCTTGGGTTCTGCTCCTGCCCCTCTTCGGCCCCGGGGCAACCAACTTCTGACCCCCCACCAAGTGGGGCAATTTCTCCTGTTAGGGGATCACGAGACTCTCTTCCTCATGGGGGGCTTTGCTGTTAGCATGAAATGAGACCACTACCATAAGGAGCTTGTCGCACCCTGATTTCTAAAATAAACCTCGGCCAGCTTTCCTGTCATTGTATGTCCTGGGTGTGTAAAATGTTCGGTGGGGAGAGGCCAGCGTTCAGGCCGAGGAGGTGGAATGGTGCCCCCCTCTGATGGAGCGTGGGGCCCCATAGGGGTGGCAGTCCTGTCCTAGAGCTAGCTTGTACCCGCTCTCTCAGCCTCTATTCCTGCTGAGCCAGACGCAACCCCCGGGATCAGACTGCAAGTCTGCAGCCAAGCAGACTCCCAGCCCGAGGGGATGGGTGCTCCTTCCCATGCGTGGTTCTCTTGAAGCCACCTCTCCCCAGCTCTCCTCCAGCAACACCTCCCCATTTACACATGCCAGCGTCTCCTCCTCCTTACCCGGCGCCCCCCGCCCCCCGCATCCTTATAAAGCATTCTTTCTCCCATTATTTCTGTTTTGTTCACACTTCTCTGCTCTCCAGAAATATTACTTTATCCAGCAAGTGTTCTGGTTGTAAATTGAAATGCAAATAGATAAACATAAATCTGAATGTCCATTTACATTAAATATATTACGAATATAAAAATATAAGGCCCCGTAGGTTTCAGCTCATCAGCCCTATTACTCTTCTGCCCCTTGGCAATCAACTTCGGACCTATCACCAAGTCAGTGTGCATCAAACCGCGGCAGCATCGACGCACACGGATCAGCCTGCGCTCCTCAGTGACGGTGGGGGGCCTCTGATCACAGCGAAGATGATTCACCTTCTCTTCCTCACCACGAGGAAGGGTTACTGGTGTGCCATTCTCCTTGCAAAACTTTGCACTCTCTAGAATGGGAGCAATCAAATTAAGCCCCCATAGAGGATTTGGGGCATCTCTATTTATGCAGCTAGTCTCGGCACAAATCTAATATTCCGTAAAGATGCTAAGCTCTGCGTAATTCGTGTGTGCACGGGGCCTTGTACAAAGCCACTCAGTAAATATCTGTTGGCTTGTCTACAAATAACAAAGCAGCACTCTAGCAACCGTGGGGTCTTATCTGCTCAGAGTGTTCATTCCTTTCTAGGTCAAGGCCTCCGATATGTTAATAGCAGCCCATGTTGAGATTTTGGTGAGTCGGCCGGTGGGGGGAGTTAAGTAGTGATCCTCAGGTTCCAGGAGTGGAAGCTACCCCACCTGGTCCTCAAGCTCCAGCCCCGGCCGAACAGCAAAGCCCCTCACTAGTGGTGTTTAACCACAGGATGGGTTATTACCGAAGGAGGGCAGTGCAGGTAGAATCCACCCAGGGATTAGGAAGAGAATTAATGGCTACGTAGAATCCTTCTCATCCCTCCTTTACCCCATGGGGTTCACAAGCAGCCCTTCTCTGTTCTCACCTGCAGAATATTCAAGGGGCCTTTCCCTCTCTCACTGTCTCTTTCTCTATTTTATTTTTTATTTCTTGTTTTCTTTCTCTCTTTCCTTCCTTCCTTCCTCCCTCCCTCCCTCTCACCCTCCTTCCCTCCCTCCCTCTTTCTTTTCTTTTTCTTTCCTTCCTTCTTCCTCTTCCTCTTTCTTCTTTCTTTCTTTCCTTCCTTCTTCCTCTTCCTCTTTCTTCTTTCTTTCCTTCCTTCCTTCCTTCCTTCCTTCCTTCCTTCCTTCCTTCCTTTTCCTTTCTTCATGCCACCATTTGTCTGAGTGCCCTTGACCAGAATTTCTAGGATTTGGTTCAAAGCTGACAATCTGAATTACTCCTTTGGTGCCCTTAAAATGTAATTTACCCTTGAGAATATAAATAGTTCAGAATGCTTTCTGCTCAAGAAGCAGAATAAGAGTTTCTCAAAGCAGGTAGCCTGTCTCCCTGGGACACCATCCTCTCACACCCTAGTAACACACCCCTTGGGAAGAGATTCTGGTCTGGCTAGCCGAGGCCACCCCGCAGGTGGCAAGGCCTGCCCCGAGAGCCCCGGCCAGGAGGGCTGGGACCCCTCTCGGGGTCCGGATCCCAGCTCAGCCCTCCACACCACTGCCTCCCCTTCTGGCAACTGGCTGCTTCGGTTTGTGACTGCCAAGTGTGCCAATCTGAAGCGGCACCTTGGGGGTTGCCAGGGAAACTGCACCCCGTGTTTTCTGGTGGAAACTGGCAGCTGGAGTGTGGCAGCTGGGTCTGGGAGAACCAGGGGCACGTTCAAAGGGGCTTCCTTCCTCCCACTGCGAATGCTGGAGGAGAGTCCCAGGAGCGCCTCCGTGCAAAACTGGGCATGAGCATTCCAAGGGAGGCAGCAGGGCAAGAGAGGATAATAGTAATGGTAAAATACAAATAATAAGAATTTCTCTTTATAAACTATGTTCCATGGGCCAAGCGATGCTTATTCCTTTAAAAATATTTGATCCAGGGACACCTGGCTAGCGTAGACTGTTAAGCATCTGACTCTTAGTTTTGGCTCAGGTTGTGATCTCATGGGTCATGAGATCCAGCCCTACGATGGGCTCTGCAGGGAGTCTGCTTGAAGATTCTCTCCCTCTGCCCCTCCCTCCACTCTCTCTCTCTAAAATAAATAAATCAATCTTCTTTTAAAATTAAAAAAAATAAAAATATATGCTCTTACATAATGCTCAGTAGGGGGTCACCAGTTCACCCCTGGGCCACTCCAGGAATGAAAATAAATGACCCCATCTGGTGTGAGGCACTAAGGCTGGTGGGGCCAGGGGTAAGCTAGGGCAACCAGCCCCATCAAAAGGGAAGCGCAGGTTCTGCCCCAGCTGACTATGCCCGTCAGGACCACAGACCCCATTACTGAGATGACAAAACTGAGGCTCAAAGGCACATCTCTGGTTTCCCAAGAGAAGCTGTCTTGGGAACTAACTCAAAACCATGTTCAACTCCATGCTGGTGAGACTCAACATGTCAGTGGGTCAGAGCCAATTCCTGGTTACCAATTTGCAGTCTTGGCCTTGGAATGAGGGAGAGGGCACAACTTCCATTTTTTTCACTGGGGAAACCCAGCCTCCAAGTGCTCATGGGAATAGCCCAGGGTCAGAGGATATTTAGCTGCTTCTTGATTTGGGGGGAGGGGGGTGTCCTCTGAGGAGTGTCTCAAAATCTCATTCTTCATTTCCCTCTCCTTCAAGCCGCAGGAAGAAGAATTTGTAGGATAAGCTGACCCACGTATGTGGCTCCTTTGAAACTTTCAACAGATGGTCCCCTCCACCACCATCATCCTTGAAAATCTTACAGTAGTTATGATCTGAAGGTGACAAAGGCAATTTAGAGTGAAGCATTTTAGAAATAGTAAGCTGGTACTCAGGGGCTCTAGAAAGATCTGTGCAGTGGAGTCCACATTTTCACAAACAGGTAATCCCCTAAAATCAGATTAAAACTGCCATCTCTTGTCTAAATGGACTCATCTGGTAGAAACCCCTCCTGCTTCCTGAAGCCTTTAACTAAGAATCCGCTACGATGACCAATCATGATGAGCAGTCCGTTATTTGTATGTTAGCATTGAGTCACAGACCAGCCCAGAACCGACAGACCAAAATGTTGCATCTTTGAATACACCTGATGGGCAAGACCACCTTCCCCAGCCCCCAGTCCTGCTATAGTGAGTTCCTTAGCTCTTTCTAGGGGTGTTATTTATTTCAAAGAATAAGTTGTTAATAACTGTAGTTATAACCCTGGAGGGGTCATCATCAAACACCTCTCCGAGATTTCTGGGGTTGGGTCTCTGACCTGCTTGTCGTCACTGACAAGGGCAGTTTCACTGTTTTTACCCCAAGGATGGAAGTCCGCTTTCCAATGAGCAAATGAATGGGGCACAGAGGTTGCACAGCAGAGCTTCACCTGCCCCAAGTTTCATACAAGAGAAGCTTGTGTGGTTTCCCTTGCAGTGGCTTTATCGGCTACCCGCATCCTTGGCACCGACACCCTTGGGGCGGGGGCCCCGGGGGGACACGCTCTTTCAGCAACACCAATGTACCCAAAGGGGAAAACACCATTTAGCAATCACCGGTAATAGTGATTTGCCATTGCTGCGTTTGCCAAGAGAGATAGAAATAAGAGATCTCCAACCTGTCTGCCATTGTGGTTCCCCAGCCCTGTGTTTCATTTGGTGGGCAATGCCTCCCCTCCTTATAGTCTGTAGGAAGGAGCTTTACTTTAGGAATTACACTGGATGTACATTAAAGCTGTTTTGAGGGGCACCTGGGTAGCTCAGTCAGTTAAGCAACTGACTTGATTTTTGGCTCAGGTCATGATCTCAGGGTCCTGGGATGGAGCCCTGTGTTGGGCTCCCTGCTTAGTGGGGAGTCTGCTTCTCTCCCTCTTTCTCTGCCTCTCCCGCAGCTCACATGCTTACACTCTCTTTCTCTCTCAAATAAATAAATTAATCTTTTTTAAAAAGGATTGAAAAAAACTGTTTTGGCAATGGGAATATTTTCTGACATCCCTGGACGTTTAAATGTTTTGGAGGAAATTTGGGGTTGTTAAGTCTTTAGTGGAGGGAAAAAAAAAAGATTTCTAGGCACATTAGAGTCATTTGCCTGATTGCATAAGGCTGGCTGGGGATACAAGGGCAGATAGCTCAGCCCTCAGATAACAGAGTTCTTTGACTTCTGCTTGATGGCCAGCTCCCAGCATGTCGAAGACTGAATCTGTCCGATTCACCCCTGAATCTACAGGGCTTTCCGCAGGTTACACAGTAGGTCCTCCATCAGTGGGTGCTTACTGTCTAGACAACTGACCTGGGTGTTTGTACAAAACGGAGGTGTGGGCATTGGGCTCGCCTCCTGCTTCTGTAACGGACGGAGATTGCAAAGACGCTTCAAAATCAAGATCTAGGTTGTCTCTGAACAATACATGTGCAGAAACAGTTCCAGCGAAGAGCCAGTTGTGTGCAGGGCTTCCCGACTCTTCTGTGGGGGAAGGGCAGTTGTCACATTCATAGCACATTAATTCACAGGTACATGAAAACTAAAATTTTTGTACGGGGGCTCATGGAGGTATGGAGCTAAATCTTTCAAACCTCAATCCAGTCAACTGGGTCAATGTTCCTCCTTTTCTCTTTGCACACTTCCCTATGGAAAGACCAAAACATTTTTTCTCCATTCCATTGTTCTTAATTTATATTCACTTTTACCCAAACTGTTATTAGCTTCTTCTCAAAGAGGTAGCTGTGCCTAGAAGAATTCCTGTCTGTACTTTCCTCTTACAATGGCCGTGGTACCCAGGTGACTTCACCCCCTTTGCTACTCTCTAAACCTGAGTGTCCCCATCTCTAAGAGAGTGAAATTAGGTGAGCTTCTGTGGCCCACTTGTCTCTGACGTTCTGATTCCTAGTTCTGCTAACAGGTGGCTATTCGTTCCCGGTTCTAAATATTCCTAAGGACCCTTGCATGGCTGATCTATCTTGTCCTGAAGAACAGCGTGTCACCAATTCAGAAAGCAATAAATTGCAGGTCATTCGGAGGCTGGAAGAATCCATTTTATGCCCAAGAGTGGCAGGTGGGGATGAGAGGTTCTTAGGGTTCATCAGTCTATGAATAATCCACCCAGCAAAATAAAGCTACAAATGAAATAGCACCGGGCGAGGCGGGGGAGGAATCTGCCCTAAGCCCAACCAAAGCAGAAATACCATGAGCAAATAGTAAAGTTGCAATGTTAGCAGACCACAGGAAGGAGAAGACATGAAAAGAAATCAACATGAATCTTAAATTAGCCCCAACACCCGCTACAGCACTCAGTTTTAAACTAGAACAATATGGGAGATGCCTGCGTTGACCCCCACTTTTATGCATTCATTAAATGAAGCTATTTTAAAAGGTTCTTTTGTGTATCCCAACTATCTATGAGGGAACCAGTTAGAGGGAAAAGTTTTGAGGCCACTGGACCAAAGATCAAAAACTCAAATGTCCACAGGTGCCGGAGATGTGATGGAAATGAGTGAAGTAGTCCAGGCGTCAGAGGAGTTGGCATAGACGCGTTTCCCTATTGCATATACTTATGATAATAAATATTTATAAATATACAAAAGTAAATGTAAAAGATAGCCTTTAGCTTCATAAAGAAATGTGGTCTGTGCTATTTTTCTTGATAAGTATGTTTCTCTTGGTCTATATTTTGTTTCCTACTTTTTGTAAGGCAAGGAAATAAAGGAATAATTTTCTACCATAATTTAAGGAGGACAGCATGGTGATGCCCTGTGATGTGACAGTTGGCCTTGGTGAGGACCCCAGGGAAGAAGGGAGATTTCCTAGCTAGAGGAGGCGGCCATTATTCAGTGCCAGCCAACCACGGCCATGAGGAGATGGGCCCAGTGTTGTCCTTAGCCAGATCTTCCTGGTTATCAAAGCATCCTGAGGGCCAAATAAAGCAAGTCTACAGGGTGCAATAGCAGCCCCCCCAAACCACCCTAGATAGTGATTTCCATGAAAGTGAGAAGTGACCTTATATGTCTTATTAATGGTTGTATTCCCAGTCCTTACTGTAGAGCCTGGCAGTCAATAAACAGTTGGTGATTGGTTGCCTCCAGAGTAGGAAACCAGCAGGTGCATTAATAATACGACTTGACCTTCATGGATGCCCTCCACTGGAGGAGCACAAACAGTTTAGCAGATCTGACTTGGGCTGATGGGAGCACCACCAAACCCCGATGTCTCCAGGAGAACAGTCTCCCCAGACCCCAGTGCCACTCTTGTGACAACACACTGACAAAGGAAATGAAGAATCCTTTTTTACTTTCAAGTTCTACGGCCACGTGTCAACATAAAACAATGCCAGTCTCCTCCTGGGTAGCCTGGAAGTGTGTGATGACCGTCCTCTCACCACGTGCTGCATAGGAAGTCAAGCTCTTTGCTTCGAGTTGGAGGACTAGTCACCAGTTGTTGTCAGGACTGATTCCACCATAGGGGAAGCGCCATTTTGTCACTGTGTACACTGGGCACCAACATGAACCACCATCAGCAAAATCCAGAAGGTAACTAGACCAGCAGAGCATAGCTTCAAGCACTAGTCACGTGGGTACTTCAGGAGCCACCCAGCCTCCCAAGAGGCAGGTACACAGCATCCTTGTTCTTACTACTTCTCGCTCATCCGCCCCTAAGCTGCTTCACAAGCATCACTCTTTGTTCAGAGATCATAGGATGAGCCATCCGTTGTGATAAATACCAACTGGTACTACTAGGCTTCACCTAGTTTCTAGTTTCCTTCAAACCTGGAGCCATGCCCTGTCCTGGGTTAGGTATTTGGGAGAAAGTCTTAGAGCCTCCATCGTCAGCATAAAAAGGGGTCAGGTTCACACAGCAGTGCGTGGACTTGGGAGTGTGTACATCCAGGGAGAGCTGTCTTCTGCCCCGTGCTGGAACATGGGGCTTCTTGACAAGCTCTAGTCCCCAGATCTCTGTGCCCCAGCATACAGCTCAGAGCAAGCTGTCCTGGTTAAGGATCTTTTTGTTGCACAGAAGAGAAATCCACTCAAACTAGCTCGAGATAAACGTGGGGCTTCTAAAAGGTATCCAGAGTCTCCTGGGGAGCAGAGATTCGAGACTCTCTTTCTCCTTTGTTCTTCCTTCACACTTCTCATCTTTCTCTTGTCCTCCACCTCCTCTCTGCCTCCTCTGCCTTCTCCTTTTGCCCATGGCCCAAAATGGTTGTTCTAGTTCCAAGGAGATGTGAGCCAAGGACACATAACCTTTGAGCTCAAGCATCTGTTATTAACTGGAACTCCTTTTTTTTTCTTTTTCTTTCTTTTTTTTTTTTTTAAGATTTTATTTATTTATTTGACAAAGAGAGAGACAGCCAGGGAGAGAGGGAGCACAAGCAGGGGGAGGGGGAGAGGAAGAAGCAAGCTTCCAGCAGAGAAGCCTGATGTGGGGCTCGATTCCAGAACGCAGGGATCACGCCCTGCGCCGAAGGCAGACGCTTAACGACTGCGCCACCCAGGTGCCCCTGGAACTCCTTTTTGTGGTTCTTGGTTCAAAAGGAATCTGATTGGTTCAAGCCAGTCGCATGGGTTTCGTGGTCCACTCAGCAGAAGTGGGGCGGAGGAGAGGCGAGCAGGGGTACAGCGTGGGTAGTTCTGGCCCTTCTGGAGACTGGAAGGAGAAAAAGGGAAATATATCTATTATGTAGGTATTTGGCAGTAAATACATATTGAATGAATCAGCTCACCAACTGAAAGAGCCTTTCCTCCTAAAAAAGAGGAAAAGAAATAACCAGTTGGAAATGAGCGGACGCCCTCTCCATCCCTGACAACGCAGGTCTCACAGCCCATCCTCAGGACAGCTGAGTTCCACCCTCGGAGTAGGTGACACTGGAACCTCTGTGAGGCCTGCCAGCAAGTGGCACAGAAGCCCTCTGAGCTCAGCTGCTCCATCTTTACAATGAGAGCAGAATTATCCACCTCCCATGGTCGTTGTGAAGACTGAAGCAGTCCCGTGGCAGAAGACGCTAGAATTCTCAAGGCCAGCATCCAATGCCCAAGGCCAGAGCTTCCGACGCATTGCCACTGATGGCTCAGAAAGCTTTAAGCTCTGACAGGATCTGATTCCAGAGGAGGCACAAGAATGCGCGGCCTTGCGAGCCCAACAGCGAGGGTTCTAAGTCAGACCCCACCACACAGAGCTGCGCGGCCTTGGGCAAGTGATTTCTCCTCCTTGTTTCACATCTGAAAACAATGGGAATAATAATACCCACCTAACAAGGCTGTCATGAGGATTAGACATGTTGAAGGGCAGAAAGGGCTTTGGGCAGTGCCTGGCACAGAGAAAATGCGCGTTAAGTAACAGTGAAAACAATAATGGGAAGCAGGAATAGGGGAAAGAGAAGGAAGGAGAAAGAGGCAGGAGGAGAGAAAGCTTCCCTCTGGACCCTTCTGGCAGCCGCAGTGGAGGGGGAGTATCCGCTTGGGTCCATCAGCACCATCCATGCGGGAAAAACCCTCCCAGCACGTTGCCTGTACGATGGTGGCCAGCCCATGGATTGGCCGCCCTTGCATCAGGTGTCCCTTGCTGGTCCAATCACCTGAGCTGGGGGCGGGGCTGGGGGGGGGTCCCTTGGCCAAATCTTGAGCTGTGTCAAATCTCCCAAAGAAGTGGGATTGCTCCCAGCTGGGCGCCACGCTGGGTGGGGTTTACCAGTAGCTTCCAGGTAATGCCACAGCTGGGACGAGATGGAAGGGCCAGAAGAGGCATTTGAAGAGGGCCGGGGAAACACGAGAGCCCCGGGACTGGGAATAAAATAAAGGAAATCATGATTGGGTGGCTTGTTTCACAAGCCGGCTTGATTGGCTGCCCCGGGGTCAGGTGCTCACACCGGGGCCTATCAGCTGTGTGGGGAGGGGCCGGCCACGTTGCGGAAAGCCCTGACAGCCGGCGGGAAGCGTCTCCTTCCACCCGGGCAGAGCTACGGTCAAGCCGGACAACCTGGGACGGGACCGTCCTCCTTTCCCCATTTCAGAAGCTCTGGAAAGTCCCAGAAATCCCTCCTTTGTTGGAAAAAAAGAAAAAAGTTGTTCTTCAAAAGGAAAGCCTTTGAAAAACCCAGAAGCCCGGGAGACTGATTCCCCCATCGAAGGCACAGAGTTACTTACCAGATAAGTGGTAACATCTTAATCTTTTATTAGGTGAGCATCCACTCCTTTGGGGACGAGGGACTGACATTCTGTGTGATGGGCAAATACGTTGAAATCTTCCAGCTAATTTGGAGCCACCCATGCTACTAACTTCTAATTTGGAAAAGAGTAAATGAGTTGTGAGCAATTGCCTGGGAGTCAAAGCGTCTGGGACCAAATCCCAACAATAAGGGAAGTGGAGGGAAGCCCATCTAAAATATTTGGAGTGAGGAAAAAATATGTTGGCTTTGATTTTCTGAGTAGTTGATACTAGTTCTAAAGTCGTAGACATTTTGTAGCTTGACTGACATGGATAAATGTAACTAGATAGACCTCAGCAAACTACAAGATTGGCTGGGAAAGGCTTGTCACCCCTTCAAGGTAGTGGTGGTGCTGAGAATTTCTGTGGTGGATTCTCATTGATGTTCTAAGCCGATCCCGAAGCCCTCTGATTCCCTGGCGGATTTTCCTTCCAGTGGGTTTTCAGTCTCTGAAATCGCTCCAGATGTCCAGCAAAACGTACTGCTCCCCAGTCTCATGAGTGCTCATAGGCAGGTTCAACCTACTTCTGCTGATGTTTATTGAGCACCTACTCAGTGCTCAATACGCAAGGAACACCTTGCATTTATTTTCTGATGCGTTGCAGTAAATGTTCATGAAAGAGCTTGACTTCTTCCCACATGTCCATCAGTGCAGTGCCTTCCAGAGATTCAGGTTGAAAGCAGGAGATGGGTGGTTTAAGGGTCGGCAAGCTAAATACTCGATTGCATAGCACTCCAGAGTGTGTTTAGTTAAGACAACTTGTCCCTGAGGGGATTTGTGGAAGGCAGTGTTGTGGATCATTTGAGAGCCTTACAAGTGGCACTGTGACATGTTTGTTAAATGGCAGGTACAGAAGGGCCAGGATGAGCTATCGAATCAGAAGGACCAAAGCAGACCCACAGCAGCCAGAAGAGTCGGGTGATGGCTGCGCCCTGTGTGGATGTGAAGCCTGCCAGCGTGGGCGTTTCTGCTCCAGACACTGGGTCCTCCATTCATAGGCTTCTCCCGATCTAGTGAGAACCTACCTGCACTTAGAATTTGATCAGCCCTTTGGCCAAACACAGCTAATCCTAGGTGGCGTGTGTGGCCCATGACATCCCTCATGGGGACCTCCTTTGGTATCTGCAAGAGTCATCTGGGAGCTTGTTAAAAATCACGACTCCTCATTCCCAGAAATTCTAGCTTTTTTGGTGGGGCGTAGTAAGATGTCTGAACCCACACCCCAAGGGAGTCTGGCCAGGTGTTCCCCCAGACCATACTTTGAGAATAATGGTTCATAAGATGCTCCTATCACGGTCTGTTTTCTAAACACCTGGCTTGAGTCGTCAACGTTTGTACCGAGCGGTCTCAAACCTATCATGGTGAAGTCTGTCTTCCTGGGTTTATCTCACGGGGTGGCACTCTCCCCACCCCCACGCCCACGCCAGAGCTTGGCAGACGCTCTCAGTTACTCCTCGTCCTCGGCACCTACTCTCTCTCATTCTTAACTCTCCTCAGCCCCATCCCCTGAACGGTTGTCAGACCTGGCCACGCTCTGCATCTTCCTGACCCTGCCAGAGTCCGACTGTGTCACTTCTCACTCGGATTACTGCAGGAGCTTTTCACCTGGTCTCCCCATCTTGGGTTTTTGTGTGAGTGTTTCCCTATGGCTACTAACGCTATACTTCGAAGTAAAAATTTCATTGTCACTGTTGCTCAGAACCCCTTAGCGGTGCCAGAATGTGGTTCAAACTCCTTAACATGGCTCTGTGGCCTCAATGCTGGTATCCCCCTGAAATTCATCTGTTGAAATCCTAATACCCAACGGGATGGTGCGAGAAGGTCCTTTGGGATGTGTTTAGGTCCTGAGGGTGGAAACCTCATGAATGGAATTGGTGTTCTTGTGAAGGACCCCCCAAGTGATCTCCTGCTCCCTCTACCGTGTGAGGGTCCAGCAGGCTATGAACCAGGAAGAGGGCTCTCATCAGAATCCAGCCCTACCGGAGCCTTGATTTGGACTTCCCAGCTTCCAGAACTGTGAGAAACAAATCTCTGTTGTCTCTAAGCTAGCCAGTCTGGGGTGTTTTGTGATAGGAGCCCAAACGGACTAAGGCACATGGCATCTGAGGGTTTTTGGTACCAACCTCCTACCGTCCTGTCTCTTCTCATCACCCAGGGGCCCCCTTCCCACTTGTGATGTCCTGAACTCTACAATGTTCCCTTCATATCGAATGCCCTCCCCCACTTTCTCCGCCTGGTGAATTCCTACTTGTTTCCTTTTCCGAATGAAAAATAGAAACTAGATACCTGTGATTGTGGATGCGTCTAGAACGTAGCCTGGTGTCGTGCTTAGAGCCAGACTGTCTAGGTTCAAATGTCAGTCCTACTGCTTACTAACTGGTGGCACTGGGTAAGCTCTTTCACCCCCCTGTGCCTCAGTGTCCTCATCTGTAATAGGGGATGATAATAGAAGTGACCTCAGGGGGTTGTTGTCTGAATCAAGTGAATTAATGTACATTAAGTTCTAGAGTCGTGCCTGGCACAGAGAACCTGGGAACCAGGCATACTTATTTTTCATGTATTGTCCCTGCATGTGCTTAAGTATTTTTAATGTGTACAAGGCTCTGTTTTAAAACCTAGACCTTGTGTTTAGTAATACAAGTATCAAACGCCCATATGAGAAAGCTATACAACTTGGAAAAGTGGGTGTTTTTGGTTTCGTTTTGTTTTAACTATTTTTCTCTGTTAAAAATCACCCTCTCTGGGAAGCCTTCCTAGCTGTTTCCTCACCCATTCAGCAGTTAAAAGCCCTCTCCTCTGTCTCCTCATAGGACCTTCACTCCAACATTATACCTGAAACATGCTTTGTCAGGCGAAACTCTAAGACTTGGCCCCTGAGATCCCCACCCCTGGAGATCCCCTTCCCTTGAGTGTGGGCAGGACTTGTGGAGATGGTGGGATTCGTGTGAACAGGTTGCATCCTATGGCAAAAGTAAAGGGATTTTTCAGATATCACTGAGATCCCCTAATCAGTTGACTTGGAATTCATTAAAAGGGAGATTACTGTGGGTGGGCCTGATCTAATCAGGTGAGCCCTGTTTAAAAAACAGTCCAGTCCTTATTCAAAGAAAGTGAGCGAGAACTGCCCCACTGGCTCTGAAGAAGCAAACAGCTACGACAGGAACTGCTTATGGATTGGGTCCTGTGACAGGGTCTGTAACGGCCTCTAGGGGCTGAGGACCTCAGTCCTACAACCATAAGGAGTTGAATTCTGCCAACAACCACACGAGCCTGGCAGATAAGAACACCCACACAGCCCCCTGGCATTTTTATTTCTGCCCCATGATACCCAGGACCAGAGAATTTGGCTGAGCTGTATCTAGATTTCTGACCTATAGAAACTCTGAGGTAACAAGTGCCTGTTTGAAGCCTCTAAGTTTGTTCTAGCAACAGAACTATAATAGGACCGTAAGTGTCTCCGCCGTTAGACTGTGATCAGTTCAGCCACGTACATTCATTGTGGACCTGCTATGTGTCTTGCATTTCTGTTAGCCTCGGGAAAACTGAGGCAGGAAGAAGCCATCATATCCCAGCACTTCACGTTTGACTGGCACACAGAGGTCACTTAGTGGACGTTTGCTGAGTGAAGGAGCAGCAAAACATTCCACAGAAAATCCACGGCTATTTGCTCGGGTGCCAGCTAAACTTCTGACAGCTGCCCAATTTCTTTTTTCCCCTAAAGCTATCCCCTTTATGGTTGTCTTTTTTTTTTTTTTTTCCTTCTAATTCTCCTGACTATGTTCAGGTCCGATGCACTCGTCTTGTGTCACTGTAGTTGTTCCAGATGGGGAAAAAAAGTACTCAAAAAGTGTGTTGAATATTATAAAATAGTTTCAGAAGTCTTACAGTACAAAAACTTACATAATACAAGTTTCCAAACTTAACCACAAAACCACCACCACCCCTTTTTTAAATAACACTATCCGCTTTTCATTACCCAGTTTGGGAAATTTTCTGCCCCAAATCCAAGTTGGTGACACCTTGGGACGTCCCATCAGTCAGAAGGGAGCCATCAGCCCCCGACACTGCAGCCAGTGGGTTGGGACCAGTCTGGAGCTGAATCCCCAAATGAGCTGTCTGCTTAAATCCAGGATCCCTGGCTCAGGCTCCCCCATCCTCAGAGTCGGGCTCAAATCCCTAGGTTCTGTGAACTGAGTTTCTTCATTCCTCTGCTTTTGTTTTGGTTTTGGTTTTTTTTTTTTTTTAACAGCTTTATTGGGGTATAATGTACATACCTTAAAATTCACCCATGTCAAGTATACATTTCAGTTATGTTCTGTATATTTACAGAGTTGTGCAATCTTCACTCTGATTTCAGAACATTGTCCTCACCCTAAAAAGAAATCTCATGACTATTTATTTTGTATTTCCACCCCCCACCAGCCCCAGGCTACCACTGATCTACTTTCTGTCTCTGATTTTATCTATTCTGGACATTTTGTACAAGAAGAAGAGTACAATAGGTGTTCTTTCGTGCCTGGCCTCTCTCGCTGAGCATAATGTCGTCGAGGTCATTCATGCCGTAGCATGTATCAGTGCTTTATTTCTTTTGATTGCCAAATACTAACCCATTGTGTGGACATACCACGTTTTCTTTGTTCATCTGTTGATGGACATCGGGGTTGCTTCCACCTTCTGGCTATTGTGAATAACGCTGCTGTGAACAGTCACGTACAAGTTTCTGTGTGCACGTATGTTTTCATTCCTCCGGGTAGATACCTAGTAGTGGAATTTCTGGGTCATAGGGCGGTTCTATGTTCCACATCTTGAGAAATTGCCAAAGTGGTTTCCCAAGGGGCTGTAGCATCTTGTATTCCAGCAGCATTGCATGAAGGTTCCAGATGCTCTGTAATACCTCGGTTTGAAAGGACCAACTGTCCTGGATTTCACATCACCTGCTTTACTCCTGACCTCTGACCCTTGGCCCACCTCCCTGGATGCCTCAACCCCAGCCCCTCCCTGTCCTCTATAAACTTGGAACTTGGAACTTCTACCCAACTGCTGATGTACAAACTGCATTTCCAAGCTCTGACCTCAACTGCATGAAGCCCTTCACCCCAATTCTAGTGCTGCCCATGGCCAATGCACGACAAAAATCCTTCACTCTACTTGGATTTTTTGTTTGTTTGTTTGAATTTGTTTTAAAAAACAAGACCAAATACAACCTTGTGAAACATAGATAGAATCCCAAACTATGAACTGTGAGCACAATCAACTTTTGAGAATGCTTTTGTACTTTTTAAAAACTATTATTAATTTTTTAAAGATTTACTTATTTATTTTAGAGGGGGAGGGAAGGGGGAGGGGCAGAGGGAGAGAGAGAGAGAATCTCAAGCAAACTCCATGCTTAGCGTGGATTGGGACTCAGGGCTCGATCCCATGACCCCGAGATCATGACTTGAGCCAAAACCAAGAGTCAGGGACTGTGCCACCCAGACGCCCCTTTACTAGAAACTATTACTGAGGAATAAAATTATGTCTAGGGTTGAAAGGCTCAGTTTAATGCTGCCTTCGTGCCATAATTAGACCAGAGAAAGTCACTAGTTGTTAGTGTCCATAATCGTTCACCTTTTCATGTATTGAATCTCTGTCCCCTATTCACCAAATTCACTCTGCAGCAGTTACAAGTATTCTTAAATTTCTGTTTTTGCTTTGGCCCAGTTCACTAGAATGGGCTCTTTGGGGGCAGGTGGGTGGGGTTAGCTCTCCCAGTAAAGCTTGTGTGAATGCCCCCCTATATGCACCTACACTCTGTGAACCTTGCAAGTCTTTCCGCAGATTGGTTAGAGGCTAAGGAAAGCAGCATGAGAGCAGGGAGCCCCCCTCCCACCTTGCCCAATAAAGGCAGCCACCGTTTGCGTTCATTGGTGCTGCTTGAATTGGGAACACTACAGGCTGTGAGAATCCAGGCCAGGGTGAACAGCGGGACCTCCCCTCCACCAGGATCCCACGGAGATTTACCCTTAATCAAATGATCCATCCCTTGAACTGGGCGACTGGAGCTGGGCAATGAGGAGGGCAGAGACGGGGAGGCAGCTCCTGCATTCAGTTGGCCCCAGAGAGCGAGCTGGCAGTAAATTCAATGGAATTAGTCCATCTGGAATTGAATCAAGACCCTCCCCTCCACCCCCAGTTCTGTGCGAAGGGCCTAGAGGGGCGTGATTCTGATTTCCTGTAGACCTCCAGGGAAACCCGTGGGCTAAAAGGAGCCAGCCAGGGCTGTGAGAAGACCGCTCCCAGCAGCTTGGGGAAAGATACCTTTGACATCATCCCCACTGCCTCTCTGCGACCAGCCCTCATGAGGCAAGACAAGTCATTTTAATCATGTAGGGGGCTGCGGGGGGACCCTCTTGAATGACTGTAGTAACACTTTACATTCCGACCTGGTAGTACAGGTTATTGTAATGACGGCCAATGGAACACTGAAGGGTTCCTATTTCTTGATGTGTGGTACCAAGGCTGTGCCTCCGTGTGGCCAGCCCATCAGACGTGGGAGCTTAAGGAAGTGCTGGTACCAGTTTGGAACCCAGGGGAAAAGGAGAAAGGGCCATACAGTCTCGTGCTTCTGGAGCCTTCCTGGGTGAACTAGGTCCCAGGCTTCAAAAAGCTTTCTTTTTCTTCCAGTCTCCCAGGAGAGAGACTCTCGAATGCCTCCCTGTCCCCAGATCATCGAGGGTTTGCATGATTTTGGGCTCTGAGCTCAGGTCTGTGATGCAGGAAAATAGAAGCTTCCAAAGCAGTTCACCTGGCCTCCTGTGTCCAACAACTCTTGTCACAGTGAGCCTATCCCTGGGGCTTTATGTAAGGACAGTAACAAAGCCCCTACCCAAGGCCAGGTAGCCTATGTGGAAAAGCCTTTAAGAAGTAGGTGTATGAACTTCATCTGTGACTTCCTTGGTCCAGTGGAATGTTCCTGCTCTAGGAAGAGCAGCAGGAAGAACTGGAGAGGCCAAAGGCAGCAAGATTCAAGAGTAAGGGCTCCCTACTTGGACTTGGGTTTATTTATGTAAGCATATACACTTACTGGATGAAACATTTATGTAAGCATTAAGTGCTTACAGTATACCTAGTGTTATTCTGAGCGTTGTTGAGTCAAAACACAGAAGGAATAGAGAAAATGCTCCCTGCCATCTAGGAAACTAATTCTACCTGTAGAAGCCCTTCCAGAACAGTGGTGTAACAGACCACTCAAGGGCTCCGCAGCTCTGATGGATGGGGGAGAGGGCAGAAGTCCCATTTCATGCATGAGAAGAAATATGCTTCTGATTCATTCAGTTCCTCTGTCCTCGGGGTCAGGAAACCAACCCACTTCTCCTAAATGGCATAGAGCCTCCCACACTCTTCCTTTAAGCCCCTGTGTAATTTAGCTGGAAATTTAGCTGAACAATTTGGGGGAAAAAAAAATGCATAGTGCACTCATCAAAAAAGAAATTAAGTAGTTTTGTAAAAAGCCAAGCACATTTTCAGGAAACTACTTGAGGCTTTCCCATAAACCTGTTTTCTGCAAAGTGGAAGCATTAGGAATAATACTTCAGCCCAAACTAAATGAATACAGGTCAGAACTCAAAGCAAGCAAAGTTCAAGCATATTAAAACCCGGCAAATAGCATTTTTACTTTGCGTATATGAAGATTTTATTTATTTATTTATTTATTTATTTATTTATTTATTTATTTATTTATTGCTTGAGTTGGCCAGTGTATTTTACCCCTAAGATCGATCG